>NC_135233.1:672474174-672774174 GCF_051348905.1 Ranitomeya variabilis | reverse complement strand
AGCCGTGAAAATAAAAAAGTCGCATTTTTTCTACAAAAATGATATTTTTGCCCCCGAATTTTTATTTTCACAAGGGTAACAGGAGAAATTAGACAACAAATGTTGTTGTGCAACCTCTCCTGAGTACGTCGATACCCCATATGTGGGGGTAAACCACTGTTTGGGCGCACTGCAGAGCTTGGAAGAGAAGGAGTGCCGTTTTACTTTTTCAATGTAGAATTGGCTGGAATTGAGATCGGATGCCATGTCGCGTTTGGAGAGCCCCTGATGTGCCTAAACAGTGGAAACCCCCCACAAATGACACCATTTTGGAAACTAGACCCCGTAAGGAACTTATCTAGATGTGTGGTGAGCACTTTAAACCCCCAGGTGCTTCACAGAAGTTTATAACGTAGAGCCGTGAAAATAAAAAATCCTTTTTTTTCACTCAAAAATGATTTTTTAGCCTGCAATTTTTTATTTTATCAAGGGTAACAGGAGACATTGGACCACAAAATCTGTTGACCAGTTTGTCCTGAGTACGCTGATACCCCATATGTGTGGGGAGGGCACTGTTTGGGCACCCATCAGGGCTCGGAAGGGAAGGAGCGCCGCTTGGAATGCAGACTTTGATGGGATGGTCTGCAGGTGTCATGTTGCATTTGCAGAGATCCTGATGTACCTAAACAGTAGAAACTCCCCACAAGTGACTCCATTTTGGAAACTAGACCCCCCAAAGAGCTTATCTAGATGTGTGGTGAGCACTAGGAACCCCCAACTGCTTCATAGAAGTTTATAATGTAGAGCCATGAAAATAAAAAAAATCATATTTTTTCCACAAAAATGATCTTTTCACCCCCAAATTTTTACTTTCACAAGGGTAACAGGAGAAATTGGACCCCAAAATGTATTGTGCAATTTATGCTGAGTAGGCTGATACCCCATATGTGGGGGATAAACCACTGTTTGGGCGCATGGCAGAGCTTGGAAGGGAAGGAGCGCCGTTTTGGAATGCAGACTTTGGTAGAATGGTCTGCAGGCATTATGTTGCGTTTGCAGAGCCCCCGATGTACCTAAACAGTAGAAACCCCCAACAAGTGACCTCATTTTGGAAACTAGACCCCCCAAGGAACTTATCTAGATGTGTTGTGAGAACTTTGAATGCCCAAGTGCTTCACAGAAGTTTATAAGGCAGAGTCGTGAAAACAAAAAAAAATATTTTTTTCACAAAAAAGATTTTTTTAGCCCCCCAATTTTTATTTTCACAAGGGTAACAAGAGAAATTGGACCCCAAAAGTTGTTGTCAATTTGTCCTGAGTACACTGATACCCCATGTGTGGGGGGACCACTGTTTAGGTGCATGGCTGAGCTCGGAAGGGAAGGAGTGCCGTTTTGGAATGCAGACTTTGATAGAATGGTCTGCGGGCGTTATGTTGCATTTGCAGAGCCCCAGATATACCTAAACAGTAGAGACCCCCCAGAAGTGACCCCATTTTGGAAACTAGACCCCCCAAGGAACTTATCTAGATGTGTGGTGAGAACTTTGAATGCCCAAGTGCTTCACAGAAGTTTATAATGCAGAGTCGTGAAAATAAAAAATATTTTTTTTTCCACAAAAAAAGATTATTTAGCCCCCAAGTTTTTATTTTCACAAGGGTATCAGGAGAAATTGGACCCCAAAAGTTGTTGTCCAATTTATCCCGAGTACGCTGATGCCCCATATGTGGGGGTAAACCACTGTTTGGGCGCACGGCAGAGCTCAGAAGGTAGGGAGCACCATTTTACTTTTTGAGCACAAAATTGGCTGTGGCATTTAGAGACCCCCTGATGTACCTAAACAGTGGAAACCCCCCAATTCTAACTCCAACCCTAACCCCAACACACCCCTAACCCTAATCCCAACCCGATCCATAATCCTAATCACAACCCTAACCCCCAAAACACCCCTAACCCTAATCCCAAAGCTAACCATAACCCTAATCAAAACCCTAAACCCAACACCCCCCTAATCCTAATCTCAACCCTAACCTCAAAACCTAACCCTAATCCCAATACACCCCTATCCTTAATCCCAACCCTAGCCTTAACCCTAATCCCAAACCTAACCCTAATCCCAAATGTAACCCTAATGCCAACCCTAATCCAAATCCTAATCCCAACAATAAACCCTAACTTTAGCCCCAACCCTAGCCCTAACCCTAGCTCTAACCCTAATCCTAGCTCTAACCCTAACCCAAGCCCTAACCCTAACCCTAAGGCTATGTGCACATGTTGCGGATTTTGCTGCGGATCCGCAGCGTTTCCGCAGCTGTGGGTCCGCAGCAGTTTCCCATGAGTTTACAGTACAATGTAAACCTATGGGAAACATAAAACGCTGTGCTCAATTCTTTCTGCTGATTCCGCAGCGGTTTTACACCTGCTCTATAATAGAAAACCGCAGGTGTAAAACCGCAGTGGAATCCGCACAAAAACCGCAGTACATCCGCGATAAATCCGCAGGAAAAACGCAGCGTTTTGGTCCTGCGGATTTATCAAATCCGCTGCGGAAAAATCCGCAGAGAACCATTCTATGTGTGCACATATCCTAACCCTAGCCCTAACCCTAACCCTACCCCTAACCCTACCCCTAACCCTAGCCCTAACCCTAACCCTACCCCTAACCCTACCCCTAACCCTACCCCTAACCCTAACCCTACCCCTAACCCTACCCTTAACCCTACCCCTATTTGGAAAATAGAAATTCATACATTTTTTTTATTTTATTATTTTTTTCTTACTAAGGGGGTGATAAAGGGGGGGGGGTATTTACGATGTTTTTTATTTTGATCACTGTGATAGGATCTCACAGTGACCAAAATAAAAAAAGAGGAAGAATTTTCTTTTGCCGGCCGGCAGATCATGGCGGGCGCACTGCGCATGCGCCCGCCATTTTCTTACCGGAGCAAGATCCCGGCGGCCAGCAGGAGAAGCAGGAGGACCCAGGGACACTGGTAAGTATAACAGGGTCCCCGAATCCCCCTATTTCTCTGTCCTCTGATGTGCGATCACATCAGAGGACAGAGAATGACATCGCTTTTTTTTTTTTTTTTTTGCGGTCGCCGGTAAACAGTTAATTACCGGCGATCGCAAAACAGGGGTCGGTAAAAACCGACCCCGATCATGTTCTTTGGGGTCTTGGCTACCCCCGGCAGCCGAGACCCCAAAGAACATCCGGGTGCCGGGCGGCGGGCGCACTGCGCATGCGCCCGCCATTATTTCCCCGGAAAAAGATGGCGGCGCCCATCGGGAGCCACGAGGAGCACCGGGGGAGGTAGGTGAGTATTGGGGGGCTATCGGGGGCTATCGGGGACCACATTTCTCTGTCCTCCGATGTGCGATCACATCGGAGGACAGAGAAATTAAATGGCAAATCGCGTTTTTTTTTTGTTGCGACCGCCGGTAAACGGTTAATTACCAGCGATCGCAACTCGGGGGTCGGTAAAAAACCCCCGAATCATGTTCTCTGGGGTCTCGGCTACCCCCGGCAACCGAGACCCCAGAGAAAATCCGACTCTGGGGGGCGCTATTCACTTTTTCCACAGCGCCGTTAATTAACGGCGCTGTGGTTTAAGTACCCTTAGCGGCCGCCGTTAAAAGGTGTATCGGCGGTCGTTAAGGGGTTAAAAATGAAAAACTGAATTATCACATGGTCATAAGTATTCAGACCCTTTGCTCAGTATTGAATGGAAGCACCCTTTTGAGCTAGTACAGCCATGAGTAGTGTTGAGCGATTCCGTCCGATACTTGAAAGTATCGGTATCGGAAAGTATCGGCCGATACCGGCAAAGTATCGGATCCAATCCGATACCGATACCCGATACCAATACAAGTCAATGGGACTCAAGTATCGGACGGTATCCCTGATGGTTCCCAGGGTCTGAAGGAGAGGAAACTCTCCTTCAGGCCCTGGGATCCATATTAATGTGTAAAAGAAAGAATTAAAATAAAAAATATTGCTATACTCACCTCACCGAGGGAAGCGGCAGCGTTCTTTGTTTAAAATTCGCGCGTTTACTTCCTTACGTGAAGTCCCGGCTTGTGATTGGTCGCGTGCCACCCATGTGGCGGCGACGCAACCAATCACAGCAAGCCGTGACGTAATTTCAGGTCCTTCAGTATTTTAAAATTACGTTCCGGCTTTGTGATTGGCCGCGTCGCTGTCACATGGGCGACGCAACCAATCACAAGCCGTGACGTCACGGGAGGCTGGACACGCGCGCATTTTAAAATGCGCGCGTGTCCAGCCTCCCGTGACGTCCCGGCTTGTGATTGGTTGCGTCGCGGTCAACCAATCACAAGCCGGGAGGCTGGACACGCGCGCATTTTAAAATGCGCGCGTGTCCAGCCTCCCGTGACGTCCCGGCTTGTGATTGGTTGCGTCGCCCATGTGACCGCGACGCGGCCAATCACAAAGCCGGAACGTAATTTTAAAATACTGAATGACCTGAAATTACGTCACGGCTTGCTGTGATTGGTTGCGTCGCTGCCACATGGGCGACGCAACCAATCACAAGCCGGGACGTCACGGGAGGCTGGACACGCGCGCATTTTAAAATGCGCGCGTCCAGCCTCCCGTGACGTCCCGGCTTGTGATTGGTTGCGTCGCGGTCAACCAATCACAAGCCGGGAGGCTGGACACGCGCGCATTTTAAAATGCGCGCGTGTCCAGCCTCCCGTGACGTCACGGCTTGTGATTGGTCGCGTCGCCCATGTGACAGCGACGCGGCCAATCACAAAGCCGGAACGTAATTTTAAAATACTGAATGACCTGAAATTACATCACGGCTTGCTGTGATTGGTTGCGTCGCCGCCACATGGGCGGCACGCGACCAATCACAAGCCGGGACTTCACGTAAGGAGTAAACGCGCAAATTTTAAACAAAGAACGCTGCCGCTTCCCTCGGTAAGGTGCAGGCTGCGTCGGAGAGGTGAGTATAGTAATATTTTTTATTTTAATTCTCTTTTTTACACATTTTTACATTAATGTTGTTTCGATACCGATACCCGATACCACAAAAGTATCGGATCTCGGTATCGGAATTCCGATACCCGCAAGTATCGGCCGATACCCGATACTTGCGGTATCGGAATGCTCAACACTAGCCATGAGTCTTCTTGGGAATGATGAAACTATTTTTGCACACCTGGTTTTGGGGATCCTCTGCCATTGTTTCTTGCAGATCCTCTCCAGTTCCGTCAGGTTGGATGGTGAACATTGTTGGACAGCCATTTTCAGGTCTCTCCGGAGATGCTCAATTGGGTTTAAGTCAGGGCTCTGGCTGGGCCAGTCAAGAATAGTCACAGAGTTGTTATGAAGCCACTTCTTTGTTATTTTAGCTATGTGGTTAGCGTCATTGTCTTGCTGGAAGGTGAACCTTCGGCCAAGTCTGTGGTCCAGAGCACTCTGGAAGAGGTTTTCATCCAGGATATTTCTGTACTTGACTGCATTAATGTTTCCTTCAATTACAACCAGTCGTCCTGTCCCTGCAGCTGAAAAACACCCCCACAGCATGATGCTGCCACCACCATGTTTCACTGTTGGGATTGTATTGGGCAGGTGATGAGCAGTGCCTTGTTTTCTCCATACATACTGCTTAGAATTATCACCAAAAAGGTCTATCTTCATCTCATCAGACCAGAGAATCTTATTTCTCATAGTCTGGGAGTCCTTCATGTGTTTTTTTAGCAAACTCTATATGGGCTTTCATATGTCTTACACTGAGGAGAGGCTTCTGTCGGGCTACTCTGCCATAAAAACCTGACTGGTGGAGGGCTGCAGTGATCATTGACTTTGTGGAACTTTCTCCCATCTCCCTACTGGATCTCTGCAGCTCAGCCACAGTGATCTTGGGGTTTTTCTTTACCTCTTTTACCAAGGCTCTTCTCCCATGATTACTCAGTTTGGCTGGAAGGCCAAGTTTTGGAAGACTTTTGGTGGTCCCAAACTTCTTTCATTTAAGGATTATGGAGGCCACTGTGCTCTTAGGAACCTTGAGTGCTGCAGAAATTCTTTTGTAACCTTGGCAAGATCTGTGCCTTGCCATTATTCTGTCTCTGAGATCCTTAGCCAGTTCCTTTGAACTCATGATTCTCATTTGGTCTGATATGCACTATGAGCTGTGAGGTCTTATATAGACAGGTGTGTGCCTTTCCAAATCAAGTCCTATCAGTTTAATTAAACACAGCTGGCCTCCAATGAAGGAGTAGAACCATCTCAAGGAGGATCACAAGGACAGCATGTGACTTAAATATGAGTGTCTGAGCAAAGGGTCTGAATACTTATGGCCATGTGATATTTCACTTTTTCTTTTTTATTAAATTTGCAAAAATGTCTACATTTCTGTTTTTTTTCATTCAAGATGGGGAGCAGAGTGTACATTTGTCATGATTCAGGATAAGGTTTTGTCTTTATCCCATCCTGGTCAGACTGGGGTTAATTCTATTTGCCTCTCTCTGGGGCGAGGGCAGCTATTTAGTTTCCATATGACCGAGGTCCGGTATCTGTGATAGTTTCACTCGGCCTAAGCAGCTGACCTAGGTTACTCTGTTAGCAATAGTGTTTCTCTGTATGCGTGCCCGCTGTTGTGTGTATGTCCCGACTTGCTCCCTGACTTGTGTTTCCGTCCTCAGTTTTGGTATTGTTTAGCTTGCTTCGGTTTTCTGACCTCCTGGCTTGTTTATGACTACCCATTCGGCTTCTCCCCCTGGTACCGCGCTCCCGTGTGGTTCTTACCTGTTGGCTTGCTTCTGACCACGTGTTTGCTTAGACCTATGGTGCTACGTTTGACCACTTGTTGTTGACTTGGCTAGTTTGACGATTCTGCTGCCACATGGTGGTAGTCCTGCTGCTGCCTTGCAGGTCTGCCCTGGGAGTGTTCAGTCTTTCTTCCACTCTATTGCCATCTGGTGGAGCTTGCACAGACCTGCTTTGCAACTGCATGACAACATTAACTTGAAAACAAAATTTCTTTTTTTTATAATTTACCAAATGGCTGCAATGAAACAAAGAGTGAAAAATCTAAAGAGATCTGAATACTTTCCGTACCCACTGTAAGTAAGGTTTTCTTACAAATGAAAATGTGCTTCTCAGGCACATTTTTCCCTAACACATATTCTCTCTCTTGTTCAGATTATCTGCTGAAATGGAAAGGAAAATGTATGATTTGTCAAAACCCCTTCATGTTGAAGTGAAAATGATGTTAGCTGATGATGATGATGATGATGTTAGATGATGATGATGATGATGATGATGATGATGATGCAGACCCCACACTGCATGAGGATTTAGGAGAAAAAAGTGAGATTGATTCTCATGATGAGGTGGAAGTATGTGAAATTGATTCTGAAACAGAGCAAGATGGTGAGAATGATGAGAATGAAGAAGATATAGAAATATATTATATGGGAACAGATAAAAAAAAAACAAATGGAGCAATAAGCCACCCATGCAAGCTAAACGTAGGGAACCTCAAAACACTGACCTTCCTGCAGTTAAAGGAACAGCAAGGAATGCTATAACTGCAACTGAATGTTGGAATAGTTTATTCACAGATGACATTCTGGACTCTATCGTCACATACACAAATCGATATACAGACATTATAATGGACAAGTTAATCTGCAACAGAATCATCAAGTCCACAGCTGAAATAGAACTGAGGGCTATTTTTGGATTGTTATACCTTGCAAGAGCTTATAGGGCAAATCGCCAAAGTTTGGAGGAACTTTGGGGTATAGATGGTAATGGAATAGAAAAATTTGGCCTTGATATGTGTTTAAAAAGATTCAAGATTCTAATTTGATGCCTTCGGATTGACGACAGAACTACCTGAACCGAACTCAAAACATATGACCTGCGTGCTCCGATTCGTGCTTTATTTCAAAAATTTGTTGAAAACTGTAAGAAAAGCTATTGCCCTGGGGAGAATGTCACTATTGATGAAATGCTCCCTGGTTTTTGTGGCAGATGTGCATTTCGTCAATACATTCCAGCAAAGCCTAGCAAATACGGAATTAAAATGTATGCCCTTGTTGATGCCAGGAAGACCTACACATAAAACCTTGAAATTTATGCAGGAAAACAGCCAGAAGGCCCACACCATGTCAGCAACAAACCCAGTGATGTTGTGAAAAGAATGGTAATGCCCCTATTTGGATCGGGTCGCAATATAACAACTGACAATTGATTTTCAAATTGTGATTTGATTGATTATCTGGGCAGCATGGTGGCGCAGTGGATAGCACTGCAGCCTTGCAGCGCTGGAGTCCTGGGTTCAAACCCCTCCAAGGACAACATCTGCAAAGAGTTTGTATGTTCTCTCCGTGTTTGCGTGGGTTTCCTCCGGGTACTCTGGTTTCCTCCCACACTCCAAAGACATACTGATAGGGAATTTAGATTGTGAGCCCCATCGGGGACAGCGATGATAATGTGTGCAACCTGTAAAGCGCTGCGGAATATGTTAGCGCTATATAAAAATAAAGATTATTATTATTATTATCTGAAAATGCAGTATCTTTCATATGTAGGTACTGTAAGAAAAAAATAAAAAAGAATTACCTACACAGTTTGTAAGTGTGAAAGGGAGAAAACAGTACAGCAGTATGTTTGCATTCAATAATGGAAAGGTTTTAGTTTCTTCTGTACTTCTCGAAAAGAAAAATATAATTCTTGTCTCTACGCTTCATGATGATGATGCCATCGATCCTGGGTCTGAAGCACAAAAAAAAATGGAAATAATTACATTGTATAATACAACTAAAGGGGATGTTGATACAGCTGATCAGATGTGCTCAACTTTCAGCATCAGCAGAAACTCCAGGCGCTGGCCAATGGTCATATTTTTCACTATGTTAAATTTGGGTGGTATAAATTTGTAAGGGTTTTACAAGGACTGGTTTGTGCCTCACTCCCCTCACCCATTTTTCTATGTCCCTGAGAAGCTGGTACTTTTACTATGTTCTATAATGCTGCTATATTGTGTTTGTCCGATATGTGGTATGTGTATTGTAATATTGCTATACTGTGTAATGTGTTGCAAATATATATTTATATTCCTTGTTTTGTATAAAAGTAGAGAAAGTATAGGCTTCAGATTGGCCCACTAGAGGGGGCACAAGAGAATAGTGCAGCGCCTCAGAGTCCTGGTCGTTGCAGCACTGTTGCTCCGCCACTAAGGGGAGTGATGGTATGTCCGATGGCACTTAAGGAGTTCACCTGACCAGGTATCACAGGCACCAATACACTTCACAGTCTGGCCTCCAGGGGGAGCAAATGGTACTATGTATTAGGCCACTCCTCACAATCTGGTAAAACTGGGGGTTGGATAGAAAGTTAGAGAGAAGCTGACTGGGTTGGAACCAGGCAACATCCTGTGGCAGAGGGTGTTGCGGGGGAAGATTCAGGGGGGTCCCTGTCAGGGGTGGGATCCTGACAGAGGCCTAGCGAACAATGCAGAACGTTAAGGAACTGCGCCTGCACTACATTGCGGTGGTATCTCAAGAAAGGACAAGAAGCGAGGTTTATTGTGGAGAAGTGAGAAACGAGATCACAGCAAAAAAGGAGATAACACCAGTAGGAGTCGTGCCGTAAGATCGAGGCAACATCCTACTGAGGCGCGTAGCCGGTGGCCGGAACGCCGAGGAAGTATTGGGCTCCAAGCATTACTTCAAACAGTGGCAGGACAGTTAATTATAGGTTGGCTGTCTCACCTAAATCACCTAAGCAGACATAGGAGGCAATTGTGGGAGAGGGGCGACACTAGGGTCCCGGAAGAACTCCAGGCCTACCCGTCATACGGGTGCGTCCTAGCCAAATCATCTGGGGGACGGAGAGAACGAACATCAGAATAGAAACGAGAGTTGTGAGAAAGAACATCAGGAACAGACACAACAGTTGTGAGGACTATCCAGTGGTGCTCAGCAGGGAAGTACTACAACACACAGGCGCTAGAAGGTAGGCACTGATTTCCACCTGCAAAGGGAACTCTGGATGTGCCTTCGGACCGGCCGGTCTCAGCCAGCCCTGTTAGCAGTGCTCCGGATTGTGGATCCTGAAGCCTACAGTAAAGAGGTAAAAAGACTGCAACCCTGTGTCTTCGTTATTTCATCGCACCACGCACCACCACCTTTAATTGGACGCCCCTTAGCAGGGTCACGGACTGGGTCAGGCCACCGTGACAACCCCAAGACTGAGACAGAGAGGCCCGGTACCGAGTACCCCGCGGCCCTGCGTCTGGGGGCGCTCCAACTTGGCGTCATGAACAGGATCTACTT
This sequence comes from Ranitomeya variabilis, assembly GCF_051348905.1. Taxonomy (NCBI): domain Eukaryota; kingdom Metazoa; phylum Chordata; class Amphibia; order Anura; family Dendrobatidae; genus Ranitomeya; species Ranitomeya variabilis. The sequence goes on along the minus strand of NC_135233.1, from coordinate 672,763,884 downwards.
AAGCCTGAAGAATCAGGTCATGTGTGCCTTGGAACTGTGTCTGAATTGTGCTTGAACTGTGACTTATTGCAAAGACTGTGTATTGCCGCTTCCCGCCAAAACCGCCGCCATTATAGCGCCAGGGGGAGTGCAGGAGAAGAAGAATGGCGTGGAAGTGGGCGTAGACGAGCTGAAGAGCGCGAAAAACAATGGCCGCCCAGTCTAAATATTATTGCATCCTGAGGACGAGTCCGTCAGCTGCTGAGGTCCGCCTTCTCATCCTCTATGGAGGGTGGAGACCATGGAGACGGGGCCGCCCCCAAAAAAGAGAGCGGGAAAAGGACGAGGAGGAAGAAGTCAGCCACGTGGAGGACGCCATGGCGAGCCACCCGGAGCCGGAGTGTGGGGTCAGAGCAGAGGACTCCCCCAGCTACCCGAAGGGGCACCGTAACCAGGCCCCCACCGCTGATGCTGATTTCCTGCAGGCCGGCGTGGAAGAGCTTAGCGATCGACTCCGGCGGACGCCGCTGAGTACTGAGGCCGGGTGGAAGAGGATCTTCATCGGGAGCCTCACCAGACGCCTGTCGGCAGCCTCATCTGGTCTGGAGCAGGAAAGAAGTTCCAGCGCTCCGAAGCCAGAAAGCAAGGCCCTGCCGAAAAGTGAGATGCTGCGAGCAGAGATGACAACATCGCAGCACAAGGCCCCGCAACCAGCGTTCCAGACCCCAGCGGAGGAAGAGCAGACCGGCACCGGGGGGACCGCATCTGAAGCAGGTATGAAGAACGACTCTGCCCTGATGACCGACACCACCCCAGCGACTGCTAGTGCCACAGCTGCTGACCCCGTTCCAGTGACTGATCTTGTAGCAGCCACTACCTCTGCTGCAGCAAATGCCCATACTCAAGCTACGCAGACCTCCATCGCTGCGCATGACTTAACCGTACATGAAAGACAGATTAACGGCGTTTATCCAGCACTGGGTGCAACCCTGGACTTCACCCTTCCCGGGCCGAGAGGGGTTAAGTGCCAGGTGCAGCCCTGGAAGCCGTCCAACTAAACCTCGGAACCACGAGTATGTAAATAGTTAACTGTTTGCTTCCCTGCTTTTTGCTGCTTTAAACCCGACTAGGGTTATTCTTAAAGGGATCCCTTTGTTTACCCGGGATCCCTATTGCTTTTTATTTTTGCTCTTGTTTTATTTTACTTTAGCTTTTGTTCATCAATGTTACAAAGACTACCGAATCATGGACGGTGAATGGTTCACAAACTGTGTTGTAAATAGTTCGCACCTTATAAAGGGTGCTCCCTACTGGCTTTACAAGAAAAGGAACTCTTTTCGAAGAAACTGTTCCTGTAAACAGTACAGGAGTTCCTGCTGTAAACGGACTTGCGACTTGAGAAGTTGCGCTCCCTCAAAGAGACTTGGTTCCCTCTTAAAGGGGATGTTCACCAGTTGCACTTAATGTTGCCTTAAAAGAAAGTGAATAGTAATAATGTTTTACATAGCAAGTTATATGTAGCCAGCTAGTTAGTTATAGAAAATGTTTGATAATGTTGCTAGAGATTGAGGACAGGAAGTCCTCCTAGGAGCCATAGAGAGATGGCTCAGTGATCCTGTACTAAGAAAAGAGGCAGTAGGCCTGGGCAGATAGACAGGCGGTCGGTCCTGCATATGAACAGTCAGAAAGTAAAAAGAAAATGTTGCACTTAGAAGAGAAAAATAAAGAAAAAGTTAATTTATATTTTAGAGTTTTATAGTAAGCCTTTAGTGGGTTCAGCCTATACTCCCTTAAAGGAAAAGTTAAATTATTGTTCAGAATTTGCACTTAGTAGAATACCCGGCTTGGTAATAGAAGTTATTTATAGTATGTTATTTAAAATATTTAACCATATTTTGTTTGTAATGTTCAAGAGTCCTCACCTCCCATAAAGGGAAGCACTGTTATTATTACTTATTACTCGTTCATTGCATTTCAAAATTTGTATGTCTTTTGCTGACATGTATTGTTGTTTTCTTCCCAGTCCGGGAGTACTGGATTTAACCGGGGGGGAGTGCAGCGCCCCAGAGTCCTGGTCGTTGCAGTACTGTTGCTCCGCCACTAAGGGGAGTGATGGTATGTCCGATGGCACTTAAGGAGTTCACCTGACCAGGTATCACAGGCACCAATACACTTCACAGTCTGGCCTCCAGGGGGAGCAAAGGGTACTATGTATTAGGCCACTCCTCACAATCTGGTAAAACTGGGGGTTGGATAGAAAGTTAGAGAGAAGCTGACTGGGTTGGAACCAGACAACATCCTGTGGCAGAAGGTGTTGCGGGGGAAGATTCAGGGGGGTCCCTGTCAGGGGTGGGATCCTGACAGAGGCCTAGCGAACAAGGCAGAACAATAAGGAACCGCGCCTGCACTACATTGCAGTGGTATCTCAAGAAAGGACAAGAAGCGAGGTTTATTGTGGAGAACTGAGAAATGAGATCACAGCAAAAAAGGAGATAACACCAGTAGGAGTCGTGCCGTAAGATCGAGGCAACATCCTACTGAGGCGCGTAGCCGGTGGCCGGAACGCCGAGGAAGTATTGGGCTCCAAGCATTACTTGAAACAGTGGCAGGACAGTTAATTATAGGTTGGCTGTCTCACCTAAATCACCTAAGCAGACATAGGAGGCAATTGTGGGAGAGGGGCGACACTAGGGTCCCGGAAGAACTCCAGGCCTACCCGTCATACGGGTGCGTCCTAGCCAAATCATCTGGGGGACGGAGAGAACGAACATCAGAATAGAAACGAGAGTTGTGAGAAAGAACATCAGGAACAGACACAACAGTTGTGAGGACTATCCAGTGGTGCTCAGCAGGGAAGTACTACAACACACAGGCGCTAGAAGGTAGGCACTGATTTCCACCTGCAAAGGGAACTCTGGATGTGCCTTCGGACCGGCCGGTCTCAGCCAGCCCTGTTAGCAGTGCTCTGGATTGCGGATCCTAAAGCCTACAGTAAAGAGGTAAAGAGACTGCAACCCTGTGTCTTCGTTATTTCATCGCACCACGTACCACCACCTTTAATTGGACGCTCCTTAGCAGGGTCACGGACCGGGTCAGGCCACCGTGACAACCCCAAGACCGAGACAGAGAGGCCCGGTACCGAGTACCCCGCGGCCCTGCGTCTGGGGGCACTCCAATAGAGTAAGTGAGGAATTAGTCAGGGAAGGCTGGGAGCCAGGACTAGACAGTTGTGTCCTGTAACGTTCAAGCTGGGGAGCCCAGCTGTCCAGGGCCTTTGGGCTGATAGTCACACGGTGGAGGAGGATTACAGGGCAGCATCAAAATGGTAGTAGCTAACTAAATGTCTGGGGTAAAACGGACAGTGAACACTGAAGCGAGTTAGGCTGGCTAGTCAGGAAGATGTGGTACCGAAGGCGACGGTACAACCCTGCGATATTCCTGGAGAACTGAGGAACAGTACAGGGAATGAAAGATTGATGATCTGTAAGGAACCTTGAACCTTGTGCTGTTTCTGTGACTGAACTGGATGGACTGAGTAAAGTTGTTTTGTTGAAACTGGAATTGGACTCTGCCTGTCATTACCTAGTGCTTAAAGGAAAGTACCCCCAGCAGACCAAGAAGGACCCTAATGTTCAAGTAAGTGGACCACCAAGTCTACCACAGAAGGGACAATATGTTTATGAGATGGAGAGCCAGGGTGTGCCAGTACTGCCACCCTCTGCCACTACTACCCCCCTGGCCTCCGTTTCAAATTCACAAGTGATTTACCTTGAAAACCAGCTTGAACCACTCCGTAGTAGAGCCTATCTGAAAAAATTGGCCCATAAACTAGTGCTTAGAGAGCTATGCAGGAGAAGTATGAAAACTATCAGTATGTGTATCCCCTCTAGACTTCAAATTTGTCTCAAAAGATTCCGCCTAGAAGATGATAGTGAAAATCCACCACATTGTAAAAGCTAACAAACAGACAAAACATGGGTCCAAATGCACTGAAACAAGAAAAAACATAGGTTATTTTCTTTCATGAGAAAAACCACTGTAGCTGGAAACTGGCCTATGTGTTAGCCTACATATGTTCACAAGTAAAAGATTTGTTGCAAAATCATCCGCACAGAAATATTCCACAATGTGTAAATTAGATTTTTTCCACTCTCCACTTGTGTTCACACAAAATAATTACGAACATACCGTATTTTCGGGCATATAAGACGACTGGGCGTATAAGACGACCCCCCAACTTTTCCAGTTAAAATATAAAATCTTCTTAAAAGTCGGGGGTCTTCTTATACGCCGTATGTCATCTTATAGGGCCGGTGAATATGTGCCTTTTGGCGTGGGGAGTGGTCCCGATGACTAAGACAGGGGGCGTCTCACAGTATGAGTGGAGTATATCCCCCTATTACCTCAATGTGGCAGCGTGGGGGTCTCTGTGCTGGGAGCGGCAGCTCCTCTTCGTGCCGTGGGTGCTCTGTGCCGTGGGTGCTCTGTGCCGTGGGTGCTGTGGGGCAGCGGCGGCGCATCTTCTTGCAGCGTCGAGGCTTCTACGGCATCTCCTCCAGGCCCGGAGGCAGTCCGGCAGCCCCATTGCTGTGATGCGGTGGCCTCCGGGAAAATGGGCGCTGCTCAGATTCAGATCTCGTCTCCCGAGATCTCGGGAGACGAGATCTGAATCTGAACAGCGGCCATTTTCCCGGAGGCCACCACATCAAAACAATGGGGCTGGCGGTGCCTCCGGGCCTGGAGGAGATGCCGGAGAAGCCCCGACGCTGCAAGAAGATGCGTCGCCGCCGCCTCCCCACAGCACCCACGGCACGAAGATGCACCGCCGCCCCACAGCACAGAGCACCCATGGCACGAAGAGGAGCTGCCGCTCCCAGCACAGAGACCCCCACGCTGCCGCAGCCCGCAATGAGGTAATAGGGGGATATACTCCACTCACACTTTACTGTGAGACGCCCCCTGTCTTAGTCATCGGGACCACTCCCCCCCACCCACCATATGCACATTTTATCTGTACCCGGCGTATAAGACGACCCCCAACTTTTAAGAAGATTTTGAGGGGTTAAAAAGTCATCTTATACACCGGAAAATACGGTATGTACATTTTTAGTCTAAGCCACAAATCTAAAATCGCCAGTAGAAGGCTATTTATTGCCATTGTACTTAATCGGTTTACTCACCTAATATTGTATTATTATACTGTTAGCTCTGCTGTATTATTGGGTATTGTGGGCGTATTCTTTTAGATGGCACCTTTGTTTGTCATCTACCAAAATTTCCCCAGAGAGGTGAAGTGAGTTTATTGGCCATGAACTCGCAGAACCCTTTCAGATGGCACCATGAGCAGGAGAACTTTCTCATGCTCGGATGCTGTCAGATAAGTAATAGGAGTTCACAGAGAAACATTGAGCACTCGGTGCTCAGTGTGTCTGCTGGATGACAGGCTGCATGGTTGCATCATGCAACTATGCAGCCTGCCATCTAGATGTAGCAGAGCTGGACCCGTCGTGGGACAAATGCATTAGCAGCAATTCTACGGAAAGGTGAGGAATACTGTTGTTTGTTTTTTTAACTCTTTTGCAGATGACGAGGGCATTGGGGAATGGGTGAGGTCGTAAGTATGGTTTAATAAAGATTATTGAGGGGCTCTCTCCCTCTGCATGCCTGCTAAATGCTGCGATCGCAGTATTTAGGGGGTTAAAGGGCCAGGAGTTGCGTGGGAACCGCTCCTGCACTGAGTGTTGGTTGTCAGCTGTAAGAATCAGTTAACACCCGGTGGTGAAATCACACTCGCACAGCTTCCGTGAGAGCAAAATTGCCTGGATGTATTCAGTATGTCCAAGGTTGATAAGTATCTGCCGACCATGAAGTACATGTTAATAATAATAATAATAATAATAATTTTATTTATATAGCGCCAACATATTCCGCAGCGCTTTACAAATTATAGAGGGGACTTGTACAGACAATAGACATTACAGCAGCAACATGTTCTGAGTATTTGCAAAAGGGTACGTACCCTGTCATGAATCCCCAATGGCTAGGGATAGCACAGGATAAGCAAAGTATAATAAATATCGGACGAGCTCTAGGGTGATGGAACCTGGGCTGACCGCTGCCCTACGCCTGACAAACGCAACTAGAGATAGCCAGGGAGCGTGCCTACGTTGGTTCTAGACGCCACGCACCAGCCTAAGAGCTAACTAGTACTGCAGAGAAAACAAAGACCTCCCTTGCCTCCAGAGGAATTAACCCCAAAGGTATAGTTGCCCCCCACATGTATTGACGGTGAAATGAGAGGAAGGCACACACATAGAGATGATGTATATAGCTTTAGCAAATAGAGGCCCGCTGAAAACTAGAAAGCAGAATGACACAAAAGGGGACTGAGCGGTCAGCAAAAAACCCTAATCAAAAAAAACCATCCTGAGATTACAAGAACCCATGTGCCAACTCATGGCACATGGGGAGAACCTCAGTCCACTAGAGCAACCAGCTAACAAAGAGACATTCTAAGCAAGCTGGACAAAAAAACCAAACAACTGAAAATCAGCACTTAGCTTATCCTGAAAGATCTGGGAGCAGGTAGGCAGGAACCAAACAGAGCACATCTGAACACATTGATAGCCGGCAAGGGAAATGACAGAAAGGCCAGGTAAAATAGGAAACACCCAGCCTCTGATGGACAGATGGAAACCAAAGGCCGCAACCCACCAAAGTCACCCAGTACCAGCAGTAACCACCAGAGGGAGCCCGCAAACAGAATCCACAACAGTACCCATATGTGAGAAAAAAAGTTCTAATATCTGGACGGAAAAAACGAACGAGTGCCATGCAAGTGTCTTGCGGGTGTCATGCGAGTACAGTTAAATTTTTAAACCTAGCATCCGATTTACATCCTAGTGCATTGCAATTGCTATCCAATTGCAATACGATTTTAACATGAGCAATTCTCTATGTCATTTACACATCGCTTTCAAAGGAAATATATAAATGTCAGCAAAGAAAAAAACACAAATCCGCACTGCCAACTGAAAGGAATCCATGAATATTGTCAACCACTTCACACTCTGAGGGTTAAGGTAGCTATACGTATCCTGTATCAACTTGGGGGTGCGACATCCAACAAGTGTGCAAATAGTCCAGAAAATAAAGAAAAAAATGGAGCGCACTTACCCCTGTTGAAGAAGTATCACTTTATTGGAACATGTTTAAAAACAGATTGCAGGGAGGGATGAAAGCAGCTCCGGACAACGGCCGTTTCGTGCGTACAAGAACTTCAACGGGTCCTCGTTGTACGCACGAAATGGCCGTTGTCCGGAGCTGCTTTCATCCCTCCCTGCAATCTGTTTTTAAACATGTTCCAATAAAGTGATACTTCTTCAACAGGGGTAAGTGCGCTCCATTTTTTTCTTTATTTTCTGAAATATATAAATGTGTTTAAAAAGTCAAATGGTGCTCCTTCCTTTCCGAGCCCTGCTGCGCTCCCCAGTAGTTTTCCACCACATATGTGGCATCAGCATAGTCAGGAGAAATTGGAGAACAAATGGTATGGTGAAATTTCTCCTGTTACCCTTGTGAAAATAAAAAATTGGGGCTAAAATAGTTTTTTTGTTGGTCTAATTTACAAAATTAAGTTACTTGTGGGAGGTTTCAACTGTTTAGGCACATCAGGGGCTCTCCAAACACGACATGGAGTCCACTAATGATTCCATACAATTTTGCTTTCAAAAAGTCAAATGGCACTCCTTCCCTTCCTTTTGGGGTCCATTTTCTCTTGTTACTCTTGTCAAAATGAAAAAAATTGGGGCTAAAAGAACATTTTTGTGTAAAAAAAAAAATTATATTTGTTGTTTTCACAGCTCCTCATAAATTTCTGTGAAGCATCTGGGGATTCAAGGTGCTCACCACACATCTAGATAAGTTCCTTGATGAGTCTAGTGTGGCGCCCCAGGGTTCTGGTCGTCACAGTGGTATTGCTTTCCTCTCGGGGAGAGTGAAGCTACGTTTGGAGGCAAGGAAGGATAACTGCATCCAGGTACCACAAACATGCAACACTTCCATCTCCAGGCCACCAGGGGGGCTTTTGCTCCTATTTACTAGGTCACTCCCCGCATATATGTAACTGGTGGTCTGTAGGTAAAGTCAGTCAGTCCTTCAGGGAAGCTGTTCCTGGCAGGAGCAAGTTCCTGTCAGAGGACAGAGGAGAGGGTTCACGGAGCTGTGCATGCCCACAGAGCTGCAGCTGCCAGAAAGAGACATTGAAGGCTGAAATGTTTGCAGCAAGCATGTAGGAGAGGAAGCACAGGAGTGGATACCAGAAGGGGACCAGCCCCGAACAGGCTGCCTCCTTCTGAGGTGCAGAAACCCCAGTAGCCGGAACATCGAGGTTGTGAGGACCTCTCCGCCTTACATCAAAGACCGGCAGGACAGCTAATTGCACTTTACCTGTCTGCACCTATGCCCAGGAGGCATGGTGACACCCATAGAGCCGGGTCATCTAAGAGATCCTATAAACAGGCTCAAGTCACCAGTCATATGGGTTTTGTCCTATTCTATCCGGGGGACAGAGAGAGAGATAACATCTGTGAGGACCTTATGTGAAGCCTTAGGCAGTAAGGGACTACACCACTACAACGCGAAGGAAGGCTTTTATTCTCCACCTGGACAAGGGGACTCTGGACTTGCCTCCAAGCTGGCCCGACCCTGCCTGCCCTGTGGTCTGGTGCTCTGGACTGCGGATGCTGAAGTCTTCAATAAAGGTAAAGAGACTGCAACCTTGTGTCCTCGTTCTTCACTGCGCCATTCACCATCCACCCTCTACACACTTGGAAGCCCTGGGGATATACTTCACCTGTGGGAAGGTATACCATCTAGCTGCCATAACATCACCCCAGCAGACCCCTTAAAGCAGCGTCGGTCACCCTGACTGAATACCACAGGTGGCATCATGAGCATAAACTCTATCCCTTTAAAGACCTTTCCCCTTTTATACGGTCGTCCCAGGGCCACAGACCGGGTCAGCCACCGTGACATTCCCCTTTGAACACCGAACCCAGTACCGAGTACTCCACTGCCCTGACGGGGCGATCCACTAGTGTCTAAAATTTGGGTCTAAAGTAAAATGTTTATGAACATAAGGATGAATGACCTTTGGGAGATCAAAACATCCAACACTGCGGAAACACCATCACGTGTTTCTCAACGCAGTGATCCAGAACACTGCCCCCATCCCTTATGGGAAATATGCAAATGCAAGTAGAAAAGCCACGGAGACACCATCACGTGTTTCTCAACGCAAGCAATGAATAGCCAGGTCTTTCACCAGAAACTGGCTATTAGGAGCAGTGCCTAGTGAAAAGTTTCCTACTCCACACTGATGAGGGGCAAATACCCCGAAACAGCTGTCTGTGGATGGATACCATGTTTTGGCATAGGTGGTTTTCCTTTATTGGATGCTGCCCTTCCCGTGGTTGTTCCTTCCCGGTGAAAGACCTGGCTATTCATTGCTTGCATTGAGAAACACGTGATGGTGTCTCCGTGGCTTTTCTACTTGCATAAAGTAAAATGTTTGTGAAAAAAGTTAAATCTTCGTTTTTTCCTTCCACATTCCATTCATTTCTGTGAAGCCCCGGAAGGGTTAATAAACTTTTTGAATGTGGTTTTGAGAGGTGCAGCTTTTAGAATGGTGTCACTTTTTATATAGGCCCTTAACCCTTGTCAGGCTGCATAATTTTACAACCTTAACAGGCTGCATAGGTACAATTGTACCTTCACATATACCTCCACTGTGGGAAGACTTTACTTGGTTTCAGAAACTAAAGTTGATTCAGCTACAAATGTTATGCTGATATCTATTGTTCAGTGTTGTTACTGGTCACTTATGTTGCTGTCAATTAAGTTAATTCAAACTGGGAGTGGCTTCTACTTGTCTTCCTGCCTCCCTCCTCTCATTAGCCATTTTGCTGTTCATCTCATTGCTGTGAGCACACACATTTCTAGGCTTGTGAAGTCTTCAATTTCTTGGAAACGAAGGTAGGAAAGTCTCACAGCATCTAACAGCCAGTTATACCTTTATTCTCATTATGTGGGGACAGAACAGTCAAATTGTCTTTCAGCCTGGACTTGGCTTACGTATATTTTGTATGAAACTTATCACTATAGGTATAATTTTTATACGAAAAATGGATAATAATTAGTATCTACATATTGTTTTACGATGTTTTATTTATATTCAGCACAAAATACGAAGCCAAAATTCATCTAGCAAGTCATCATGAGTGATAGTAATGCTGGATCTAGTTTCCGCCATAATCCAAGAAAACGTGTTTGCAGGTTAGTATAATTTTGTGAAAAGCCAATAATGTAGTATTTCGGAAAATTATTTATTTTACATTTTTTCATATTTACAGATTTACGTCTGACGAAATAATGCGAATGCTAGAAGAATCTGATTCTGAGCATGAGGATGAACCATATGTTGCATCTGATGATGAAAACTATGTACCACAAGTGGATGTTACTGAAGAAGATTCAGACATTGAACAAGAAATGGTCATAGAGCATGAAAATGAATACGAATCAGACGAAAGTGTTGAGGATGATTCTGTGCCTCAAAGTGCAGGCGACATTTGGACTGCTAAGGATGAAACTCAATGGTGCAGTAATCCACTGCCAAATGCACAAACAAAATCTCGTAATGTCCTACGACAAAGAGGTGGCCCTGCAGCAATCAGCAACCTATATACAGCAAAAGAGCTATTCAAGTCCATCATGACTCCCGAGATGTGTGACATCATATTACGGGAAACGAATCGAAAGGCCAAGAGAGTTTGTGATGCTTACAACAACGAACTGGTACAACGTTTTCCTGATTCTTCCAAACGGCCACCACAAAAAACATTCAAGCAATTTACTGAAACTGAACTTCATGCATTTTTGGGCATACTGATTGCTGCTGGTGTGCACAGAGCCAACAAAGAGAATCTGGAGGAAATGTGGAATGTTGCTGCTCTGCCTCTTATACGTGCAGCCATGTCTCGTGACCGCTTCAAGATGATACTCAGATTTATCAGGTTTGACAACGAAAATACACGTGCAGAACGTGTGCAAACAGATAAAGCTGCACCAATACGGGACATCTGGACAATGCTGAACAGTAATCTGGAGAGAGCCTACAAGCCATATCATTGTATCACCGTCGACGAGCAATTATTTCCATTTAGAGGTCATACTAAATTTACCCAGTATATACCTTCAAAACCAGCTAAATATGGCATAAAGATTTTCTGGGCTTGTGACTCATCAAATGCCTACCCTTTACAAGGTCAGCTCTACACTGGGAAACCAACTGATGGTCCTCGACAAGTAAACATTGGAGAACGAACAGTATTGGACCTAGTGAGCTCGTATAAAGGCTCTGGAAGAAATGTCACCACCGATAACTTCTTTACAACCATGGAACTAGCTAAGGTATTGAACTCCTGGAACATGACACTAGTTGGTACAGTAAGAAAAAACAAAAGGTTCCTACCTAGCAACATGTAGCCTGCCAAAGAAAGGCCTGTAAACTCGACAAATTTTGCCTACAATCATGATGCAACAGTCTGTTCATATGTACCAAAGAAGAACAAATCAGTCGTGCTTCTATCATCTATGCACATGACGGGAGAAGTTGAAGAGACACTAGCAGCCAAGCCAGAGATAATAAAATACTACAACATAACAAAAGGTGGCGTTGATGTTATGGATAAAATGTTGGGAGAGTACACTGTGAAACGACGAACATCACGTTGGACTTTGGCATTTTTCTACAATATGATTGATGTCAGTGGGTTAGCATCCTACATCATCTACAGAGAACACAATCCAAGCTTCAGGGCAAAGGATCAACGAAGAAAGTTCCTGAAAGATCTCGCAAATCAGCTGTGTATGATTGCAATTGAAGATCGTAGTACAAACAAAATGATAATGAGAAACCATTTTCTTCGAGGTGCAGTAGAAATGGTGCTTGGACGATGCATTGTGGTAGCATCGCAGCCAGCAGCTGGCCCCAACATACCTCATGGTAGTCGTGGACCCTCCCCTGTTGTTGGTAGTTGCTATGTCTGCAGAGACCTGAGGCGAAAACAACGCAAGACTAGAAAGTCTTGTGTGGTTTGTGTGAAACCCATTTGCGATGAACACTCTGTAGCAAAGCCAACATGCATTACTTGCAAAGAAAATCAATAAAAAAAAGTTTCTTACATTTTCTTTTATAATGTAAATGAACAGTTTTTTACTTGTTTATAATAGTTAAATAGCATTATCATTAAAAAAAAATTTATGCTTTTTCCCTTGCATTATCTTCATTCAAAATATATGAGGTACATTTGTACCTATGCAGCTTGTTATGGATGCAAAAAGATCTCGACCCCTTATCTCGGAAGCGGGTGGAGATATTTTATTGAAATTTGGCCAATATATTCTGGACCAAAAATGTAGAGATGTCACGAAATTTCAGCCCTCTACGTCTTTTCAAAAAAAAGTTATTGCAATTTTAAAACGGAATAGTTACAATTGTACCTATTCAGCCGGATAAGGGTTAAAGTCTCTTCAAATATGATGTGGACCAGAGGTGTCAAACTGCATTCCTCGAGGGCCACCAGCAGGTCATGTTTTCAGGATTTCCTTAGCATTGCACAAGGTGCTGGAATAATTCTGTGCAGGTGATTAAATTATCACCTGTGCAATACAAGGAAATCCTGAAAACATGACCTGTTGGCGGCGCTCGAGGAATGCAGTTTGACACCTCTGATGTGGACCCTAAAAAATGGTTTTGTAAATTTTGTTGGAAAAATGAGAAATCGCTGGTCAAATTTTAACCCTTATAACTTCCTAACGAAACAAAATTATGTTTCAAAAATTGTGCTGATGTAAAGTAGACATGTGGAAAATTTTATTTATTAACAATTTAGTTTGACATAACTATCTGATTTAAGGGCATAAAAATTAGAAGTATGAAAATTGCTAAGTTTTCTAAATTTTGGACAAATTTCAAATTTTTTCTCAAAGAAACACAAAGAAATGTTACCACTACCATGAAGTACAATATGTCATGAATAAATATACTTAGAATCAGTGGGATCCGTTGAAGTGTTCCAGAGTTATTACCTCATAAAGTGACACTGGTCAAAATGATAAAATTTGGCATTGTCATGATGGTGCAAACAGGCTTGGGGGATTAAAATGGGTTAAGTGATTATTTAAATTGTTAAAAAAAATGAATTTTGATGGCATGTTACCTTTAACATATAGGTTGTGTAAATTTTGCTGAAAAAATTAAAATTGCTGATAAACATTTAATTCTTCTAACTTCCTTAATACTGATGTTGACTTAAAGTAAATATATGATATTTGTAATCTATTAATTATTTTAAGACTATCTGATTTAAGGTGAAAAAAATAAAATTTCAAATGTTTAGATTTTTTTTTATAAATTTTTCAAAATTTCCTCTCATTCCTGATATTTTCACAAATAAATACAAATGCTATCTACCTAAATTTAACACAATCATAAAGTATAATATTTCATGAAAAAAAACAGTTTCATCATGACTTGGATATGTAGAAGCATTACCACATAAAGTGACACATGTCAGATTTGAAAAATTTGGCCTGGTCTGGAAGATGAAAATAGGCTTTGGCAGCAACAAGTTAAACAAAGTCACACTAGCAGAAGCATATGACAAGCTTAACATAGCTTAACCTAGTATATTCATAAAGACTTCAACTGCGCCAATTCGTAGCATTAAAATAACTACATAACTAAATATTCAATTTCTTCCATAGAAGTAATTTCTTCTATTAGATCGCATAAAAAATACCACTGCATTGTCCTTGAACCTTTTTTTCACTGGCTGTATACCAAATAGGACGTATTGGCTGAGCCAACATTATATAACAGTGTGGTGATTTTGTACAGTGGACAGATGTCATGATATGGACTGTATTAAAAAAGCCAAGCCTGTAGTAACATAATTATAGATTAGTTACTGATTTCCACTTTTTGCAGATGAATGTAAGTGTAGCAAAATGTAAGGTCAAAGTAGGATTAAAGTAGATTTAGTGTTAAATTTCCAACATTTCAGAGTATTTTAATAAGAAAAATCCCTGGCCAAGGAAACAGAATGAAATTGTTCAGCAAGTATAATCAGGGCATTTAACTCTTTTCATGATCAGAGTAAACCAAATAGCTTCTCGTGTAGCATACTTGATATATTTTCACTGCAATGTTTGTTGACTTTCATGTTATTATTAAAAAAATCAATAATTCCTGCTTTTACAAGAATTACACAAAATAAAACATAGTACCATGTACAAATATATAAAGCATGTTCTCATATTTGTTTTGGAACCCGTTAACATTATTTTATTAAAGGGTTATTGTCATCTTTTGTCTTTAGGCGTACATAGCTGCCAGTTTTCTGTTTGCCGGTGAGGATGCCTATATTTTTCTCAATCAAGGATTTCTCCATGTAATGTGTCAAACTCATATTATTATTTAGATAACCTTAAAAATATTGTTATTCCTTATGTCAGGTGGACATCCTGCTGCTTTGGAGCCATAGTGACTGGCTCCATTAAGACCCTTCTCTCACCTTTGCTTTGACTCCTAGGTGCTAGCAACAAAGCTTGTGAGAAACATCTGCTCATTTTTTTGGTTATTTAGAATTGACAAATAATTTTTGCTTATAAGTATACAAACCCACCCACATTCACAAATTCACAAATTAGGGATGAGTGAACATGCTCATTGATTCTTGTATATCACTCAAGTATCTGGGTGCTCGGATGTGCTCGGCACTTGATAAGCATTGGCTGGTGCTTGGACATGAAGCTTAAATCCCTGCCCCCCAAATTTGGCAACTGTTACACAGCCAAAAACTAGGAAAAGAAAGAGAAGCCATATTGTCCCGTAAAATATAAACTTTATTAAGCAATATTAAAACCACCAAATAGGAACACAATGGTGCAAATGGGGGAATAAACATGTGCTAAATGACCATAGCTAACGGGTAGGAACACCATACAAACCTTGCTATACCATACTAATAAGTCTCATTATAGTGAATACCCATAACTGTAAAAACAAATATTGGACCAGTGCCACAGCTTTGATGTAAATGATGTCAGCCATCAGGCATCAGTACATACCAAGTAAATGCAGGATAGGCAGGTGACCAGACCCGACCCCGACGTGTGTTTCGGAGCGGGCAGCTCCTTCATCAGCGGGCATGTGTGGTGTGTATGGCGTGTGTATATACAGTATACACACCGCCAACCGGAAGTATATAACTCACCCACGCGCCGCAGCAGACTGCCAAGCTCCATACGCAGTATCCAACACAGCCGCCGGTGCCGGAAACACGTGGGGCCCCACGTGAACACGCGCCAGACGGAAGGAAGGAGACCGCACACGGCCGAGTGGAGGAGGTGCATGTGAACAAGGGGAGAAGTGCGGGAAGGCATATTGGAAAGGGGCAAAGATGAGGGCAATGTCAAACATACAAAAGGAAAGGGAAAGAACGCAAGTATATTATAAATACTGTTATATATACCCAGTCACAGGATCACAAGTGCAGCAAATACAATAACAGCACATACCTGCCAATACAATGTAACAATTGGCAGATATACTGAATGAGAAGCAAAGCTCCAACAGTCTAGCACTACAGTAAAATTATATACAATTGCAGAAACATATGCTGTGTCATAGACATCACTGCAGCCAAAAGGTATCTAACATATGATATCCATGAAGACCAGACATATATATATATATATATATATATATACATATATATATATATATATATACACAATACACAATTCATTTTTTTCTTGAGACATCCACTCTCTCGTTACGGTTGAGGAACCTCATCCTGAAGCTACCAGAGTGTAATAAATATAGGGGATAACTCAGGAGACTCTTAGCATGGAACAAGACAACTACGGGACGCAGTTTTATAAGTGGTAAAGTCTATATTATCACACGGTGATTCAAGCAGGTGCAGAGAGAAACTCAAGTCCACAACACTTGGTGTCAATATTAAACACAGCTTAGCAGTCTAAAGGAAACTTCAGAGGAAAATGCAATCAAGCAGAAGGTCTATGAAGTACAGTTATTCTTGAGGATACTTGACACGAATAAGTCCTTGTTTTTGTCCAAACACAGATAGATATGCTTATAAGGCAGTTCAAGCAATGTCTTATCTCAACCAGGAAGGCCTGGGTGATAATCTCAGGTTTAAGCAGAGCAGCAACAGCTTACATGTCCAGCAAATGCAGATGGAAGTAAACACGAGCAGCAGATGAAGGAGGATTACTGGAAACTGGTGTATGAAGCAGGAACTCAAAGCAGAGTAGCAGGATAACCACACAGGTTCACAGGAGCAGGTATATAGCCAGGGAGTCACCAGAGTCAGGAGCAGGATGCAAGGCAGAATACTCTAGCACAGACTGAAGGCTGGGGTGGAGTTTTATAGCAGGAAGACACAGTGCACATGAGACCAAAGACGCCATCTTGGAAAAGGGCAGTAATGCACAAAAGGTAATAAAAATGTTCAGAGTCCTGACATTACTCCCTCCTTAGAAGCGGCCTCCGGACAATCCTGGACCTGGTTTCTCAGGGAATCTCTGATGAAAACGAGAAACCTTCTGTTGGGCATTGATGTTTTCCACAGGTTCCCAAGAGTCTTCCTCGGGGGGATATCCCTGCCATCTTATAAGATATTGGAGCCGATTCTTGCGAATCCTGGAATCAATAATTTCCTCCACCACAAATTGTTCTTGCCCATCAATCACCACAGGCCGCGGAGGTGGCACAAAACGTCCCTGGAAGGTATTAGGAGATACAGGCTTTAGTAAAGATACATGAAAAACTGGGTGTACCTTCATAGTCCTAGGCAGCTTCAGCCGTCAGGCCACAGAGCTCACAATACCGTTGATCTTGAAAGGGCCAATGAATTTCTGTCCAAGTTTTTGTGAAGGAACGTTTAACTTCAGATTCTTAGTTGCTAACCACACTGAATCTCCTACCTTGAACATGGGTGCAGGTTAATGGAATCTATCAGCCGATCTCTTATAACGTTCTTGAGCTGTGGTCAGGGATTCCTTCAGAACCTCCAGATTTTGCCTCATCGCAGTCAGCCTTTCCTCCACTGCCGGAACCGGAGAATTAATTGGAGACCTAGGTAAGATACACGGATAATAACCCAGAGTGGCAAAGAAAGGTGTAAATTTAGTGGAGGCGCTCTGAGAATTGTTATATGAAAATTCGGCTAACGGCAGCAACTCCAACCAATCATCCTGGAGATGGCTGACATAGCATCTTAGATATTGTACCAGCGTCTGGTTGGTCCGCTCAGTCTGACCATTTGTCTGGGGATGGTAAGCGGAAGAGAGACAGACATTAATATTGAGTGCAGAGCTAAAACCCTTCCAGAATCTTGAAGTGAACTGTACTCCACGGTCAGAGATGATCTCATCTGGGACCCCATGCAACCGAAAGACATTCTGTATAACTAAGTTCACTGTATCTTTAGCTGAAGGGAGGCCGGTGCACGGAACAAAATGAGCAGCCTTAGTCAGGCGATCAACTACCACCATGATTGTATTCATGCCACCCGATGTAGGCTGTTGTGAATTCCGCTCTTTGGCTCCCTCTGGTGGTTGCAAGTAGCACTTTTGAGAATTCTGCTCTTGGGCTCCCTCCTGTGGTTTTGAGTGGTATAGCTGCTTCTTGGATTTAGCATCAGCAGCTGCTCCCACTGATCGTCTTTCTGGCTCGGCTATTTTAGTCTGGCCTTATTCCTCAATCAATGCCAGTTGTCAATTGTTCCTGCTTGGAGCCACTGCTCTTTTGGATTTCCCTGACACTCTGTCCAGTTCAGCAAAGATAAGTCCTTTTGTCCTTTTGCTGTCCACTTGTTGTGGACTTTATTGTTCAGCACATTCTATGTTTTGCTCATTTGTCCAGCTTATCAGTATGGATCTATTCAGCTAAGCTGGAAGCTCTGGGCTGCAGTTTTTGCCCTCCACACCTTTAGTCAGGTGTGGAGATTTTTGCATATCTCTGCGGTGGACTTTTTCTAGTTTTTATTACTGACCGCACAGTGTTTCTTTCCTTACTGTCTATCTAGCTAGAATTGGCCTCCTTTGCTAAATCTTGTTTCATACTACGTATGTCATTTCCTTCTCCTCTCACAGTCAATATTTGTGGGGGGCTGTCCTATCCTTTGGGGATTTTCTCTGAGGCAAGATAGCTTTCCTATTTCTACCTTTAGGGGTAGCTAGTTCTCCGGCTGTGACGAGGTGTCCAGGGAGTGACAGGAACATCCCATGGCTACTGCTAGTGTTGTGTTAAGATCAGGAACTGCGGTCTGTATAGTTACCACCTGCCCAGAGCTAGTCGCATGTCGCTCCTAAATTACCAGTCCATAACAGTACAACTGGCCAAAAATGAGTTGAATGCATCTCAAAAGAAGGAAAAGAAAAAGAGTTCTGAGCCATTTTTTTTTCTTTAGTCTGTTTTGTCTTTTTCCTTCCTCTTAATCTCTGGGTGGATTTGGGCGCGGACATGGATGTTCAGGGTTTGTTTTCTCCTGTGGATCAGCTTGCTGCAAGAGTTCAGAGTATCCAAGATTATGTTGTTCAGACTCCAGCCTTAGAGCCTAGAATTCCTACTCCAGATTTGTTTTACGGGGATAGATCTAAGTTTTTTAACTTTAAAAATAACTGCAAATTGTCTTTTGCTCTGAAACCCCGTTCCTCTGGTGACCCCACTCAGCAAGTTAAAATAGTTATTTCTCTGCTGCGTGGTGACCCTCAGGACTGGGCATTCTCCCTTGAGTCAGGGGATCCATCATTGCTTAATGTAGATGCATTTTTTCAATCGCTCGGATTATTGTATGATGAACCTAACTCTGTGGATCATGCAGAAAAAACCTTGTTGGCTCTGTGCCAGGGTCAGGAAGCGGCAGAATTATACTGCCAGAAATTTAGAAAATGGTCTGTGCTCACTAAATGGAATGAGGACGCTCTGGCAGCAATTTTCAGAAAGGGTCTTTCTGAAGCCCTTAAAGATGTTATGGTGGGGTTCCCCACGCCTGTTGGTCTGAGCGAATCTATGTCTCTGGCCATTCAGATCGATCGGCGCCTGCGCGAGTGCAAAGTGGTGCACCATATGGCAGAATCCTCTGAACAGAGTCCTGAGCCTATTCAATGTGATAGGATTTTGACTAGAGCGGAACAGAGGGGATACAGACGTCAGAATGGGCTGTGTTTTTACTGTGGTGATTCAGTTCATACTATCTCTGATTGCCCTAAGCGTATTAAGAGGGTGGCTAGATCTGTTACCATTAGTACTGTACAGCCTAAGTTTCTCTTATCTGTGACCCTGATTTGCTCATTGTCATCTTTCTCTGTCATGGCATTTGTAGATTCAGGAGCTGCCCTGAACTTAATGGACTTAGAATTTGCCAGGCGCTGTGGATTTTCTTTGCAGCCTTTGCAGAGCCCTATTCCTTTGAGGGGTATTGATGCTACACCATTGGCCAAGAATAAACCTCAGTATTGGACTCAGCTGACTATGTGCATGCCACCAGCACATCAGGAAGATTGTCGTTTTCTGGTATTGAATAATTTACATGATGTTTTTGTACTGGGTTTTCCATGGTTACAAGTACACAATCCAGTGTTGGATTGGAAATAGATGTCTGTGACTAGTTGGGGTTGTCAGGGGGTACATAGTGACGTTCCTTTAATGTCAATTTCCTCTTCTGATGTTCCTGAATTTTTGTCAGATTTCCAGGATGTATTCGATGAGCCCAAGTCCAGTTCCCTTCCTCCACATAGGGACTGTGATTGTGCTATTGACTTGATTCCAGGCTCTAAGTTCCCTAAAGGCCGACTTTTCAACCTGTCTGTGCCAGAACATACCGCTATGCGGAGCTATGTTAAGGAGTCCTTGGAGAAGGGGCATATTCGGCCGTCTTCGTCACCATTGGGAGCGGGATTCTTTTTTGTTGCCAAGAAGGATGGCTCCTTGAGACCCTGTATTGATTATCGCCTTCTTAATAAGATCACGGTCAAATTCCAATACCCTTTACCTTTGCTCTCTGATTTGTTTGCTCGGATTAAGGGGGCTAGTTGGTTTACCAAGATTGACCTTCGAGGGGCATATAAGCTTGTTCGTATTAAACAGGGTGACGAATGGAAAACTGCATTTAATACGCCCGAAGGCCATTTTGAATACCTGGTGATGCCTTTCGGGCTTTCTAATGCTCCTTCCATATTTTAGTCCTTCATGCATGATATTTTCCGCAATTATCTTGATAAATTCTTGATTGTGTATTTGGATGATATTATGATTTTTTCCAATGATTGGAAGTCTCATGTGAAGCAGGTCAGGATGGTATTCCAGATCCTTCGTGATAATGCTCTATTTGTGAAGGGGTCTAAGTGCCTATTTGGAGTTCAGAAGGTCTCTTTTTTGGGGTTTATTTTTTCTCCTTCGTCTATAGAAATGGATCCTGTTAAGGTCCAGGCCATTCATGACTGGATTCAACCCACATCTGTGAAGAGCCTTCAGAAATTTTTGGGCTTTGCTAATTTTTATCGCTGTATCATTGCCAACTTCTCTAGTGTGGTTAAGCCCCTGACCGATTTGACGAAGAAAGGCGCTGATGTGACAATCTGGTCCTCTGAGGCTGTTGAGGCCTTTCAGGAGCTTAAGCGCCGATTTACTTCTGCCCCTGTCTTGTGTCAGCCGGATGTGTCTCTTCCTTTTCAGGTTGAGGTTGACGCTTCTGAGATTGGGGCAGGGGCCGTTTTGTCACAGAGGAATTCTGATGGTTCCTTGATGAAACCATGTGCCTTCTTTTCCTGAAAGCTTTCGCCTGCGGAACGCAATTATGATGTTGGCAATCGGGAGTTGTTGACTATGAAGTGGGCATTTGAGGAGTGGCGACATTGGCTTGAGGGGGCCAAGCACCGTATTGTGGTCTTGACCGATCATAAGAATCTGATTTACCTCGAGTCGGCCAAGCGGCTGAACCCTAGACAGGCTCGATGGTCCCTGTTTTTCTCCCGTTTCGATTTTGTGGTTTCATATCTTCCGGGATCTAAGAATGTTAAAGCGGATGCCCTCTCTAGTAGTTTTTTGCCTGATTCTCCTGGAGTTCTTGAGCCGGTTGGCATTCTTAGGGAAGGGGTGATTCTTTCTGCCATCTCCCCTGATTTTCGGCGGGTGCTTCAGGAATTTCAGGCTGTTAAACCTGACCGCTGTCCTGTGGGGAAGATGTTTGTTCCTGATAGATGGACAACTAAGGTAATTTCTGAGGTCCATTGTTCGGTGTTGGCCGGTCATCCTGGGATTTTTGGTACCAGAGATTTGGTGGCTAGGTCCTTTTGGTGGCCTTCCTTGTCGCGGGATGTGCGTTCTTTTGTGCAGTCCTGTGGGACCTGTGCCTGGGCTAAGCCTTGCTGTTCCCGCGCTAGTGGGTTGCTTTTGCCTTTGCCTGTCCCTGAGAGGCCCTGGACGCATATTTCCATGGATTTTATTTCGGATCTTCCTGTGTCCCAGAGGATGTCTGTCATCTGGGTGGTTTGTGACCGGTTCTCTAAAATGGTCCATTTGGTACCTTTGCCTAAATTGCCTTCCTCCTCTGATTTGGTTCCATTGTTTTTTCAGCATGTGGTTCGTTTGCATGGCATTCCGGAAAATATTGTGTCTGACAGAGGTTCCCAGTTTGTTTCCAGGTTTTGGCGGGCCTTTTGTGCTAGGATGGGCATTAATTTGTCTTTTTCTTCGGCGTCCCATCCTCAGACAAATGGCCAAACTGAGCGAACTAATCAAACCTTGGAAACCTATTTGAGATGCTTTGTGTCTGCTGATCAGGATGATTGGGTGGCTTTCTTGCTGTTGGCCGAGTTTGCCCTTAATAATTGGGCCAGTTCGGCTACTTTGGTTTCGCCTTTTTTTTGTAATTTTGGTTTCCATCCTCGTTTTTCTTCAGGGCAGGTTGAGCCTTCTGATTGTCCTGGTGTAGATTCTGTGATGGACAGGTTACAGCAGATTTGGACTCATGTGGTAGACAATTTGACGTTGTCTCAGGAAAAGGCTCAGCGTTTTGCTAACCGCCGTCGGTGTGTTGGTCCTCGGCTTCGTGTGGGAGATTTAGTCTGGTTATCTTCTCGTCATGTTCCTATGAAGGTTTCTTCCCCTAAATTCAAGCCTCGCTTTATTGGTCCTTATAAGATCTCTGAGATTATCAATCCAGTGTCTTTTCGTTTGGCCCTTCCAGCCTCTTTTGCCATCCACAATGTTTTCCATAGATCTTTGTTGCGGAGATATGTGGTACCCGTTGTTCCCTCTGTTGATCCTCCTGCCCCGGTGTTGGTTGAGGGGGAGTTGGAATATGTGGTTGAGAAAATTTTGGATTCTCGTTTTTCGAGGCGGAGGCTTCAGTATCTTGTTAAGTGGAAGGGTTATGGCCAGGAGGATAATTCTTGGGTGGTTGCCTCTGATGTCCATGCTGCCGATTTAATTTGTGCTTTTCACTTGGCTCGTCCTGATCAGCCTGGGGGCTCTGGTGAGGGTTCGGTGACCCCTCCTCAAGGGGGGGTACTGTTGTGAATTCCACTCTTGGGCTCCCTCCGGTGGTTGTAAGTAGCACTTTTGTGAATTCTGCTCTTGGGCTCCCTCCTGTGGTTTTGAGTGGTATAGCTGCTTCTTGGATTTAGCATCAGCAGCTGCTCCCACTGATCGTCTTTCTGGCTCGGCTATTTTAGTCTGGCCTTATTCCTCAATCAATGCCAGTTGTCAATTGTTCCTGCTTGGAGCCACTGCTCTTTTGGATTTCCCTGACACTCTGTCCAGTTCAGCAAAGATAAGTCCTTTTGTCCTTTTGCTGTCCACTTGTTGTGGACTTTATTGTTCAGCACATTCTATGTTTTGCTCATTTGTCCAGCTTATCAGTATGGATCTATTCAGCTAAGCTGGAAGCTCTGGGCTGCAGTTTTTGCCCTCCACACCTTTAGTCAGGTGTGGAGATTTTTGCATATCTCTGCGGTGGACTTTTTCTAGTTTTTATTACTGACCGCACAGTGTTTCTTTTCTTACTGTCTATCTAGCTAGAATTGGCCTCCTTTGCTAAATCTTGTTTCATACTACGTATGTCATTTCCTTCTCCTCTCACAGTCAATATTTGTGGGGGGTTGTCCTATCCTTTGGGGATTTTCTCTGAGGCAAGGTAGCT
Source organism: Ranitomeya variabilis (assembly GCF_051348905.1). NCBI lineage: Eukaryota > Metazoa > Chordata > Amphibia > Anura > Dendrobatidae > Ranitomeya > Ranitomeya variabilis. Next base: position 672,740,605 of record NC_135233.1, on the reverse strand, counting down.
TTCCTGTTTCTACCTTTAGGGGTAGCTAGTTCTCCGGCTGTGACGAGGTGTCCAGGGAGTGACAGGAACTTCCCACGGCTACTGCTAGTGTTGTGTTAAGATCAGGAACTGCGGTCTGTATAGTTACCACCTGCCCAGAGCTAGTCGCATGTCGCTCCTAAATTACCAGTCCATAACAGTAGGCAGCTCCACAATAAAGTCCAATGATATAGACCCCCAAGGGTGGGACGGAACAGGTAATGGTTGTAGAAGACCCATAGGTGCCACATGAGGAGTCTTGTAACGAGCACATACCTCGCAAGATAGAACATAGTCCTTGGTATCCTTCAGGCAAGTTGGCCACCAGAAGAATCGGCTCAGGAACTCTTGTGTCTTCTGTACCCCCCTGTGACCAGCCAACTTGGAGTCATGTACCAACTTGAGGATCTGCAGACGGACGACCTCCGGGACGTAGATACATCGATCTCTGAACCACATGCCACCCTTAAAGACAAGATTAATATCCACAGGTGGGTTGGCCAGAAATACATCACCGTCATAAGCCTCCCTGCACACCTTCCACAAGTCCTGATCGTGGATAACTTCGATGAGATTGGCATCAGATAGAATGGTCTTGGATGGGGCTCCAGGTACGGAATCCGCAGCATGGATTCGGGATAAAGCATCAGCCTTCCCATTACGAGAACCTGAATGGTACGAGATAACAAAGTAAAATTGATTTTAAAAAAGTTCCAATGAGCCTGACAAGGAGAAAGACATCTAGCGGATCAAAGGAACTCTAAATTGCAATGGTCAGTTAGCACTATGATTTGTTGTGCAGCTCCTTGCAGATGATGCCTCCATTCTTTGAAAGCCGCAATAATAGCCTGCAATTCCTTGTCTCCCACGTCGTAATTCTTCTCTGCTGAGGTTAGTCTACGGGAAAAGAAAGCACAAGGATGTAGCAGACCCTTCTCTCCAGTTCTTTGGGATAGAATAGCCCCCAAAGCATTATCAGAAGCGTCCACCTCCACAATGAAAGAAAGTGTTGGATCTGGGTGTGTCAACAGCGGTGCTGAAGTGAAACAGATCTTAAGCCGATCAAAAGCTTATTGAGCCTGTGATGACCACTTAAAGGGCTTTTCCTTCTTTGTCAAGGAAGTAATGGGATGGACAATATCAGAAAAATTTCGAATGAAGCGTCTGTAGAAATTTGCAAAACCAATAAAACGTTGGATGTTATGGACCTGGTGGTTAGGAGCACCTGGAATGACCTGATGGTTAAACTAGAAGACAGGACGAGCTCTGTGAAGTGGGAACTCTGCTGACCGCAAATCCTAATCCTATAACACACACACTAGAAATAGCTGTGGAGCGTACCTAACTCTCCCTAAACGCCTCTTCACAGCCTAAGAGCTAACTACCCCTAAAGATAGGAAAATAAGCCTTACCTTGCCTCAGAGAAATTCCCCAAAGGTAAAGGCAGCCCCCCACATATATTAACTGTGAGTTAAGAGGAAAGTCACAAACACAGGGATGAAACAGGTTTCAGCAAAGGAGGCCAGACTTACTAGATAGACTGAGGATAGGAAAGGGATCTATGCGGTCAGCACAAAAAACTACAAAAAGCCACGCAGAGTGTGCAAAAAGACCCCCGCACCGACTCACGGTGCGGAGGTGCCACTCTGCAACCCAGAGCTTCCAGCTAGCAAGGCAATATCATGTTAGCAAGCTGGACTAGAACTTAGCAAGAACTAAGAAATATATTCAGTACAAAATGAACAACAAAATGAACTAGCAGGGACTTAGCTTCGCTGGAGTAGACAGGTCATCAGAAAGATCCGAGAGAGATCTGAACCAGTGCTAATACATTGACAGCTGGCATGGAGTAACGATCTGAGTGGAGTTAAATAGAGAAGCCAGCCCAGCCGCAAACGAGGGCAGCTGAGGGAGCAACCTCAGAACCAGCAGTTCCACTCACAGCCACCAGAGGGAGTCCACGGACAGAACTCGCCGAAGTATCATTCATGACCACAGGAGGGAGTTCAAGAACGGAATTCACAACAGTTGGACCTCCTTAATGTTCTTGGGTACCGGCCAGTCAAGGATAGCCTGAATCTTACCAGATTCCATGTTCATCCCCTGGGGAGAGATGATATTACCTAAGAACTGTATCTCAGAACGATGGAACTCGCATTTCTCCGGCTTAATATAAAAATGGTTCTCTTTCAGACGAATACGCACCAAATTATAAGCCTCACGAAGATCCAGTTTAGAGAACAGCTTAGCATGGCGGACTCTTTCCAGTTATTCGGGAATCAGAGGCAAAGGGTAACGGTTTCGTATGGTAACCTTATTGAGTTCCCGATAGTCAACACAGGGTCTCAGGGTCGTATCCTTCCTTTTTACAAAAAATATAGGTGCCCCTGCTGGCGAGGAGGAAGGATGTATGAAGCCTTTGGCCAGATTTTCATCAATATACTCCTTTAAGGCTTGAAGCTCAGGTGCCGCCAAAGGGTATACGTTACCAAAAGGAATAGCTGCCCCAGGAAGCAGCTCAATGGGACAGTCATAATGCCTGTGTGGAGGAAGCTGATCTGCATTTTTCTTGTCACATATGTCAGAGAACTCTTTATATGCTGAAGGTAAAGTAGATACCTGTACATGTGGTTCCGTAGCCGTGGACTCAGGGACAGCTTCTGCTAATGCTGAGTTACTCCTTGTTGGAAAGATAATCTCCTTTGTCTCCCAGTTGATAATTGGGTTCTGAGAATGCAACCAAGGAATGCCTAAAATCACAGGAAAATGAGGAGAAGAAATTAGCAAGAAAGAAAGTTGCTCCTGATGATTAGGCTCCAACAAAATTTCAAGGGGTACAGTCTCCTGATCCACAGACCCAGAGATTAAAGGTGACCCATCCACTGTTTTCATGGTAATTGGAGAGGCTCTTTGCTGAATTTCAATACCATGTTCCTTGGCAAATGCGATATCCATGAAATTGCCACCTGCACCAGAGTCAATCATAGCTGCACTGGAAATCCACTGTCCTGAACACAGGATCTTAATAGGGAGTGAACAGTGAGAGTTCTTCTCCTTCAGCTCCTTGGGGGGGTGAAGTCATAGAAAGTGAATGGAATACAGCGTTTAAAGGCAGGCTACATTCAGAGATGTCAGATTCATCATCACAGTTGTCATATTCTCCTACCGCTGCTAGCACCTTGTTAGGCCACTTGGGACACTTGGGACAGTTGATTAAAAAGTGGTCAGACTGACCGCAGTAGAAACATAGACTTTCATGAAGGCGATGCTCCCAGCGCTCATTAATCTCGCACCTCTGAATGGAATCAATTTGCATGGGCACCTCCTCCACCTCCCGAGAGGTTTTACCTGCAGGCTCTTTGGAAGGAAGGGAAAAGTTAGAAATACGGTTATATGCAGCAAACTTCTCCTGCCTACGCTCAGTAAGGCGAATGTCTATGCGCACACAATGCTGTATAAATGTCTCTAGCTCTTGTGGTGACTCAGAGCGAGCTAGTTTATCTTTTACAATACTAGACAGACCCCTTTTAAAAATAGGCAATTGTGCATAACTGTCCCAATTGGTATCTACCGCTAATCTCCTGAATTCAGTGGCATACTCAATAACAGAACGTTTAGCCTGGCGTAAAGATAATAAAGCAGATTCAGTGGTTGCACGGCGATTAGGATCATCAAACATTAATGCCATAGCGGCCAAGAAATCATCCAAGTTATTTAACCATGGGTCACGAGACTCAATCATCGGATTCGCCCAGGCGAGCGCTCGTGAGGTCAGCAGCATTATTACACACAATACGTTGGATCTATCAGTAGGAAAATGGTCAGCATGCACATCTAAATATAGCATACATTGATTCACAAAGCCACGAAATTTGTCGCGATCACCATTAAATCTGAATGGGGGCAACTTAGGTGGGCTAGCTGGTGGCGGTTGCCCAGAGGGTAAAGTCACTTGTGCAGCTATTTGCGTGCTTATGTCATGAAAAGCCCATCCATACTGGGACTCAATGCCAGCAAGTTTGTTTTCCTGGGCTGCCATGCGGGTGCTTAAGTCCTGCAAAGTTTGTTCAAACACTTGTTGAATGTGTTCAAAGCTTCCAAACTTCTTTTGCAGACCTTCCACATCTTTCTGCAGTGATCTAATTATGGAAAACACCTGCTCTAATCTGCTTTCTGCAGTCATTGTTCCAGCAGTCTCCTCTTTTCGAGCTAGAGTATCCTGTAATAATTATAGAGGATAACTCAGGAGACTCTTTGCGTGGAACAAGACAACTACAGGACACAGTTTTATAAGTGGTAAAGTCTATATTATCACAGGGTGATTCAAACAGGTGCAGAGAGAATCTCAAGTCCACAACACTTGGTGTAAATATTAAACGCAGCTTTACAGTCTATAGGAAACTTCAGGGGAAAATTCAATCAAGCAAAAAGTCTATGAAGCACAGTTATTCTTGAGGATACTTGACACGAATAAGTCCTTGTTTTGTCCAAACACAGATAGATATGCTTATAAGGCAGTTCAAGCAATGTCTTATCTCAACCAGGAAGGCCTGGGTGATAATCTCAGGTTTAAGCAGAGCAGCAACAGCTTACATGTCCAGCAAATGCAGATGGAAGTAAACACGAGCAGCAGATGAAGGTGGATTACTGGAAACTGGTGTATGAAGCAGGAACTCAAAGCAGAGTAGCAGGATAACCACACAGGTTCACAGGAGCAGGTATATAGCCAGGGAGTCACCAGAGTCAGGAGCAGGATGCAAGGCAGAATACTCTAGCACAGACTGAAGGCTGGGGTGGAGTTTTATAGCAGGAAGACACAGTGCACATGAGACCTAAGACGCCATCTTGGAAAAGGGCAGTAATGCACAAAAGGTAATAAAAATGTTCAGAGTCCTGACACAGAGTTCACGCGCAGGTGAGTTATATACTTCCGGTTGGCGGTGTATATATATACACACACTGTACATACCACACATGCCCCCTGATGAAGGAGCTGCCCGCTCCAAAACGCGTGTCGGGGTCGGGTTTTATTGTATTTAAATTATAAATTTTGAAATCCTTTTTAAATTTTGCCTTATATGCTAGTCATTATACAGGAAAAAAATGTTTCCTAAGATTATTTTTCCTGTAAAATGTAATTTCTTGCTGGTTTGGAATTTTTTATTGTCAGTCCTTAAAGTGGAGTAAAAGTGTGACACCATTGTTCTCAGCAGTGATCTGGGAGTCAGATATGCTTCCAGGGATCTTCCCCATGCTGTTCTCCTTCTATTCAGCACTTTTCCCATCCATTTGAACATTTTCACTGCTCCAGCAGACCTCTTTTAGGGTTTTCCAGAAAAAAGCTCAGCTTTCCTATTGATTTTCCATTGTAGTCGCTCGCTCATTCGAAATGAGCATTCGAGTATTAGAAATTGCTCGGTTCAAGCAACGATCACCCGAGAATTTTAGTGCTTGTTCATCTCTACCCAAAACATATTTCGCAGTGTCACCCAATGTTCGATTTTTTTGTTCTTTTTCTTTTCTTTACCTGCAGAGTTTGTTATTTTAGGTATTTTACAATGTTTGGGGTCCACTTTCCTGTAGAAGGATAATACTATGTAAGATGTTTGAAGGCACAGAAATGCGAAAGAAATTGAGAGATTTGCGTTATAATGGAGAAAATAAGAAATAAAAGTAAAGCATGCTGTTAATCATCTTCTAAAAATCTTAAAATACCAAGTCATGTTACGTAACCTAGGACAGTAAAGTTCAAATACCCACAGGTTCTTTGTTATTCTCTGCTGTGGTGACATTACCAATAAAAAATGATCTCTTGCTCTCTGGTAACTGGGAAAGGGGCTATCTGAAAACATCAAAGACTTTGACTGACTGTTCTAAGAAGACACTTACAAGCAGTCAGTACAACAAGCAAAGAAACAAAGGCCTCTCCATCCCACTGAGGTATCTTCACGTTACATGTTTTACCCACTCTCTGAAATGAAACTTCTTTAATGGGAAGGACACATTGTGCCACAGTTGTGTCACCGAGGCTTTTTATGAAGCGGATATGGCCAGTTACAGCACCATAAATCAAGGCTAACCATACATGAGCAGCTGGCACATGTGCTAATAACTATAATTATTAATCATGTCAATTTCACACCCTTCAAGTTTAGGCGCAGTGCTTTCTCCAGGATGCACATCTCTGGCGCCTAGAGCTATTTACAGCATGAAAATATGAAATGTTAAAGGTCTTGAATGATTGTTGTATGACAGTATTAATCGGCGTACAATTGGGTTTGTGGAGCATTACTGGCTAACAAAAGTGATGTCGTCATCTTCTAGAATATATCATTGTCACACTTCTCCATTGTAAATGTTCTGACTTACATATTTCTAAGATTCTAGCTGCTAGGACACCATTGTCCATGTTGATGTTTATGTGGGACATACATTTTCATGTATTCTGAATACTTTGAATAAGATGTAGGTATATATTTAATGCCAATAGTGTATAGCTAGCTAGATGTTATGATAAATGAGGAATGTTGTATTTTTAAGAACGTTAAAAGATGGACATTTATTCTTCACATAAAAATGTACCTATGCGGATGTTCTATTGCTAATTTTTTAACAGATCAAAGTCTACTATGAGAATTGCATATGTTAAATGTGGATTGGTCAAAGATTTGATGCATATTTTATTCTATGGACTTCGGATGGTGAAATCTTCTGAACAACGACAATATGATTTAATCCCAATTTCTGTTCTAGTCATTTCTGCTGTGGAATGTCGTCAAGTCTGTGTTGAGATTTTATTTCTATAATATACTGAAGATAATTAAATTCCCAGAGGAGCATTGCATGGCTTATAAGCCTTCTTATGCTGACTTGGCTTCTCTCCACAAGTAGAAACTTTACCCCTTAGATCCTCTGTTAGAGGCCTCTCACTGATCCAAATCAGATCTCCTGCTTTGCACTGATGAGGGGCAAACAGTCATGAATACAACACATGTCTGAAAATGTAGTTTCTAGCTTGACTTATCCTGAGTCATTTGGCAAGTCACTTTATAAATCTAATTTCATTCTTTTTATTTACTCATATTATCAAACTATCCATTACTAGCGACCTTTACTCTATTGTTACATGTATACAGTAATTGCCAATAGTCCAGAACGAGTTATTGCGCACTCTTTGGGCGCGCGCGGTGATTACGAACCATGCAATGGCATGTACCCACGCACCAGACTGGTGTATGTGCAGACTAATAGCAAACATAAATACCTGGTGTACCTCTCCTGTCACTCCTACCTTATGTATGAAAAAGATCTATAGTTAATACTGTTTGGGTAGAGCTATCCGATAGCGCTATCCATGAAGAAAGTGAACAGGTAGAGCTATCCCATAGCCCTATTCCTAAAGGAAATGAATGGGTAGAGCTATCCAATAGCGCTATTCCTCAATGTTCCTGAGCGTAAGCTATTTCACATGATTGAGCGGACTTGGGATCTGCCCCCAAGGCCCTGCCCATGCCAATGTTTGGTCCGTAGACCGCGGCTAGGAGTTAGTCCCGCTTTTGTGTACAACATTTTTTGGCTTTTACAGTTGTTAAAAAGCTTAATAAAATACTTCTTTGTACACACAGTTGACAGTAAACCATTTGTCAATGTTAGGAATAAGCTTACCTTGCTTCTGTGTCTCAAATATTTTGACCCTTATTTGTTGGCTTTTCCTTCCCCTGGAGACAGCCACATATAACTGCCAGAGTGAAAACACTGGGAGAGGCAAATAAATTTCTACAATATCCAAGGACTGTCCCTGAGATTTATTGATGGTCATTGCAAAAGCCAACATGACAGGAAACTGACGCCTTCGCATCTGAACTGGCAAGTTTTTATCTTTGGAAATCAGGTCAATTCTTGGAATAAGAACTGTCTGACCCTTTGCTTTTCCAATTATAGCAAAGGAATGAATAATGTTTGCTTTTAAGCTTTTAACATAAAGCCTTGTGCCATTACAAAGGCCACGCTTTCTGTTAAAATTACGCAGGAGCATAATTACAGCTCCTGGTTTCAGGTTTAGTTCATGAGGAGGCATCCTAGTGAGATTCAAAGAGTTAGGAAACTCTACAGGGTAATCTGTGAGAATCACATCCTCCTCTTCAGCAATTGTGTCGACGGAGCGATATGTTGAGTGTTCACCTTGAACTTGACTAAGAATTTTGTCATTCAATGCGAGAATGTCATCATTCAATGGCGTAAGAATTGCTTTATTGGCAATTGCTTCTACCGTTGCATCGGTAATCTCAATTGAGTCGCCAAAAATAGCTGTAATTAAATCACTCTCTTCAATAAAAGAATTTGGGATTTCAATTGTGTCTTCTGGTAGACCATATACATTTGACAACTCTACATTGCCAAGTTTCAGTAACCATGAGTTGCATTCAACTTCATCCTGAGACATTCTCATATTCTGTTGTAACTGGAACAGTGAAAACTGATTCCAGGATTTTGAGTATTTAACAGTGGTCTGTACAATTTGGGCTTTTTTTCCACCTTCCACTGTTGGTAGGGTTTGACGAAAGTCACCACCGTTTATGAAAACTTTTCCACCAAATGGTCTTTTTTTTCCACATATGTCTTGGAACAAATTATCCACAGCATTTATATTAAAACAGGGAGTCATTGTTAATTTGTCCCAAATAATGACAGATGACTCCCTAAGCTCCTTTGCTTGAAGTGAGGTTGGCTTAATTTTTGACACTGTGGTCTCATTTGTTGTGGTTCCAAGGCCAAACTTGGAATGGTAGGTGCTACCGTTTTGTAGTAATGCAGCCAATCCAGTGGAGGCTACTGAGCAAACAGAATTATTTTCTGCTTGTAGTGTCTTGTGCAAGCAGTTGTAAAAAAAAGTCTTCCCATTGCCTCCTGGGTAGTGTTGAGCGATACTTTCCGATATCGGAAAGTATCGGTATCGGAAAGTATCGGCCGATACCGTCAAAATATCGGATCCAATCCGATACCGATACCCGATCCCAATGCAAGTCAATGGGACGAAAATATCGGAATTAAAATAAACCCTTTATAAACTTGTAGGTTCATTCTACATGAAGGAAAACAACTAAGAATAATGTAGGATGTATTGGGGGACGTGGCGGAGATATTAAAGGGACAGAGGTTTAGCCCAATGTAATAGAATAGCAGGATTTTTAATTTTTTTTTATGAAGTTCGGCGTTAGAAAGAATTTGACTATGTTATTTTTTTTTTTTTTTATGTCAGATATTGATGTTTCACTACTTCCACGCCCTTCACCTTCTTTTTTACTTCTCCCACGCTTTCTTCTTAATTATCCTCATCATCAGCTTCTTTGACATCAACTTCTTCACCTTATTCATCTTCTTCTTCATCTTCTACCTATTATTTTTTGGGTTACATTGTTCATATTCTTTTTATTTTACTATTATCTTCATCATATTCAACTTCTTCATCATATTCTTATTTGTGACAGGCATTCCCGTAGTTGTTATCTATAAAAGTTTGAAGATTACACCTTCCGTTCTGCCTGTCACAAACCAGTTACATTTGTCCGCGTTCAGTTTGGCCTGCAGCATCAGGCTTTATCCAGGGGCACCACGAGGAGGAACGGACTCACCCCCATACACTGCTTAGTCTTCTTCTGCTTATAATTTACATAATATTTTTTTGCTCTGATATTTTGTGTTATGCTTAATGTCCTTCTGCTCTTTGTTCTGCAGCCTCTTGTTCTTCTGCTTCTCGGTCTTCCAGGTCGTCGTCGTCTCCAGGGTCGTCGTCTCCGGGGTCGTCGTCATCGGGGTGGTCTCCGGGGTCGTCGTCATCGGGGTGGTCTTCAGGGTCATCGTCTCCAGGGTCGTCGTCATCACGGTGGTTGTCGTCTCTGGTGTCGTCGTCATCTTAGGGGTGTTCTTCCGGGTCATCGTGTTTAGTCTCTTGAACTTGGAAATGTAGCAGAAGGTACAAGAAGGCTGAGAAAATGCCGAGAACCAGCTGATGGAACTGGAACTCGGATGGCTACCCGAAGGTCCAAGAGCCAATGGAACTACCGAGGACCAGCTGACGTTACTGGAACCCGGTTACTAAGCAGGAGGTACCCGTGCCTGAAAGCACTACCAAGGACCACCTGACGTTGGTGGAACTCGGATACCCAGAGGGAGGCACCTAAGCCAAAGGCTCTGCCCGGAACCAGCTGACGGTACTGGAACCAGGATGGGGAGCAGAAGGTACAAGAGCAAAAGACACTGCCGAGAACCAGCTGACGGTGCTGGAACCCGGATGGGTAGCCGAAGGTCCAAGAGCCAATGGAACTACCGAGGACCAGCTGACGTTACTGGAACCCGGTTACTAAGCAGGAGGTACCCGTGCCTGAAAGCACTACCAAGGACCACCTGACGTTGGTGGAACTCGGATACCCAGAGGGAGGCACCTAAGCCAAAGGCTCTGCCCGGAACCAGCTGACGGTACTGGAACCAGGATGTGGAGCAGAAGGTACAAGAGCAAGTGTCTGCGTGGCTTTTGCAGGACACGTTGCCGGCTGCACAGCAGGGGAACAGCTGGCGGTGCTGGACCCCACTGACACATTGGCGAGGTGTTTGGCTCTGTGCAGCCAGCACTTCCGGACAGCAACGAGCGGTGTTGTAGCCCGGGCTCTGCAGGGGGAGCAGAGTGTAGGCCGAAGCCTACTTGAACCAATTTCAAAGGTAACCTTTAACCCCCCCTCAGGGGTTAGAAAGTAGAAGAGCCACAGCTTATGCAGCAGTAGTGCTGCACAAGTCAAAGGTTGCTCTTTTAATTTCGCTCCTTGCACACGCTGAATGAAACACGTATAACATTTAGCCCTTTATACAGTCAAACTGTGTTGGAGGCGCGAGTTCCCTTTGTAATGAGACGCAGCACAGGTGTCAAGAATCCCACCTTGGTGCTGGGTGCAGCCTCCCGAGCGTTGTTATTTGCTGTACAGGAGTCTGCGCTGTCGTGTTATCCCCTGGCCTAGCGCCGTTAGCGCTGCCCATCTTCTGGCATCATGTAATGTCGGCCGGTGCGGTTCGCGATGCCCATGAATCCCAGCCCCGCAGTGTCTTAACATTGTTAAAACACTGCGGGGCTGGGATTCAGGGCCTGGCGCAGCACATATGTTCGCCTCTCACACTCGGGTCCTTACACCCGCTTCAGACTGTGCGGCGTCATCTGATCCCTTATCGCATGCCACGGCCATGAAGCCGCACAGTCCGAAGAAGGCGGAAGGAGAGGAGGGACAGGCGAACTGATGCACTGATCCTGCCCATCAATCACACCCTCGCAGTCCCAATAAATAAGACACCGAGGGGCGTTGTGTGGGTCAGGGCGGCCGCAGAGGCGCAGGCAGCCAAACAATGATGCCAGAAGACGGGCAGCGCTACCAAGGGGGTTGCAGCGTGTCATTACAAAGGAAAGTCACACCACCGGGACGGTTAAATGGTCACACAGAGGACACATTGCAGACGTGTTTTCAGTTCCACATGTGCGAGGAGAATACGTTTCTGAGCCACCTTGCACACATGCAGCATTACCGCTGTACAAGGTGGCTGGATAACGTAAAAACGCCTGGGGGAGGGGGGACAGGTTCCCTTCAATTTCAGTTCTTGTGTCTGCGTGGCTTTTGCAGGACACGTTGCCGGCTGCACAGCAGGGGAACAGCTGGCGGTGCTGGACCCCACTGACACATTGGCTGGTGTTTTTCTCTGTGCAGCTAGCACATCTGGGCAAAAACTGGCGGTGTGTTAGAGCCCAGGGACAGCAGGAGGAGGAGCAGGAGGAGGAGGAGCAGGGGGAGGGGAGTGTAGGCCGAAGCCTGCACAGGCGGCAGCTTTGGGTGTGTTGTGTCTGCGTGGCTTTTGCAGGACACGTTGCCGGCTACACAGCAGGGGAACAGCTGGCGGTGCTGGACCCCACTGACACATTGGCGAGGTGTTTGGCTCTGTGCAGCCAGCACTTCCGGACAGCAACTAGCGTTGTTGGAGCCCGGGCTCTGCAGGTGGAGCAGAGTGTAGGCCGAAGCCTAATTGAACCGATTTCAAAAGTCACCTTTAACCCCCCCTCAGGGGTTACAAAGTAGAAGAGCCACAGCTTATGCAGCAGCAGTGCTGCGCAAGTCAAAGGTTGCTCTTGTAATTTTTCTCCTTGCACACGCTGAATGGAACACGTATAACATTTAGCCCTTTAGACAGTCAAACTGTGTAATGGAGGCGAGAGTTCCCTTTGTAATGAGACGCAGCACAGGTGTCAAGAATCCCACCTTGGTGCTGGGTGCAGCCTCCCGAGCGTTGTTATTTGCTGTACAGGAGTCTGCGCTGTCGTGTTATCCCCTGGCCTAGCGCCGTTAGCGCTGCCCATCTTCTGGCATCATGTAATGTCGGCCGGTGCGGTTCGCGATGCCCATGAATCCCAGCCCCGCAGTGTCTTAACATTGTTAAAACACTGCGGGGCTGGGATTCAGGGCCTGGCGCAGCACATATGTTCGCCTCTCACACTCGGGTCCTTACACCCGCTTCAGACTGTGCGGCGTCATCTGATCCCTTATCGCATGCCACGGCCATGAAGCCGCACAGTCCGAAGAAGGCGGAAGGAGAGGAGGGACAGGCGAACTGATGCACTGATCCTGCCCATCAATCACACCCTCGCAGTCCCAATAAATAAGACACCGAGGGGCGTTGTGTGGGTCAGGGCGGCCGCAGAGGCGCAGGCAGCCAAACAATGATGCCAGAAGACGGGCAGCGCTACCAAGGGGGTTGCAGCGTGTCATTACAAAGGAAAGTCACACCACCGGGACGGTTAAATGGTCACACAGAGGACACATTGCAGACGTGTTTTCAGTTCCACATGTGCGAGGAGAATACGTTTCTGAGCCACCTTGCACACATGCAGCATTACCGCTGTACAAGGTGGCTGGATAACGTAAAAACGCCTGGGGGAGGGGGGACAGGTTCCCTTCAATTTCAGTTCTTGTGTCTGCGTGGCTTTTGCAGGACACGTTGCCGGCTGCACAGCAGGGGAACAGCTGGCGGTGCTGGACCCCACTGACACATTGGCTGGTGTTTTTCTCTGTGCAGCTAGCACATCTGGGCAAAAACTGGCGGTGTGTTAGAGCCCAGGGACAGCAGGAGGAGGAGCAGGAGGAGGAGGAGCAGGGGGAGGGGAGTGTAGGCCGAAGCCTGCACAGGCGGCAGCTTTGGGTGTGTTGTGTCTGCGTGGCTTTTGCAGGACACGTTGCCGGCTACACAGCAGGGGAACAGCTGGCGGTGCTGGACCCCACTGACACATTGGCGAGGTGTTTGGCTCTGTGCAGCCAGCACTTCCGGACAGCAACTAGCGTTGTTGGAGCCCGGGCTCTGCAGGTGGAGCAGAGTGTAGGCCGAAGCCTAATTGAACCGATTTCAAAAGTCACCTTTAACCCCCCCTCAGGGGTTACAAAGTAGAAGAGCCACAGCTTATGCAGCAGCAGTGCTGCGCAAGTCAAAGGTTGCTCTTGTAATTTTTCTCCTTGCACACGCTGAATGGAACACGTATAACATTTAGCCCTTTAGACAGTCAAACTGTGTAATGGAGGCGAGAGTTCCCTTTGTAATGAGACGCAGCACAGGTGTCAAGAATCCCACCTTGGTGCTGGGTGCAGCCTCCCGAGCGTTGTTATTTGCTGTACAGGAGTCTGCGCTGTCGTGTTATCCCCTGGCCTAGCGCCGTTAGCGCTGCCCATCTTCTGGCATCATGTAATGTCGGCCGGTGCGGTTCGCGATGCCCATGAATCCCAGCCCCGCAGTGTCTTAACATTGTTAAAACACTGCGGGGCTGGGATTCAGGGCCTGGCGCAGCACATATGTTCGCCTCTCACACTCGGGTCCTTACACCCGCTTCAGACTGTGCGGCGTCATCTGATCCCTTATCGCATGCCACGGCCATGAAGCCGCACAGTCCGAAGAAGGCGGAAGGAGAGGAGGGACAGGCGAACTGATGCACTGATCCTGCCCATCAATCACACCCTCGCAGTCCCAATAAATAAGACACCGAGGGGCGTTGTGTGGGTCAGGGCGGCCGCAGAGGCGCAGGCAGCCAAACAATGATGCCAGAAGACGGGCAGCGCTACCAAGGGGGTTGCAGCGTGTCATTACAAAGGAAAGTCACACCACCGGGACGGTTAAATGGTCACACAGAGGACACATTGCAGACGTGTTTTCAGTTCCACATGTGCGAGGAGAATACGTTTCTGAGCCACCTTGCACACATGCAGCATTACCGCTGTACAAGGTGGCTGGATAACGTAAAAACGCCTGGGGGAGGGGGGACAGGTTCCCTTCAATTTCAGTTCTTGTGTCTGCGTGGCTTTTGCAGGACACGTTGCCGGCTGCACAGCAGGGGAACAGCTGGCGGTGCTGGACCCCACTGACACATTGGCTGGTGTTTTTCTCTGTGCAGCTAGCACATCTGGGCAAAAACTGGCGGTGTGTTAGAGCCCAGGGACAGCAGGAGGAGGAGCAGGAGGAGGAGGAGCAGGGGGAGGGGAGTGTAGGCCGAAGCCTGCACAGGCGGCAGCTTTGGGTGTGTTGTGTCTGCGTGGCTTTTGCAGGACACGTTGCCGGCTACACAGCAGGGGAACAGCTGGCGGTGCTGGACCCCACTGACACATTGGCGAGGTGTTTGGCTCTGTGCAGCCAGCACTTCCGGACAGCAACTAGCGTTGTTGGAGCCCGGGCTCTGCAGGTGGAGCAGAGTGTAGGCCGAAGCCTAATTGAACCGATTTCAAAAGTCACCTTTAACCCCCCCTCAGGGGTTACAAAGTAGAAGAGCCACAGCTTATGCAGCAGCAGTGCTGCGCAAGTCAAAGGTTGCTCTTGTAATTTTTCTCCTTGCACACGCTGAATGGAACACGTATAACATTTAGCCCTTTAGACAGTCAAACTGTGTAATGGAGGCGAGAGTTCCCTTTGTAATGAGACGCAGCACAGGTGTCAAGAATCCCACCTTGGTGCTGGGTGCAGCCTCCCGAGCGTTGTTATTTGCTGTACAGGAGTCTGCGCTGTCGTGTTATCCCCTGGCCTAGCGCCGTTAGCGCTGCCCATCTTCTGGCATCATGTAATGTCGGCCGGTGCGGTTCGCGATGCCCATGAATCCCAGCCCCGCAGTGTCTTAACATTGTTAAAACACTGCGGGGCTGGGATTCAGGGCCTGGCGCAGCACATATGTTCGCCTCTCACACTCGGGTCCTTACACCCGCTTCAGACTGTGCGGCGTCATCTGATCCCTTATCGCATGCCACGGCCATGAAGCCGCACAGTCCGAAGAAGGCGGAAGGAGAGGAGGGACAGGCGAACTGATGCACTGATCCTGCCCATCAATCACACCCTCGCAGTCCCAATAAATAAGACACCGAGGGGCGTTGTGTGGGTCAGGGCGGCCGCAGAGGCGCAGGCAGCCAAACAATGATGCCAGAAGACGGGCAGCGCTACCAAGGGGGTTGCAGCGTGTCATTACAAAGGAAAGTCACACCACCGGGACGGTTAAATGGTCACACAGAGGACACATTGCAGACGTGTTTTCAGTTCCACATGTGCGAGGAGAATACGTTTCTGAGCCACCTTGCACACATGCAGCATTACCGCTGTACAAGGTGGCTGGATAACGTAAAAACGCCTGGGGGAGGGGGGACAGGTTCCCTTCAATTTCAGTTCTTGTGTCTGCGTGGCTTTTGCAGGACACGTTGCCGGCTGCACAGCAGGGGAACAGCTGGCGGTGCTGGACCCCACTGACACATTGGCTGGTGTTTTTCTCTGTGCAGCTAGCACATCTGGGCAAAAACTGGCGGTGTGTTAGAGCCCAGGGACAGCAGGAGGAGGAGCAGGAGGAGGAGGAGCAGGGGGAGGGGAGTGTAGGCCGAAGCCTGCACAGGCGGCAGCTTTGGGTGTGTTGTGTCTGCGTGGCTTTTGCAGGACACGTTGCCGGCTACACAGCAGGGGAACAGCTGGCGGTGCTGGACCCCACTGACACATTGGCGAGGTGTTTGGCTCTGTGCAGCCAGCACTTCCGGACAGCAACTAGCGTTGTTGGAGCCCGGGCTCTGCAGGTGGAGCAGAGTGTAGGCCGAAGCCTAATTGAACCGATTTCAAAAGTCACCTTTAACCCCCCCTCAGGGGTTACAAAGTAGAAGAGCCACAGCTTATGCAGCAGCAGTGCTGCGCAAGTCAAAGGTTGCTCTTGTAATTTTTCTCCTTGCACACGCTGAATGGAACACGTATAACATTTAGCCCTTTAGACAGTCAAACTGTGTAATGGAGGCGAGAGTTCCCTTTGTAATGAGACGCAGCACAGGTGTCAAGAATCCCACCTTGGTGCTGGGTGCAGCCTCCCGAGCGTTGTTATTTGCTGTACAGGAGTCTGCGCTGTCGTGTTATCCCCTGGCCTAGCGCCGTTAGCGCTGCCCATCTTCTGGCATCATGTAATGTCGGCCGGTGCGGTTCGCGATGCCCATGAATCCCAGCCCCGCAGTGTCTTAACATTGTTAAAACACTGCGGGGCTGGGATTCAGGGCCTGGCGCAGCACATATGTTCGCCTCTCACACTCGGGTCCTTACACCCGCTTCAGACTGTGCGGCGTCATCTGATCCCTTATCGCATGCCACGGCCATGAAGCCGCACAGTCCGAAGAAGGCGGAAGGAGAGGAGGGACAGGCGAACTGATGCACTGATCCTGCCCATCAATCACACCCTCGCAGTCCCAATAAATAAGACACCGAGGGGCGTTGTGTGGGTCAGGGCGGCCGCAGAGGCGCAGGCAGCCAAACAATGATGCCAGAAGACGGGCAGCGCTACCAAGGGGGTTGCAGCGTGTCATTACAAAGGAAAGTCACACCACCGGGACGGTTAAATGGTCACACAGAGGACACATTGCAGACGTGTTTTCAGTTCCACATGTGCGAGGAGAATACGTTTCTGAGCCACCTTGCACACATGCAGCATTACCGCTGTACAAGGTGGCTGGATAACGTAAAAACGCCTGGGGGAGGGGGGACAGGTTCCCTTCAATTTCAGTTCTTGTGTCTGCGTGGCTTTTGCAGGACACGTTGCCGGCTGCACAGCAGGGGAACAGCTGGCGGTGCTGGACCCCACTGACACATTGGCTGGTGTTTTTCTCTGTGCAGCTAGCACATCTGGGCAAAAACTGGCGGTGTGTTAGAGCCCAGGGACAGCAGGAGGAGGAGCAGGAGGAGGAGGAGCAGGGGGAGGGGAGTGTAGGCCGAAGCCTGCACAGGCGGCAGCTTTGGGTGTGTTGTGTCTGCGTGGCTTTTGCAGGACACGTTGCCGGCTACACAGCAGGGGAACAGCTGGCGGTGCTGGACCCCACTGACACATTGGCGAGGTGTTTGGCTCTGTGCAGCCAGCACTTCCGGACAGCAACTAGCGTTGTTGGAGCCCGGGCTCTGCAGGTGGAGCAGAGTGTAGGCCGAAGCCTAATTGAACCGATTTCAAAAGTCACCTTTAACCCCCCCTCAGGGGTTACAAAGTAGAAGAGCCACAGCTTATGCAGCAGCAGTGCTGCGCAAGTCAAAGGTTGCTCTTGTAATTTTTCTCCTTGCACACGCTGAATGGAACACGTATAACATTTAGCCCTTTAGACAGTCAAACTGTGTAATGGAGGCGAGAGTTCCCTTTGTAATGAGACGCAGCACAGGTGTCAAGAATCCCACCTTGGTGCTGGGTGCAGCCTCCCGAGCGTTGTTATTTGCTGTACAGGAGTCTGCGCTGTCGTGTTATCCCCTGGCCTAGCGCCGTTAGCGCTGCCCATCTTCTGGCATCATGTAATGTCGGCCGGTGCGGTTCGCGATGCCCATGAATCCCAGCCCCGCAGTGTCTTAACATTGTTAAAACACTGCGGGGCTGGGATTCAGGGCCTGGCGCAGCACATATGTTCGCCTCTCACACTCGGGTCCTTACACCCGCTTCAGACTGTGCGGCGTCATCTGATCCCTTATCGCATGCCACGGCCATGAAGCCGCACAGTCCGAAGAAGGCGGAAGGAGAGGAGGGACAGGCGAACTGATGCACTGATCCTGCCCATCAATCACACCCTCGCAGTCCCAATAAATAAGACACCGAGGGGCGTTGTGTGGGTCAGGGCGGCCGCAGAGGCGCAGGCAGCCAAACAATGATGCCAGAAGACGGGCAGCGCTACCAAGGGGGTTGCAGCGTGTCATTACAAAGGAAAGTCACACCACCGGGACGGTTAAATGGTCACACAGAGGACACATTGCAGACGTGTTTTCAGTTCCACATGTGCGAGGAGAATACGTTTCTGAGCCACCTTGCACACATGCAGCATTACCGCTGTACAAGGTGGCTGGATAACGTAAAAACGCCTGGGGGAGGGGGGACAGGTTCCCTTCAATTTCAGTTCTTGTGTCTGCGTGGCTTTTGCAGGACACGTTGCCGGCTGCACAGCAGGGGAACAGCTGGCGGTGCTGGACCCCACTGACACATTGGCTGGTGTTTTTCTCTGTGCAGCTAGCACATCTGGGCAAAAACTGGCGGTGTTAGAGCCCAGGGTCAGCAGGAGGAGCAGGGGGAGCGGAGTGTAGGCCGAAGCCTGCACTCGAGCAAGTTGAAAGGAAACCTTTAACCCCCCCCCCCCCCAGGCGTTTGTAGCTGAAAGAGCCATTGTGTACAGCACTAATGCTGGAAAAGGTAAACTTAGCTCTTTTAATTATGGTCCTTGTACATGCGGAACCTAACATTTATGAAATGTGTCCCCACACAGCGTTAAACCGTCCGGTAGGTGGAACTTTCCTTTGTCGTGTGACGCAGCACAGCCATCATTTTTACCCCCTTGTCGCCGTTCGCCCCCTCCTCAGCGTTGTTTGAATCTGTCCCGGAGCCTGCGCTGTTAGGTTAGCCCATGGCCATGCACACATGTTGCGCTGCCCGTCTTCTGACCTCATTTGGTGTCAGGCTGGCTGCGCCTGTGCGGGTGCGCTGGCCGAGATCCCGCCTCGCAGTGTCGTCTAATGTAATCCCACCGCGGGCCTGTGATCCGTGCCCGTGCGCAGTGCATATCCTCTCCTCTCACTCCCCTCCCTACGGCTTCTTCAGACTGTGCGGTGTCACGGCCGTGGCATGCTATTAGGGACCAGCTGACATCGCACAGTCTGAAGAAGCCGTAGGGAGGGGAGTGAGAGGAGAGGATATGCACTGCGCACGGGCACGGATCACAGGCCCGCGGTGGGATTACATTAGACGACACTGCGAGGCGGGATCTCGGCCAGCGCACCCGCACAGGCGCAGCCAGCCTGACACCAAATGAGGTCAGAAGACGGGCAGCGCAACATGTGTGCATGGCCATGGGCTAACCTAACAGCGCAGGCTCCGGGACAGATTCAAACAACGCTGAGGAGGGGGCAAACGGCGACAAGGGGGTAAAAATGATGGCTGTGCTGCGTCACACGACAAAGGAAAGTTCCACCTACCGGACGGTTTAACGCTGTGTGGGGACACATTTCATAAGTGTTTGGTTCAGCATGTGCAAGGAGCATCACGAAAAGAGGCACTTTTTCCCTTTGCATCATTACTGCTGCACAAGGTGGCTCCTTCAGTAACAAACGCCTGGGGGGGGGGGGGGGTCAGGTTCCCTTACATTTAACTTGTTGTGCCTGCGTGGCGGTCGCAGTACACGTTGCCGTATACACAGCAGGGGAACAGCTGGCGGTGCTGAACCCCACTAACACATTGGCGAGGTGTTTGGCTCTGTGCGTACAGCACTTCTGGACAGCAACTAGCGGTGTTGGAGCCCAGGGACAGGAGGAGGAGGAGGAGGTGGAGGAGATAGGAGGGATTGCCACACACACAGCAGGGGAACAGCTGACGTTACTGAACCCCAATAACAGAGGAGGGACTGTTGACTGTGCGTACAGCACTTCTGGACGGCAACTGGCGGTGTTGGAGCCCAGGGGCAGGTGGAGGAGGAGGAGGTTGGAGGAGGTAGGAGGAGGTAGGAGGGATTGCCACACACACAGCAGGGGAACAGCTGACGTTACTGAACCCCAATAACAGAGGAGGGACTGTTGACTGTGCGTACAGCACTTCTGGACGGCAACTGGCGGTGTTGGAGCCCAGGGACAGGTGGAGGAGGTGGAGGAGGAGGAGGTTGGAGGAGGTAGGAGGGATTGCCACACACACAGCAGGGGAACAGCTGACGTTACTGAACCCCAATAACAGAGGAGGGACTGTTGACTGTGCGTACAGCACTTCTGGACGGCAACTGGCGGTGTTGGAGCCCAGGGACGGGTGGAGGAGGAGGAGGTTGGAGGAGGTAGGAGGGATTGCCACACACACAGCAGGGGAACAGCTGACGTTACTGAACCCCAATAACAGAGGAGGGACTGTTGACTGTGCCTACAGCACTTCTGGACGGCAACTGGCGGTGTT
The DNA here is from genome assembly GCF_051348905.1 of Ranitomeya variabilis. NCBI lineage: Eukaryota > Metazoa > Chordata > Amphibia > Anura > Dendrobatidae > Ranitomeya > Ranitomeya variabilis. The sequence continues at coordinate 672,720,126 of NC_135233.1, read as the reverse complement.
GGAGCCCAGGGGCAGGTGGAGGAGGAGGAGGTTGGAGGAGGTAGGAGGAGGTAGGAGGGATTGCCACACACACAGCAGGGGAACAGCTGACGTTACTGAACCCCAATAACAGAGGAGGGACTGTTGACTGTGCGTACAGCACTTCTGGACGGCAACTGGCGGTGTTGGAGCCCAGGGACGGGTGGAGGAGGAGGAGGTTGGAGGAGGTAGGAGGGATTGCCACACACACAGCAGGGGAACAGCTGACGTTACTGAACCCCAATAACAGAGGAGGGACTGTTGACTGTGCGTACAGCACTTCTGGACGGCAACTGGCGGTGTTGGAGCCCAGGGACAGGTGGAGGAGGTGGAGGAGGAGGAGGTTGGAGGAGGTAGGAGGGATTGCCACACACACAGCAGGGGAACAGCTGACGTTACTGAACCCCAATAACAGAGGAGGGACTGTTGACTGTGCGTACAGCACTTCTGGACGGCAACTGGCGGTGTTGGAGCCCAGGGACGGGTGGAGGAGGAGGAGGTTGGAGGAGGTAGGAGGGATTGCCACACACACAGCAGGGGAACAGCTGACGTTACTGAACCCCAATAACAGAGGAGGGACTGTTGACTGTGCGTACAGCACTTCTGGACGGCAACTGGCGGTGTTGGAGCCCAGGGGCAGGTGGAGGAGGAGGAGGTTGGAGGAGGTAGGAGGAGGTAGGAGGGATTGCCACACACACAGCAGGGGAACAGCTGACGTTACTGAACCCCAATAACAGAGGAGGGACTGTTGACTGTGCGTACAGCACTTCTGGACGGCAACTGGCGGTGTTGGAGCCCAGGGACAGGTGGAGGAGGTGGAGGAGGAGGAGGTTGGAGGAGGTAGGAGGGATTGCCACACACACAGCAGGGGAACAGCTGACGTTACTGAACCCCAATAACAGAGGAGGGACTGTTGACTGTGCGTACAGCACTTCTGGACGGCAACTGGCGGTGTTGGAGCCCAGGGACGGGTGGAGGAGGAGGAGGTTGGAGGAGGTTGGAGGGATTGCCACACACACAGCAGGGGAACAGCTGACGTTACTGAACCCCAATAACAGAGGAGGGACTGTTGACTGTGCCTACAGCACTTCTGGACGGCAACTGGCGGTGTTGGAGCCCAGGGGCAGGTGGAGGAGGAGGAGGTTGGAGGAGGTAGGAGGAGGTAGGAGGGATTGCCACACACACAGCAGGGGAACAGCTGACGTTACTGAACCCCAATAACAGAGGAGGGACTGTTGACTGTGCGTACAGCACTTCTGGACGGCAACTGGCGGTGTTGGAGCCCAGGGACGGGTGGAGGAGGAGGAGGTTGGAGGAGGTAGGAGGGATTGCCACACACACAGCAGGGGAACAGCTGACGTTACTGAACCCCAATAACAGAGGAGGGACTGTTGACTGTGCGTACAGCACTTCTGGACGGCAACTGGCGGTGTTGGAGCCCAGGGACAGGTGGAGGAGGTGGAGGAGGAGGAGGTTGGAGGAGGTAGGAGGGATTGCCACACACACAGCAGGGGAACAGCTGACGTTACTGAACCCCAATAACAGAGGAGGGACTGTTGACTGTGCGTACAGCACTTCTGGACGGCAACTGGCGGTGTTGGAGCCCAGGGACGGGTGGAGGAGGAGGAGGTTGGAGGAGGTAGGAGGGATTGCCACACACACAGCAGGGGAACAGCTGACGTTACTGAACCCCAATAACAGAGGAGGGACTGTTGACTGTGCGTACAGCACTTCTGGACGGCAACTGGCGGTGTTGGAGCCCAGGGGCAGGTGGAGGAGGAGGAGGTTGGAGGAGGTAGGAGGAGGTAGGAGGGATTGCCACACACACAGCAGGGGAACAGCTGACGTTACTGAACCCCAATAACAGAGGAGGGACTGTTGACTGTGCGTACAGCACTTCTGGACGGCAACTGGCGGTGTTGGAGCCCAGGGACAGGTGGAGGAGGTGGAGGAGGAGGAGGTTGGAGGAGGTAGGAGGGATTGCCACACACACAGCAGGGGAACAGCTGACGTTACTGAACCCCAATAACAGAGGAGGGACTGTTGACTGTGCGTACAGCACTTCTGGACGGCAACTGGCGGTGTTGGAGCCCAGGGACGGGTGGAGGAGGAGGAGGTTGGAGGAGGTAGGAGGGATTGCCACACACACAGCAGGGGAACAGCTGACGTTACTGAACCCCAATAACAGAGGAGGGACTGTTGACTGTGCGTACAGCACTTCTGGACGGCAACTGGCGGTGTTGGAGCCCAGGGACAGGTGGAAAAGCAGAGGAACACAATGTAGGCCGAAGCCTGAGAAAGTCGAAAGGGAACCTTTAACCCCCCCCCAAGGCGTTTGTAGCTGAAAGAGCCAGCTTGTGCAGCACAAAAGATGCAAAAGGAAAAGGTGGCTCTTTTCATCATGCTCCTTGCAAACACAGAACTAAACACTTATAAAATGTGTCCACTGATACCGTAAAACCGTCCCAGAGGTGGGACTTTCCTTCGTAATGTGACACAGCCCACCCGTCATTCCTACCCCCCCGGCGCCGCGCACCGGCTCCTCAGCGTTGTTTTATTCCGTCAAGGAGCCTGCGCTGTTATGTTATCCCGTGGCCAGGCACACTTAGCGCTGCCCGTCTTCTGGCATCATTTGGTGTCTGGATGGCTGCGCCTGTGCGGCCGCGCTGGCAGAGAGCCCGCCTCACAGTGTCTTCTGATTTAATCCCACTGGGGGCCTGGGATCCATGGACATGCGCAGTGCATATCTGAACCTCCACCTCTCACTCATCTCCCTATGGCTTCTTCAGACTGTGCGGTGTCACGGCCGTGGCATGCTGTTAGGGACCAGCTGACACCGAACAGTCTGAAGAAGCCATAGGGAAATGAGTGAGAGGTGGAGGTTCAGATATGCACTGCGCATGTCCATGGATCCCAGGCCCCCAGTGGGATTAAATCAGAAGACACTGCGAGGCGGGCTCTATGCCAGCGCGGCCGCACAGGCGCAGCCATCCAGACACCAAATGATGCCAGAAGACGGGCAGCGCTAAGTGTGCCTGGCCACGGGATAACATAACAGCGCAGGCTCCAGGACGGAATAAAACAACGCTGAGGAGCCGGTGCGCGGCGCCGGGGGGGTAGGAATGACGGCTGGGCTGCGTCACATTACGAAGGAAAGTCCCACCTCCGGGACGGTTTTACGGTATCAGTGGACACATTTTATAAGTGTTAAGTTCTGCGTGTGCAAGGAGCTAAACAAAAATAGCTACCTTTTCCTTGGGCAGCATTACTGCTGCACAAGGTGGCTCTTTCAGTAACAAACGCCTTGGGGGGGGGGGGACAGATTCCCTTACATTTCAGTTGTTGTGTCAGCGTGGCGGTCGCATGACACATTGCCGGCTACACAGCTGGGGATCAGCTGACGTTACTGAAACCCAATAACACTGGGTCGTATGTTTTGACTGTGCAGACGGCACGTCTGAGCCTCAACTGGCGGTGTTGGAGCCCAGGAATTTAAGTTCAGGTGGTAGAAAGATGAACACAACAGGAGACCTGGATAACGTATACAGTGACCTAATTATTCAATCAGGAGGAGGAGTGGCAAATTCCGGCGAGATCCAGGCCTTGTTCATTTTCAGGAAAGTAAGCCGGTCAACGTTATCGGAGGATAGTCGCATGCGACGGTCAGTTAGTACACCACCTGCAGCACTAAAGACACGTTCCGATAATACACTGGCCGCAGGGCAAGACAGCACCTCCAATGCATACTGGCTTAGCTCTGGCCATGTATCCAGCTTTGAGACCCAAAACTTGAAAGGGGAAGAGCCGTCTGGGAGTACAGCAAGAGGGCAAGACATGTAGTCTGTCACCATCTGACGGAACCGTTGCCTCCTGCTGACTGGAGCCGTCTGTGATGGTGTAGACTTTTGTGGCGGGCACAGAAAACTGTGCCACAGTTCGGCCATACTGGTCTTGCCTTGGGCAGAGGCACTGCTTCTGCTCCCTCTTTGTGCAGAGCCTCCACCACGGCCTGGACGCACTGAGCTGCTTTGGAATGCACTAGCAGCACTTCTCTCAGTTGGAATGGAGAAGATGATGGAATTGACCAGTGTGTCTTGGTACTCCCGCATTTTTCGCTCCCGGTTCAACGGTGTGATGAGGCTTTCTACGTTGTCCCGGTAGCGAGGATCGAGGAGGGTGAACACCCAATAATCAGACATGTTGAGAATGTGGGCGATGCGGCGGTCGTTTCTCAGGCACTGCAGCATGTAATCCACCATGTGCTGCAGACTGCCAACTGCCCAAGAAACGCTGTCCCCTGCTGGAGGCGTGATCTCTGCCTGCTCGTCATCACCCCACCCTCGCTGTACACACTGACTACTGGACAATTGTGTAACTCCCTCCTCTGGACGGATGTCTTCCTCCTCCATTGACTCCTCCTCATCCTCCTCACAAACGGTCCCCTGCCTACGCGTTTGTGAGGAACCACGTGGCGCTGACTGTCCAGAAGATGATGGAAATGGTGAATCCTCATCCTCCACCTCTTCCACAACATCATCCCTTAGCGCTTGCAGTGATTTTTCAAGCAGGCAGATAAGGGGGACAGTCATGCTGACTAGTGCATCATCTGCACTCGCCATCCGCGTGGAATAATCAAAGGGACGCAAAACCTGGCAGACGTCATTCATAGTGGCCCACTCTGTGGTTGTGAAGTCTGTACGGCGCTGACTGCGACTTTTTTGCGCCTGAAGCAGCTGGTACTCCATTACAGCTTGCTGCTGCTCACACAACCGCTCCAACATATGTAACGTGGAATTCCACCTGGTAGGTAGGTCACATATGATGCGATGTTCCGGCAGGCGGTGTCGGCGCTGCAGAGCCGCAATGCGCGCTTTTGCCGTGCTGGAACGCCGCAAGTGAGCACACTCTAGGCGGACCTTGTGCAGCAGTGCATCAAGATCCGGATAGTCCCTCAAAAAGCTCTGCACGACCAAATTGAGCACATGTGCCAGACATGGGATGTGAGTGAGGTTGCCGAGGCCCAGAGCTGCCACCAGATTTCGGCCATTATCACACACTACCATGCCTGGCTGGAGATTCGCTGGCACAAACCACACATCGCTCTCCTGCTTGATGGCATTCCAGAGCTCCTGCGCTGTGTGGCTACGATTCCCCAAGAAAATTAATTTCAAGACGGCCTGTTGACGTTTGGCCACGGCTGTGCTCATGTCGGTCGTAACAGGTACACGTTCATCACGGGTCCATGTGGAGGTGGACTGTGACGGCTCCTGCAGCGATGATTCTGAGGAACTGGTGTAGGAGGAGGAGTCAATGCGTACAGAATGGATTCCTGCAATCCTTGGAGTGGGCAGGACACGTCCTGCGCCACTCGCACGGTCTGTACCCGGCTCAACGACATTAACCCAATGGGCAGTGAGGGAAAGGTATCGCCCCTGTCCATGTTGACTGGTCCACGCATCGGTGGTGAGGTGGACCTTGCTACTGACGGCGTTCAGTAGCGCGTGTTTTATGTGTCCCTCCACATGCTTCTGCAGGGCAGGGACGGCTTGCCTGCTGAAGTAAAAGCGGCTGGGCACATTGTACTGTGGGACTGCCAATGACATGAAGTCACGGAAGCTGTCAGTCTCCACCAGCCTGAATGACAGCATTTCCAGTGACAGAAGTTTGGCAATGCCTGCAGTCAGAGCCTGTGCTCGTGGGTGGTTTGACGAGAAAGGCCGCCTTTTCTCCCATGCCTGTACTACCGATGGCTGTAGACTGGGCTGGGAGTGTGTGGATGACTGGGAAAGTGGCGCTGCGGGTGGAATTACAGCGGGTCTCTGGACAACAGGGGCAGAGGTTCTTCCACGGCGATCCTGGGAGGACGCCGAACCAGCTGCGTGTGAGGTAGAGGAAGAGGCAACACGAGCTGAAGAGGTGGTAGCTGCCGCTGTTGGTTGGCCTACCTCTTCAGTGTGTTTTTCTAACTCCGCCGGGTGCCTGTTGCGCACATGTTTCCACATGTTGGAGGTATTGAGGTTGCTGACATTTTTCCCTCTTTTGACTTTTTGATGACACACGTTGCATCTGACATAGCAAATGTCATCTGCAACTGTGTCAAAAAAGGACCAGGCACTGCAAGTCTTGGGAGCGCCCTTTTTGGCTTTTGGAAGAGACATGCTCCTAACGGGTGCCAAAGCGGAGGCTGCAGGATCCGCAGTCTTCCCCCTCCCTCTCCCTCTTTGGGCCGTACGGGGAATCTCTTCCTCAGAGCTGCTCCCACCACCTTCCTGTCCCTCACGCCAAGATGGGTCGAGGACCTCATCATCTACACTACCCTCTGCCCCCAACTGCTCCTCCTGGGTAGTCTCAGCAGCAGAGCACGCACCAGTAAGTGGCACCTGAGTGTCATCATCAGCTGATGCGGCCTGCGATGTGGTGACCGGAGCCACTGGCCCACCCGCCTCTTCAGAGGAAGACAGAAAAAGCTGTTGGGCATCACTGCACCCTGCCTCTTCTTCCATTTCTCCAATGCTGCTTGGCTGGCCCCCTGTTTCCAAGCCAAGAGATTCAGAGAACAGAAGTAGAGACGGCTCCTGTCCTGGGCTCTCTGTCTGCCTGGGCAATTTGGCAGGTGGTGAAGAGACAGATGGCTGCTCTCCAGTGCTCTGTGTCTGAGAGGATGTGGCACTAATGGAAGTTGATGCATTAGCTGCCATCCATCCGACAACAGCTTCAATTTGTTCTTCACGCAGCAGCGGTGTACGGCGCTCTGACACAAAGCTTCGCATGAACGACTGTTGCCTGGTGAATGTGGGTGCTGATGAGTCACCGGTGCCCGCAGCAGGCACAGAATCCCCACGTCCCCTCCCTGCTCCGCGCCCACGCCCACGTGCCTTACTCACTGCCTTCTTCATCTTGGTTGACTGATAAAGATAAGCAGAAAAGTACTAACGGATTTGTGTGCTTATTCCTGAGCAACTCCTCCTAACAGGTATAAGAAGCACTAATTATCTAAAGTGTGGACTAGACTTTAATATGAGCTAATGTGGCCTACAGAAATGTAAAGTGGTGTAACTGGTGTGTTTGGTGAACTGTATTATTTATTTATTTTTTGGGGGCTGAACTGACAACAGATAGAGCTGCAGTCACACGGAGACCGTGCAGACAGACGTAAACGGCGCTGCAAGGCCCAAAAACCCTCCTCTACTTTATCCTATGTAGTGTTTTTCCACAAATTAGCTGGAGACGGGTGGAAAGACACTAATAGGATTTTTTTAAATTAATTAGCAGCAGACTACACTACTTTGAAAAAAAAGAAAATTGATTTGGCGGTATGACGCAGTGAAAAACCCTGAGCTGGAGACAACCAGGCTACAGCTGCTCACAGATTACAGGGCGAGCTGCAGTCACACGGAGACCGTGCAGACAGCCGTAAACGGCGCTGCAAGGCCCAAAAACCCTCCTCTACTTTATCCTATGTAGTGTTTTTCCACAAATTAGCTGGAGACGGGTGGAAAGACACTAATAGGATTTTTTAAAATAAATTAGCAGCAGACTACACTACTTTGAAAAAAAAGAAAATTGATTTGGCGGTATGACGCAGTGAAAAACCCTGAGCTGGAGACAACCAGGCTACAGCTGCTCACAGATTACAGGGCGAGCTGCAGTCACACGGAGACCGTGCAGACAGCCGTAAACGGCGCTGCAAGGCCCAAAAACCCTCCTCTACTTTATCCTATGTAGTGTTTTTCCACAAATTAGCTGGAGACGGGTGGAAAGACACTAATAGGATTTTTTTAAATAAATTAGCAGCAGACTACACTACTTTGAAAAAAAAGAAAATTGATTTGGCGGTATGACGCAGTGAAAAACCCTGAGCTGGAGACAACCAGGCTACAGCTGCTCACAGATTACAGGGCGAGCTGCAGTCACACGGAGACCGTGCAGACAGCCGTAAACGGCGCTGCAAGGCCCAAAAACCCTCCTCTACTTTATCCTATGTAGTGTTTTTCCACAAATTAGCTGGAGACGGGTGGAAAGACACTAATAGGATTTTTTTAAATAAATTAGCAGCAGACTACACTACTTTGAAAAAAAAGAAAATTGATTTGGCGGTATGACGCAGTGAAAAACCCTGAGCTGGAGACAACCAGGCTATAGCTGCTCACAGATTACAGGGCGAGCTGCAGTCACACGGAGACCGTGCAGACAGCCGTAAACGGCGCTGCAAGGCCCAAAAACCCTCCTCTACTTTATCCTATGTAGTGTTTTTCCACAAATTAGCTGGAGACGGGTGGAAAGACACTAATAGGATTTTTTTGAATAAATTAGCAGCAGACTACACTACTTGGGAAAAAAAAAAAAAAAAAGGAACAGTATGAGGCAATGAACCACCCTCCCTGAACTGAATACAACCAGCTATGGATGGCCTATGTGGCTGCACTCAGACTGGAGACTGGGCTGCACTCACACACACACACACACAGACCCTGCAGATCGCTGTGAAAACAGCGCTACAAGGCAAAAGCAAGGTGAATAGTAGGTGAACACAGCGGTTGCTAAATTAGCCTTTGGAAAGCACAAAGAAGCAAATCGCTATCTCTAAACTGTCCCTCAGTCAGCAAACAGCGTCCTGTCACTAACTGAATTCACAGCAGAGTGATCGCAAAATGGCGCCAGCGACTTTTAAACTGCATCATGACATCATTACACCAGCCAATCACAGCCTTGCCAGTAGTTTCATGCCCTCCATGCTAAACAGGATGTGCCCACACTTGGAATCAATCTCATTGGCTGAATTTCTGCTTTTTGAATCTTAGAACTTCCGATTCCGGTATCCGATACGCGGCAAGTATCGGAATCCCGGTATCGGAATTCCGATACCGCAAGTATCGGCCGATACCCGATACTTGCGGTATCGGAATGCTCAACACTACTCCTGGGCCATCCAGAAAAAAACAATGCGAGCTAGTGTCGTCTGGCTGTGATGCAGCATTGACCGCTTGCATAATTGCATGGAAAGCTTATTTATGAGCTTCATTAAGCATAGCTTTCAATTGCTCAGCCTCCTGCTTTATTACAGAATAATTCAGTTGGTCAAGTATTTCATCTGGAACATTTACTGGAGTTGGCAATCCGTAGTCAGCGCAGGACTTTTTATTGCTTAAGAGCACTTTATTAATATCACGAAGAGCCAGTTGCTCAGCAATTTCTGGAGTATACCGCCTGGTGTAATCCTCCATAAATTTGGTTTTATATTTTTGCCATAATGCCAATGGTTTAGCTGGTTCCCCATATACACAAATTATAGCAAATAATTTGCAAAGTTGGTAGGGCATTTGGAAAGCGATTGCATCCATTATACCATCTTCCCATTGGGAATCATCTTCCAAAAGATGAAGATCAATGCACGCATTTTTATTTGTGTCATGAACAACTCCATTGACAGTCCTTAAGTCAGCATAAGACTTTGCTCCTCTTACGTGAAGTAAAAGGAGTCTTAGGTAATACAGCTCACCATGTGTTAAAGAGACTGTATACATTCGGACAATTGTTTTCCCAAATTGAGCCCGTCATTTTTTCCAACCTTCTAGTACAGCTTTTCTATCCCAGATATAGTGTTCAGGGATTTCACTGTACAAATACTGACGGGCGGAAGCGTCAACTCTGTTTAGCTCAAAATAAGCCTGCAGATTAGAGGCTTTTGAGTCTGAAATAACCGTATCCACATTAAGATCTTGAAAAATACTTGCTGCATGTTTTCAATGTGAACTGCAAGCCTTTTAATGGTATGTGAAGCATGCATTTTATTTTTTCTGATTCTCCACATGCCCTCAGGGGCATTTATATACCGAGAATCTAGGTACATGGCTGGTTTATTCCAGTTTAATGTATCAAACTTCATATTGGCACAGTCATGTCCTTTGTATTCATATTTGAAAAATATTTAACACTTTTTATTGAAGCACATATCTCAACATTGATATGGCAATTGTACTTGAGTAATAAATAAGGGTTGTATGGAACTACCCATCTATTGTCGATTTCTCGTGTTCCTCGTCTGGTTTTCCAGTATTGTGTCGACGGTACTGTGGATAACCATCAACATTGGGGTTTATCTCTGTATTAAATTCCTCTGGGAATTTTTTTGCGCATTGACCATCTGTCATGCATATAGCACCAGGTTGGTCTTCGCCACATGGGCCATGAATCATGTGCTTCATCACTGCCTCATGCAGTTTTGGATTTGCTGTCTCATTTGGGATTTCAGCAGAGACCAATTCGTCAATTATTTCTTTATCTTCCTCTCTGAGGATTACATGCACATAGGCAACTACATGACCAAAAATGTGTTTTTTTCAAATTCTTGTTAAGCACGGTGGAGTTTGATTTTAAATACTTGTGCAACCAAATCTGGTCTGAACTCTGGCCTTTGCCATGGTTCTAAGTTTTCAGTAACTTCTTTCCACTTTGGGTTACAGGTCATCGTAACAAAAAGATCTGTCTTTCCGAATTTTCGGACAATTGTCCTGGCGTCTTGATAATTTTGCTGCATAACTCTTGGGCTTCCAATGAAAGTGGACGGTAAAATTACTGGTGTCCAGCTTTTAGCCCTTGGTGTAATGCAGCATTATAGATGTGATCCATAACACCGGCATAACTGTCGACGCGTAATGCCTTTTGATTTTGTTTTATATATTCGATCCTGTCTGATTCAATTTTGATGTAACTGTCAACGATAAATTGTTGCGTCAACTTCCCAGCATGTAAAAGGGGATTGAACTCGTCACGAATGGCAAGCCTGTGTTCATAGTACTGCAATAGGGTGATTTTTTCTTGTCGATCTTGATCCACTGGTATGGATGGTAGATGAATGTCACCAATTCCTTGATGTTGCACACTTAGGGCAATTGGAGTTGTCAAATTTATTGTCCATCCACTGTCCCCATATGGTAATAGAAATGGATATGTCATTGCATCACACTTTCTGTGAAGAAAGCTGATTTGAACAGTTTAGTTTTCACTTTTGAGGTGAACTTTGATGTCCCTATTAAATGGGGGTTCACCCATTGCATTTTGATAAATTATAGCTACTTTATTGCACCTTGGTGCATTGTAGCGCCTTTGGTCATCATTGTAGTAATTTATAATTGACATTGTTATTTCGAGTGGATCGCGATTTTCTAATTAAGCATTCCTCTCTTCCTCTTTTAAATTCCCACATCAGTTGCGAAGGTTCTTGCGAGTGGGTTAATTGCTTTCATTTTCTATCCAAGAGATGATAGCAGTGCTGGGATGCACTTTTATTTGCTTGACTTCTTTTACTTAATGCTTCTTCACTGTCCAAGATATAAATCTGGGCAAACTTGGGAGTACTACCCACAGCGGGATGCAATGGGGCAGTTCTGTGGTAAATTTGTCCATGAATTCGAAAACAGTATGGACCATGCCCAGGAGGTGGCGCTACTTGTGTTCCCATTGATGCCAAAGCAAGCAAGCTATTGTATTGCCTTATATTAGCCATAAAGTTATTGGAGTGCTGATGCTCTCCTTTCCTCAACTTGACTAATCCATACGAATGGGACGTAATTGGATGCGCCCTCTGTTGCAGCAGGAAGGGAATGTTTTGTCCTGTGCCATTTCGTCTTTGAAATTTTTAGATTGGCAGATCTGAGAGTTTGCCAGCATAGTGCTCTTCAATACGTGTCTCATCAATTTGATTGAGAAGTCCTCTAGCGGCAAATGTAACTTGCCGTCGTCGAGTGGCTCTTTCATTTTGGACACATATTCTATCTTGTTCTCTTTTTTGTGAAATATGTGTATCACTTTGTGCATTCCGTCTTGCTCGTTGTCGTGCAGCATTACATGCTCTACATGGTTCAGTTACTTCATTCGTTTCTATTGCTCTGGCCACCCTCTGTCAGGCTGCATCAGCAGTTCTTCGACAATTTTGTTCATCTTCTGTTTCATTAAGATGCAGGTTACGCATCCGTATGCGATTCGCTTCTCTACATGCAGCAGCGTGCTCAATTTGATCCATCTTTGCAATCTTGCCTCACAATGTTGTCTCACAGCCTAACATTCAAAAAAGGTTTATGCCTTAACTCGCCACCAGGGGGAGCTCCTCTCCTTAGGTATCCATGGTTACGCCCAACTGTGGATGACTCATTGCACAGACACACGAACACATCCAAATTAGGTATATTGATTTGCAGGACTGCCAGAACCAGTTTTTTAATTGTAAACTCTGCAAATATTTGTCACTGGCTCTTTTGTACAAAAGTAGAAGCAGTATTTGTTTTTATTTATTATTTATTTTATTTCCCATTTGCCCGTCATGCAGAGGATTTTGACTGTACTGAAGCCATCACGCATGAGATACCGACCGGAGAAGCTCATCCAATTCTTGAACGATACGGCAGATCCCGCCCAAGATGTATCAAGAGGTGAAAACATTACTGAGGCAGATGCTGGATTCAGGAGTGGTGCAGAGTAATTAGAGCCCTTGGGCAGCCCAGGTGTTGCTCGTCAAGAAAAAGGATGGGACCATCCGGCTCTGTGTAGATTACAGGAAACTCAATGCCTGCACTATTCGAGACTCGTATCCGTTGCCCCGCATCGAGGAATCCTTGACAGCGTTGGGGAAACCCAAGTACTTCTCCACCCTGGACCTAGCAAGCGGATACTAGCAAGTAGCTGTGGCACAGAAAGACAAATAAAAAAACACCCTCATCCTCGCTATGGGGCTGTTCAAGTTTAACCGGATGCTCTTCGGGCTCTCCAATGCTGCGGGCACGTTCCAACGGCTGATGGAAAAGTGTTTGGGAGACTTAAATTTTGAGGCTACCCTGATCTATCTGGATGACATCATTGTGTTTTCGGCCTCATTTGAAGAACACCTTGCCCGGCTTGGACAGGTACTCGGAAGACTGCGGGCTCTTAACTTGAAGGTGAAGCCAAAGAAGTGCCACCTTTTCAAGAGTGAGATCGAGTACCTGGGCCACATAGTGTCACAAGATGGAGTTCTACCCTCACCAGAAAAAGTGGCTGCTATTCAGAAGTGGCCTGTCCCTTGAACAGTGAAAGAACTCCAGGCTTTTCTGGGGCTCGCCGAGTACTACCGCCGGTTTGTTAAAGACTTCGCGAAGGTGGCGGGTCCTCTGAATGAGCTGCTGAGGGGGACCACTGGAGTACCAAAGGCCCAGTACATCCCTTGGGCCTAGAGACAAGATGAGGCCTTCCAGGCTATAAAGAATGCCCTTACCTCAGCCCCGATTTTGGCCTACGCAGACTTCGATCAACCGTTCCTGTTGTACACAGATGGTAGCCATCATGGACTCGGTGCAGTACTTTCTCAGATACAGGATAGACATGAGAGAGTCATTGGTTATGCCAACAGGTCCCTGCGAGATAGCAAAAGAAACCCTCACAATAACAGCTCCTTCAGGTTAGAGCTCCTGGCCCTGGTGTGGGCCATGACAGAGAATTTTGCGGGCTTCCTGACAGGGACCAAGATTCAAGTTCGAACAGACAATAATCCCCTGGCCCACCTTGAGAATTCTAAATTAGAACAACGGTGGGTGGCTCGCCTAGCCAAGTTTGACTTTACCATCCGTTATTGCTCTGCTATCGAAAACGCAAATGCTGTTGGGCTGTCAAAAGTGACTGTGGAGACTTCAATGGGGGATCTCGAGCAACTCGAAGAGGAGGAAACCCCAGTTTAAGCCCCCAGTGGTTGCGGCCCAGTCAAGAAGGGAGGCCTGCGCATTACCCCGGTCTCTGGGGAGAACCAATGAGGAATGGGGACATGTTCAGGATGGAGACGAAGGGCTGAAACAGATGAAGTGGTGGGTAACTCAGAAGCGGAAGCCTGGCAAACAAGAGAGAGATGATCTGGACTCTGAAATGAAGAGTGTGTTACACCAGTGGGATAGATTGGAAGTGCGAGAGTCAGTGCTATATCATAAGAGACAACAGCCAAAAGATATGGAAGTAAGGTGGCAGGTGGTCATCCCAGGAAGAATGGCTCAAGAAGTAGCTAAAGAAGCCCACGAATTTGGAGCTCACTTCAGGCTCACAAAGACCTACAAATGGTTACAGCGGTATGTGTATTGCCCCCGGTTGGAGTCTGTGGTGGAAGAGGTTTGCCGGCAATGTCGAGTATGTGACCTCATTAAGAGTACAGAACAGAGGGCACCCATCCAGACCATACAAACTAAGGAGCCGCTAGAAGTCTTGATGATCGACTATCTCCTCATGGGACACTCAGCCCGGGGGCTACAGTACTGTTTGGTGATGACCGATCATTTCTCTAAGTTCGCAGTAGTCACCCCGACTAGAGATCTGACTGCGGAATCAGCGGCGTGAGCCATCTGTCAAGACTTCATCCGGGTGTATGGGTGCCCAAAGCGCATCCTCTCCGACCAAGGCACATGCTTCCAAGGCAAGGTGATGGAAGAACTGTATCGTATCTATGGCATCAAGCGGTCCCGCACCACCCCTTACCATCCTCAAGGCAACGGAGTATGGGAACGCTTCAACTGAACCTTATTTCAAATCCTGAGAACGTTGGAGGAGGATAAGAAGGCATGTTGGCCAGACTACCTGCTAGAGTTGGTCTGGACCTACAACAATCGGGTCCACTCCACCATGGGTTATACGTCCTATCTACTGCTATTTGGAAGAGCTGGATGAGAGATCATTGAGCTGAATTTGGAACAGCCAGAGGAGCTGATGGAGCAAACTGTCACCTCATGGGTGAAAGAGCACCAGCAACAATTACAAACGATACGGCGGTTGGCAGGTCAGCAGCTGCAAGAAAAAGAACATACGGACCGTAAACCGACTCAAGAGTTACCGCTCCAACCCAAAGACCGAGTATTAGTCAGAGAGAAACGCCCCAAGGGAAAACTAAGTGAGAGATGGGAAGTACAGCCTTATAGAGTGATCGAGCGAGTGTATGCTAACGGCCCTGTCTACAAGGTGCAGATTGAGAGTGGGGCGTCCGCCCCTACAGTACTTCACAGAAATATGCTGAGGCCCTGAAGGTCTGAGATCAGTTCTATGCCATTGTCACCTGAAGGCACTACTCCATATCCTGAATCTGTCATGCCTGATGGTGAAATCGATGATAAGTGGTGGACCATCCCTGACAAAGTAGGGGGTCCTCAGTCGCACAGCGATGGTAATCCCATGGATGTACCAGTACCGCCACGTGAAGACGAGACCAGACAAGAGCCCACGATGACTCCTGCAGCAAGTGTTCCTCTGGAAGATAGTCAAGCCTTGCCTGACAGCCAAGAGCTCCAGAGATCCCAGAGGTCTAATGCAGGGGTTCCACCAGTCCGATATGTAGAACAGTGTGCTCTGTCTGTTTTTCCAACTTCATTGCCTCCTATATAGGTGCTGTTTCCGCATTGCACGTTCCTTCATTACACTTTGACCTTGATGCTGTGATGTCCTAGGATGACCATCATTAAGAAGGGAGGCATGTAAGAGGGTGGTGCTGTTATGGACAGTAAGGAACACGCTGTCACTTTAAGAGACTGCACCCCCTTGTCTGGTGTGATGGAATGTTCTTCTTCTCCCCTGCAATAGATTGTGTGAATGAGCTGGACTTTGCAGATGGCAGGGGTGGAGCCTGAACAGTCTGTGTGAGCTGAAGCTGCTGCAGAGAGAACTTTGTGCTGTTTTCTGCAAGAGAGGACCCACAGCCTGTAACGGAGTGGACTTGTGAAATTTGACAGACTTTTCCGGGTGCAGCGAGAGTGGCTGTCCTGTGTGAGTTTGAAAAGCAACGAAGATACCGAGAAAGGAATTTACAGTTTCCAGGAGCACCTCCAGGACCCAGAAGCAAAGAGAAGACCACGTTTCACGGAGCTGGCAGAAAGCTGTACGCACCACCGTACTAGACTGTTGGGGGCCCCCCGGGACTGGATCTGAGTCCCCAACATCACCGTGAGTTTGTTCCTGTTTAGTGCACATATTAGGGCCTAGTGTAGGCTTCAGTAGTCAGTACACGGGAGCCGTGTGGCCTGTTTAGTAAAGGCCAGGGAGGTTATACGTAGAGTAGCATCATTATTTGTTTATTGTTTGCATTTACTTGTGTGACGTATGTTGATTCTGTAATAGTTGGAGCACTGTGCTATTTTACGGACAAGCTAAAGAATATAACTCTTGTAAATTATCTTTTGCTATTACATACCCCTGTTTGTATCTTCCTCATCCAATTCATTCCTAGCCTTCCAATAAATCTACCCTTTGTTGTTTGCACCTCATCTTGTGTACGGAAGTCTTCCTGCACCGTGGTGGTCCCCCGGCCTTCGCTTCACCTGTGCTGATGGAGGTTCTGGTATTGTATTCAAGTACTGATGATGGTCCTGATTATGTATTTCTGAACTGATGGTGGATCTGGTAATATATTCATGAACTCGTTACGGTTCTGGTGTTTTATTTCTGTACTGTTATAGTGGTTCTGGTGCTGTATTTCTGTACTGTTGGTGTTTCAGCTGATGTATTTCTGTACTCATATTGGTTTTGATCCTGTACACATGTAAAAGTTCATAACTTGTCAAATAACGTGAAACATGGCCATGTTAATAAAGTACTGTGCTGCAAGACATCTTAAAACTTACTACATCAGTATTTTTTTGCTAGGGGCATTGCTTACAAATTTAATAACTTTATCATGCCCAATCCTATCAGTGTGTAATATACTCACTGTCAGAATTTGGCTCTGTTTGCTAGTTCCAGCGGTCATCACATCTCCACTCAAATACAATATTCATACTTAAGGTAATGTGCCGACTCACTTCTCTTCCTGCTTCTCTCAATGTAGCAGGGGCTGTAATATTTCACTGAACATTAAGAAAATTTGGAAAAGCAGGTAGTTAGCACTTGACTGTAAGTATGCAAATCACATATGAGCGGACTCATGGTTACTACTCAGACCGGAAAGGCTCTGTATAGGAGTGGGGATCGCTAAAATGAATTTTTGCCCCGGGTGCAGAAAACTATAGATCCGCCTTTGCAATAGGGTAGAATTTGGGTTCCACAAGACTTCATAAAGAAATAGTATGGGGTTTTGTTAGCTCCATTAGTTTTCTAGGCTTCTTCAGCTATTTGAAAGGGACTTATGTAAGGGTTTTATTTTTGCTACTTTCATTAAGATTTATTATGTCCATTATTGTGTCTATTAATATTTGCATGTTTGTGTATATAGCTGTGTGCACAGATATACATATCTTGGTCTGCGTAAAACACCCATAACAAAGCCCTGTGCATGCTCCAAGCGGTGATTATTTTAAAATAAAAAATGGTTAGAGGGAAAATTGAATTTCTTTCAGTATATACAGTTACACACTTAAATTAAAAGTCCCAAAAAGTAAATTTTACACATTAAGTTCTAATGATTACACTAGAATCATGTTTATTTTTACAGATCAATGTCATCTTTGACACAACCATTGTTAAATGGATAAAATGAATCCTGATTTAATGGAACAGAATTTAAACTGCTTTATTTTTTGGAACCCTATAATTTTCTTATTGTACATTGTATGCAAGCAGCTAGGAAAACATTCTGCCATCTGCTGTGCAAAATGTTAGCTGCATGCAGAAGCTGAAGATTTGGTATGTGCTGAACATATTTTTATTTAGACAATAAAGGTATGTGCACACATTAAGTATTTGTAGCTGAAAAATCTGCTGCAAATATTGAAGTATTTGCAGGAAAAATGCTTCATAAGGGCTCTTTCACACGTCCTGATATTTACAGTACTGGAAAAAACAGTACTGGAGATGTCTGAGTCTGTGTGTACGTGTGCTTAATACCATCAGTGCTACCAAGGGACAATGTTGAGAGTTGTATTTAACTGATAACAGCGCGAGCAGGCGGAGGCTGATAAGAGCATTCATCAGCTGCCGCATGAGCTATAAATAAAAAAATGAAATGTGGCTCCCCTATATTTTTGATAACTAGCCAGGCAAAACTGATAGCTGTGGGCTGCAATCCTCAGCTGTCATCTTTAGCAAGGCTGGGTATCAAGAATAGAGGGGTTCCAACGCTATATTTTGTAATTATTAGTGATGAGTAGTGTTGAGCGATACCGTCCGATACTTGAAAGTATCGGTATCGGAAAGTATCGGCCGATACCGGCAAAGTATCGGATCTAATCCGATACCGATACCCGATACCAATACAAGTCAATGGGACTCAAGTATCGGACGGTATCCCTGATGGTTCCCAGGGTCTGAAGGAGAGGAAACTCTCCTTCAGGCCCTGGGAACCATATTAATGTGTAAAATAAAGAATTAAAATAAAAAATATTGATATACTCACCTCTCCGACGCAGCCTGGACTTTACCGCCGTAACCGGGAGCCTTCTTTGCTTAAAATGCGCGCGTTTAATGGTTTCCGTGACGTCACGGCTTCTGATTGGTCACGTGCCGCCCATGTGACCGCGACGCGACCAATCACAACAAGCCGTGACGTAATTTTCAGGTCCTGAATGCCTAGAATTAGGCATCAGGACCTGAAAATTACGTCACGGCTTGTGATTGGTCGCGTCGCGGTCACATGGGCGACGCGACCAATCACAAGCCGTGACGTCATGGGAGGCAATAAACGCGCGCATTTTAAAATTACGTCATGGCTTCTGATTGGTCGCGTGCCGCCCATGTGACCGCGACGCGACCAATCACAAGCCGTGACGTAATTTTCAAATACTGAATGCCTAGAATTAGGCATCAGGACCTGAAAATTACGTCACGGCTTGTTGTGATTGGTCGCGTCGCGGTCACATGGGCGGCACGCGACCAATCAGAAGCCGTGACATCACGGAAACCATTAAACGCGCGCATTTTAAGCAAAGAAGGCTCCCGGTTACGGCGGTAAAGTCCAGGGGCCTCCGGACAGGTGAGTATATCAATATTTTTTATTTTAATTCTTTATTTTACACATTTATATGGATCCCAGGGCCTGAAGGAGCGTTTCCTCTCCTTCAGACCCTGGGAACCATACACTGGAAACTTCCGATTCCGATTCCCGATACCACGAAAGTATCGGATCTCGGTATCGGAATTCCGATACCCGCAAGTATCGGCCGATACCCGATACTTGCGGTATCGGAATGCTCAACACTAGTGATGAGCGAGTATACTCGTTGCTCGGGTTTTCCCGAGCACGCTCGGGTGGTCTCCTAGTATTTATGACTGCTGGGAGATTTAGTTTTCATCGCCGCAGCTGAATAATTTACAGCTACTAGCCAGCTTGAATACATGTGGGGATTCCCTAGCAACTAGGCAACCACCACATGTACTCAGCCTGGCTAGTAGCTGTAAATCATTCAGCTGCGGCGATGAAAACTAAATCTCCGAACACTAACAAATACTTGGAGACCACCCGAGCGTGCTCGGGAAAACCTGAGCAATGAGTATACTCGCTCATCACTAGTAATTATTTAAATAAATAATTATCAAAAAACTGTGTGGGGTCCCACCCATTTTTGACAACCAACCAAAGGAGACAGCTGAGGGCTGGTATTCTCAGGCTGGTAAGGGGCCATGGGTATTGCCCCCCAGGCCAAAAATAGCCGTCAGCCACCAAGAAAACGCATATCTATTAGATGCGCAAATTCTGACTTATTGCCCAGCTCTTCCCACTTGCCCTGTGAAAGTGGCAAGTGGGTTTCATATATGTGGGGTTGATGTCACCTTTGTTTTGTGTGGTGACATCAAGCACATGACTTAGTAATGGAGAGGCATCTATAAGACACCTATCCATTACTAATCCTGTAGCTGTATTGTGAATAAACACACAGCCAGAATAAAGTCTTTTATTTGATAAAAACAAAACACAATTTTCCCTTTTTATTTAAAAATAACAAATGTAAAAATACTATACATAGTCATAGTCATCTAACGCCCATTCCATTGAAGCCATAGTCTTCCGTAATAAAACAAAAATAAAAAACAACCATATCCCTCACCTGTCCATCGTTCTGTCCCATGCTGTAATCCATGGGGATAAATAGTTTTCATCCTGAATGGTGCCAAGATGCGACAGCCCAGACTGAGAACCACTGATGAATGCACTGCTGTGACTGCAGTATCAGTGACCAGCAGTGACGTCATCGAGGTTACTGTGAGTCACTGAGGCTGTGTTCCCAGCCAGGCTGGACTGAGGTGACATCAGCACCATGACAAAAAGTCACTGAGTTCACCGCAGTTCAGCTCAGTGAGTTCGCTGTGAGAAATTTAAATGGGGACCCCACGTCATTTAAAAAGAAAATATTTATTGATTTATAGCACAGGTGGTGTCTGAGGATTACTCCCATCAGCCGTCACCTACTCTCCCTGCTATCAGTTGAATACGACTGTCAACATTCTCTCCTGCTAGCACTGATCACAGTGCGAGCAGGGGAGAACGATGAGAGCTGTCTTCAGCACCTTGCGTGGGTAACAGCGCTAACAGTACCGCTGATTACCAGACGCCTGTATGTGTCACACTGTCACAGTGCAGAACAAAGTGCGGTCCGTACTGTTGTTAAATAACAGACATGTCAGCACGTTTTGCCTACGAACACATAGTCCTTGAAAGCACACTGATGTGAGCAGAGCAATTCACTAAAACGTCTGAAAGGGCCCTAAAATACACATGTTTTTTATGCTTTTTTCTATGCTCTTTAATGCGATTTTTTTCACCATTCATTTAAATGGGTGAAAACAGCTGCAAAAACTTGAAAGAATTGACATGCTGCAGAATTGAAACTGCTTCAAAACTGCAATGAAATAAATAAGGAGCATGTGCATGAAATGTCAGAAATATCATTCACTATGCTGATAGACTAAATAGAAATTAAAAATTTGGAGCATAAGCTACCCGCTACAGAAATGCAGCAGATGTTTGTTATTCAAAAAATAGAGGTTTATTTCAGGAATTAAGTGCATTCACACAACCTGTTCTTTGTACTTAACCTCGCAGGATATCTTCTGGGTGATGCAGACACATAGAGTGCATGATATGAATTAACAAAGATGAAAACAATTGCAGCACTCACCCGATTCTTTTTCAACTTGTGGTTTATCCCATTATAAAGACAGCATACAGTAGTTACATGCAGAGGTGCAGGTGTCAGGGGAGCCTTTCAAGAAAATAGAAGACCTGATGGACCGCAAACATGGGGGGAACACACAAATTCCTTGCAGATGTTGCCCTTTAAGCCCAAGAACCCAGCACTGCAAGGCTATAGTACTAACCACTGAGCCACCATACTGCCCATGACTAGTGTTGAGCATTCCGATACCGCAAGTATCGGGTATCGGCCGATATTTGCGGTATCCGAATTCCGATACCTAGTTCCGATATTTTTGCGATATCGGGAATCGGGATCGGAATGCATATTCACGTGTAAAATAAAGAATAAAAATAAAAAATAGGGATATACTCACCCTCTGACGCGCCCTGGTTGTAACCGCTGCAACCGGCAGCCTCCGTTCCTAAGAATGAGCGAGTGAAGGACCTGTGATGACATCGCGGTCTTGTGATTGGTCGCGTTACCGCTCACGTGACCGCTCAGTTAATGGTTCAACTTATCGTGACTCCGCAGTCTGTCACTCACTGAAGACCCCGTGGATCACAGAATGTCGGCGGTGTTTGGTGTAATGTCTGCTGGTGTCCTCGCCTTGCACATGGTCCTTCTTCTGGCGGCAGTGGGCGGTCTTCAGTTCTACCCGCTGAGCCCCTAGTCCATATATTTGTGGAGTAAGAGAATAGAGCTCCCAACAAGATTCGTCTCGGCACGGATCTCCTTAAGCAGCTGCCATGACCTGAAGGGCTGTGCTGCAATATTTTACCCAGCGTGTGCCTCTCTGGATATCTGCCGACACCCGGACATCCATACTGCGATGCTCCGTCAATCGCACACTCCCCTGCGCACCTGCCGGTTTCGGTGAGGCCCTCACTATGCTGCCCTTTCTCTTCATGCAGCATCCTGTCACTTCCCTCTCAGCATTTTCGGTCTGTGCCTCATCAGTGTTCTGGTGGGAAGACCGCTTCCGTTGCCATGCAACACATTTTACCTCACACTGACTAGCCACGCCCCTTTCACCCAGGTGCAATCTTGTTCCCCCCAGGAACAGGAGGTTCAGCCCCAGCAGTTCTGGCCCAGCATTTCAGCAGCTCTGGCAGCCCGGACTTCTCTTCTACATCCGCGACTTCCTTTAGCTTGCCATTCCATGGGTGAGAGGTCCTTCACCAGTCGTTTGACTTCTTGGATAATTCTTTGCCAGATAAATTGATCTTGCTCGTAACGGGCGGGAGGTACTCCAACTGTGGTTCGCTCTGTCCGACGTAGTTCGGGCTGACTTGTGGGTGCTAAAGAGATGCTCTTACCTGGTGGGTCTGCTGCTTTAGTGATTTCCAGCGTAACCATTAAGCCTTGGGCATGAAGCTAACTCTCCATCTTCTCCATCGAGTCAGGGACCGGAGCTGGGATCACCTTCCTGGCTTTTGACAACTCTCCTCCATTTTGGGTTCTATGGACAACCAGGGCCTCAACATGTTACGTTGGACTATTCTAGTGGGTGCTCCTTCCTCGTGTTGAGGCTGAACTTCGTACACCGGAAAATAGGGACCAACCCATAGTGTCACTCCGTGTGGAGTCCGCTCCCACTGGCTTTCCAATTTTCCCCGGGGCCACTTATTCCTGACCAAGACTCTGTCCCCGGGTCTCAGAGCTGTCCCGAGAATAGGTGGTGCTTCACGGTGCTTAAGTTCCTGGAACTTCGTCTGCACTAGTCAACGGAGAGTCTGCAATCGGTGCCAATGTTCCTTAACCCAAGAGGGCACCCCATCCATGGGTAGTCCTCTTCCGGGTCCAGTTCCAGCTCTGTAATCTCTCATCCTTTTTGCCTGAACAACAAGGTGTACGGCGTGAACCCGGTCATGCTGTGAACTTGGTTGATGTACTCCCACACCAGCTCTGCCACAAACTCAGGCCACCGTTTCTACCGGTCTTCTTCCAAAGTGTGTAACATATGGATTAATGTTCGATTGAAGAACTCACATGCCCTATTCTCTTGAGGGTGATAGGGAGTAGTTTGTGACGTCCCAATTCGGTACAAATGGTGTGATTCTTCCATAACTCACCCCTGGAGGCAGGCACCTTGATCGGAGTGCATTCTTTTCGTGTAGCTGTAAACGTGCATGAAATCTCGACAGATAGCCTGTGCAGCTGATTCAGCGGTGTGATCTCTAGTTGGAGTTACCACATCAAATTTGGTGAAGTGATTAGTCATCACCAGACAATGCTCTTAGTCAAAATGCACTGGTCCTACAGTCAGGTAGTCAATCATCAAGACTTCCATAGGGGCGGAGGTCACAATGGTCTGTGTTGCGGCCTGCTGTTCTGGGGGTTTAGCCAGCTCACAGCTTCTGCACTGTTGGCATGCATCTTCCACCGTATTCCTCAGTCGTAGGTAGTGTTGAGTGATACCGTCCGATACTTGAAAGTATCGGTATCGGAAAGTATCGGCCGATACCGGCAAAGTATCGGATCTAATCCGATACCGATAACCGATACCAATACAAGTCAATGGGACACCAAGTATCGGACGGTATCCTGTATGGTTCCCAGGGTCTGAAGGAGAGGAAACTCTCCTTCAGGCCCTGGGATCCATATCAATGTATAAAAGAAAGAAATACCTTAGAAGACGTCCGCAGCTTCTGATTGGTCGCGTAGCGGTCGCGTGACCGCTACGCGACCAATCACAAAGCAGTGACGTCTTCTAAGGTATTTCAAGCGCTTGAAAGACCTTAGGTGACGTCACTGCTTTGTGATTGGTCGCGTAGCGGTCACGCGATCGCTACGGACCAATCAGAGCACCGTGACTTCATCTAAGGCCCTTCAAGCGCGCATTTTTAGGTACAACGGCTCCCGGTTACGGCGGTAAAGTCCAGGCTGCGTCGGAGAGGTGAGTATATCCCTATTTTTTATTTTAATTCTTTCTTTTACACATTGATATTAATCCCGATACCGATTCCCGATACCACAAAAGTATCGGATCTCGGTATCGGAATTCCGATACCCGCAAGTATCGGCCGATACCCGATACTTGCTGTATCGGAATGCTCAACACTAGTCATAGGTGTTGCACCAATCTCTGTAGCTACAGGAATGGTTTTTCTGCACCGAAGTGAGCCCCTTGCTCATGAGCCTTGGTGGCCACCATCTTGACCGACTTCTCTATTTGCACTATTTGCCAAGTGACTCCCACTTCTCGCAACAGCTGCACCTTCCGATATAACAGTCCATCTCTCAAGCAGAGTCGTTCCCATTGTCCTAGAATCCGCAGGGCGCCTGAGGACAGCGCATTCCTCTTCCTAGGAAGTTGCTTCAATGCCATCCACCGTCTCAGTTGAGCAGTCTCCTTGTCCATTTGTTGGAGTTGGATCTAGTCATCTTGGGACTGCCCCAGTAACTGATCTTCAGACTCTTCCTCGATCTGTTCCTGCGTCACCACCCACGAGGTGGACAGGTTTTGGAATCCAGGAATCTCCTTCGCCTCAAGCTCCTCATCTTGGTCATGGCCAGGACGTTCATGTGTCACCCTGGAGAGGGCGTTGGCATGAGTATTCTGAGCCTTGGCCCAGTAGACAAACTTGTACCAATACTTTGCCATGCGGGCTGCCCATCATTGCTCCAGGGCCCCTAGCTTTGCATTCTTGAGGTGGGCTAAGGGGTTGTTATCCATTCTCACCAAAACATCTGATCCAGATAAGTACTCTGCGAACCTCTCAGTCATGGATCATACCAGGGCCAGAAGCTCCAACTTGAAGGATCTATAATTGTCAGGATTTCGCTCTGAATCATGTAGGGACCTGTTCGCGTAGGCTATCACCCATTCTGTTTCTTCTTGCACCTGTGACAGGACTGCTCCCAGGCCATGCAGACTCCCATCAGTGTGCAGAATGAATGGCTGTGAAAAATCAGCAAAGGATGGGGGCTTTGGTTGGGCCATTTTCAAGGCTCGAAAGGCTTCTTTTTGCCGGTCTCCCCACTTGATGGTCCAGTTCTTCGAGCCGGCAGACACTCCCCTCAGCAGTTCCAGCAAAGGGTTTGCTATACTGGTGAAGTTTTTCACAAATCGCCGGTAATAGCCAGTAAGCTCTACATCTTTCACCGTCTTAGGAGTGAGCCATTCTGAGTGAGCCATTCTTGCACCCCTGCCACTTTCTCTCGTGCAGGTCTTACTCCTTCACTTGTCACAATATGCCCCAAATACTCAATTTGCTTTCAGAAAAGATCACATTTCTTTGGCTTCACCTTCAGACCATAATTCTGTAACCGGTTCAACACTTGTTCTAACCACTGTAGGTGCTCCTCAAAGGTGGGCTCGTAGATGATGATGTCATCAAGGTAGATCAAGGTAGCATTAAAAGTAAAATCTCCCAAACATCACTCCATTAAGCGCTGGAACGTCCCTGGAGCGTTAGTCAGACCAAAGGGCATGCAATGTAACTCTAACAGTCCCATGGGCAGTACAAATGCTGTTTTCAGCCAGTCTTTTCTGCCATTGGCACCTACCAGTACCCGCTGGCCAGATCGAGGGTGGAAAAATACTTCCTCTGTCCCAGGGCAGAGAGAGACTCCTCAATTCAGGGTAATGGATAAGAGCCCCGCACAGTGCAGGTGTTCATCCGCCTATAATTGACACAGAACCCAGAGTCCTGTATTTTTTCTGGACTAGCACAATGGGAGCCTCCCACGGACTCTGACTCTCTCGTATTACTCCACATATGTGCCAGCATTTTCTTTACCTCCTTGTACATCTGGGGGGGTATTTGGTGATATCTCTCTTTGATTGGTGCGGCAATCCTGGTAGAAATTTCATGAGCAATGGTCTGAGTGCAACCAAAGTCATCTTCATTGCAGGCAAAAACTTCCTGATAGCGCTCCAGTACATCCTCTACTTGCTGCACTTGTTGGGGTGACAGTCCCATCAATTCTGCCTGCATCCACTCTAAAATGTTATGACCTTCTTTCTGGCTACCAGGCGGGGACTCTGATTTGGCTGTAACTAGTGATGAGCGAATATACTTGTTACTCGAGATTTCCCGAGCATGCTCGGGTGTCCTCCGAGTATTTGTAAGTGCTCCGAGATTTAGTTTTCATTGCCGCAGCTGAATGATTTACAGCTACTAGCCAGCATAAATACATGTGGGGGTTGCTTGGTTGCTAGGGAATCCCCACTTGTAATCAAGCTGGCTAACAGATGTAAATCATTCAGCAAATCTCCGAGCACTTAGAAATACTCGGAGGACACCCGAGCATGCTCGGGAAATCTCGAGTAACGAGTATATTCGCTCATCACTAGCTGTAACTGCTAGAGTCTAGGGATCCCCTTGCACAATGGCCAGTTGTACTACTTCGGGTGGCATTAGCTTCTCCAGCATGCCCAGGATCTGGGCTATCTCACTCTTGGGCAAAAAGTGATACTGTCGGTTCACAACTTGATGCACCACACTACAATGTTGCCGTCTTGAACTGTTGCTTTTGTTCGAGCGACGAGCAATCCATGGGATATTTGGTCCATTGCTGCTGGCTCGATCTGCACCTCCACTCCCTCCAGAGGAGTACAAGCTCAGACTGGCAATATGAGCACTGTTTGGCTGGGCAGTAAAGTAATCTTTGCAGCCGCCGACACCATCAGCTTTCCGATGTTTCCTGGGTTTGAGCTGCTCAGATTAGCTTCTGAAACACTTTCCGTTGGGGGGGTTCGTGGGATCCATTGGTTCAAGAAAGGTTGCTGCGGCTCACTAATCAGTAGTTGTCCCATCTCCTTCAGCACGTCCCCAGAGTCATTATGAGTCCATGACTGGCATCTCCTGTGACCAGCATGACCTCCTTGCGGCCTACATCCTTCCTGCATACTTTAATCTCCATCCAGACCACTCTTGCGACCAGAATGTGCAACTGATTGTCCGCTGCTAGTCTTATTAGGGTCCCTACTCTGGCCGCAAGACCTCTGGACAGTGACATCTGAAGTAGGCTTCCGGCAGAGTAGTCACTTGTGACCCGGTGTTGATCAAGCAGTGAACAGCTCACCCATTCACTTCGGCACAGACTGGTGTCCCTCAGCCATGGAGCCTACTAGTTTAACAGCTGGCTCGGTGGGTAATGTCCAGTCTTCCCTCAATTGAAACCCGTCAGTCCCCCTTCAGCACCAAGAGGTCTCACTCCCTGATGAGGCCTGGTTGAAAGGCGAGATCCTGTAATATTTCTGTTTCAGATTGAGGAATCTTCCCTTGGTGGCTGTTGGCAGCATGAGGTGGGGACAGAGAGACACTGACTTCAGTGATGTGTCACTTATTAGGCTGTCTGCTGTTGCTTATAAAGGACTACAACTTGTGTGTATTCTTATCAAACTCTGCCAAAAACTCTGCCAACTCTGCCAAAAACTTGATCTTTCATCTCTTCTCTCCTGCAGGGGAGAAGAGATGAATGCCGCCTTCAGCACCACACGCAGGGGGGACAGCGCTTAGTGTAGCGCTTAGTGTAGCGTTGTCTCTCCTGCACGGTCCGTGTTGTCCTCAGGCGGCACAAGGCTGCCGCACGTGTGCCACACTGATGTGCCACGTGAGCACACGGACACCGATAACTCCGGTACCGATTTTTCCGGTACCGGAATTATCTGGACGTGTGAGACTGGCCTACAAGTGTATGGAGCAAGGCCACGCCCGCTACAGGGGACCTGACGGGGAGCATGTATAACGCATACATACCCTTCAGTCACAGGCCAGAAATCGATGTAGCCCTGGGTTAATTCATAAGTCTGCAGTCAGACAGTGTGATTGAAGACTTATTGACTTAGACCGAACAACACTTAAGGCCGGGTTCACATTAGCGCTTCTGTGCACAGCGTATGATCCGCATGCGTCATACATACGTATCTTCAACATGGTGTACTGTACACAGGGACATGCGTTTGGATGCGTGCGCATGCGTCGTTTAGTGGTGTGTGGCGTGTCCGACAAACGCAACATGTTGCATTTTTTGAGGCATCAAATATTGCGCAATCATGCGCATGCGGATGATTACGGATGAGTGCATCAAAACAACGCATTACTGTCTATGGGAAATCATTGGTACGCAAGAAAATGCGTACGCATGCATTCGATACGCATGCGTACTTCAGACTGTGCATGTCCAGGAAATAATGTCACCACCTCCACCATGGCATAAAAAACACAAATGCATACCAAAACGCATTTAAACACATGCAAACGTAGCGGGTTTTTCTGTGTCATGCATAAGTATGCATTTGCATGCATTTTGGTATGCGTTTGCGCATGCAGATGATACGCTGCACACAGAAATTCCAATGTGAACCTAGCCTAACACCCCTGGAGGTATTTTTATTTTTGTGTTTTTTCGTTTTTTTGCTCCCCTCCTTCCCAGAGCCATAACTTTTTTATTTTTCCGTCAGTAGGGCCATGTGAGGGCTTATTTTTTGCAGGACAAGTTGTACTTTTGAACGACATCATTGGTTTTACCATGTTGTGTACTCAAAACCGGAAAAAAAATTTCAAGTGCGATGAAATTGCAAATAAAATGCAATCCCACACTTTTTTGTTTGGATTTTTTGCTAGGTTCACTAAATGGTAAAACTGACCTGCCATTATGATTCTCCAGGTCATTACAAGTTCATAGTGGAATAATTATACTTAGCACACTCCAATAATGTGATGCAAAAAAGGGGGTATTTAATACATACAGTATTACCCCCTTTTTTGCATCACATTAGTTGAGTGTGCTAAGTATAATTATTCCACTTATTAAGGTTTGGGAACCTATTCTCAATCACCTCCCCTTTAGGCTGTGCTGGACATTTTCTTTGCTATTAAAAGTTTATAGACACCAAACATGTCTAGGTTATTTTTTATCTAAGTGGTGAAAAAAAATCCAAAATTTGGAAAAAAAAAAAAATTGCGCCATTTTCTGATACCCGTAGCGCCTCAATTTTTCATGATCTGGGGTCGGGTGAGGGCTTATTTTTTGTGCACAAGCTGACATTCTTAATGATACCCATTTTGGTGCAGATACGATCTTTTGATTGCCAGTTATTGCATTTTAATGCAATGTTGCAGCTACCAAAAAAATAACTTTTTTTCTCGCTACACAGTTTAGCGATCGGGAATTTTTTTTTTTTATATTGATAGATCGGGCGATTATGAACTCGGCGATACTGAATAGGTGAATTTTTTTTTTTTTGCTTTATTTTGATTGGGGAGAATGGGGAGTGATTTGAACTTTTATATTCTTTTATTTTTTAAATATTTTTAAAAGCATTTTTTTTTATTTTTGCATGCTGCAGTTCTCTGATTGGCTTTGCTACATACAGGTGATGATCTGATAACCTGTATGTAGCAGAAATGCTCACTTGCTATGAGCACTGACCACCGGGCGGTGCTCATAGCAATTTGGCTATGACAACCAGAGTGGTCTGCTGGAGACCTCTGGTTATCATTCCAACCCATAAGTGACTCGCGGTCACGTGACAAGATTACCGATGGGTGGGATTTTCGGCGTGCTTGCCGGAAGCGTGAGTTAAATGCCGCTATCAAAGATTCATAGCTGCATTTAAAGGGTTAACAGCCACGGATGGATTGCGATTTGACCCGCAGCTGTTGAACTGTACAGCTGACATGTGCTCAGAAATGTGTGGGCTCGGCACTGGAGAAGGCACCAAACAGGGGGAGTCTGACATCGGCGTACTATTACGCCAGATATCAGAAAGGGGTTAAAGCTTCATTCACTATCATGTGAGAGAATCAGATAGATTTGTTTTCATGTGTTCATCCTAGTTGTTTTTGGGTTTTTTTTTCACTGAATCATGTAGACTGTCAGAACTTTTTTTAATCATGGCGTCTTAGCCAGGGGCGCATACTGACAGCTTGGGGCCCTTGTGCAAGAAATGTGTTTCGGGATGTCACGGTGGCGACTCGGTCCATGGCCCTGGGCACCCATGTAAAAGGGATATTGAATAAAGTTTATGTTCGTGATGCCACGTGTGGTATTCGGTCAGTGGGGACCGACGCTGTTTAAAGGGGTCCTCTGGGGTGATGTTATGGCAGCTGAGATGGTATAACTTCCCACAGGTGAAGTATGTCCCCAGGGCTCCCGGGATATAGATGAAGATGGTGAGTGGTGCAGTAAAGAAGGAGGACACAGGTTCACAGTCTCTTTGCTTGGTTTACTGAAGACTTCAGGCAGCCACATTCCAGGGCACCAGATCAGAGGTACAGGCAGGGTCCGGCCGGCATGGAAGCAAATTCAGAATTCCCTTTACCAGGTGGAGTTAAAAGCCTTCCTCATAGCGCGGTGGTATTGTAGTCCCTCACTGCCTATGGCTTTTGATAAGGTTCTCACAGTTCCTCTCTGTCCCCCATATAGGTTAGGACTCAAACACGTATGACAGGTGACTCAAGCCTTTTTACAGGGTCTCTATCACAACCCGGGCTCTATGTGCCACTGTGCCTCCTGGGTATTAGGGCAGACAAGTGATGTGTATTCCAGCTGTCCTGACGGTTTCTGCTGTTAGTCTTAGAGTCCCTCACAACCTCGGTGTTCCGGCTACCGGTAATCTGCGCCAGCCAGGGAGGTAGCTAATTCACTGCTCTGCTCCACTGGTATCACTCTCCTGTGCTTCGCTCTAATGCATGCTTTCCACAAGCTGTCCTTTCCTTCTTAATTCTCTTTCTTTAGGAGCTGTAGCAACTCTCGCTGCACGGCTCCTTCAGTCCTTCCGACACTAAATGTCTGACTGCTCTCTTCTCTGTCCTCTGACAGACTCCTAATCTCTCTTTCCCTCCAGACCAGAATGTCTTTATAGGGGAATTTACCCTAAACCAGGTTTAAAGCTCCATCTTCTGGCCTGGAGTGTGAACGTGTTGTGTGTATTGTGGTTACCTGATAAAAAGAGATCCTTCATTGCTTCCAAGCGTGACATCACTCTCCCCATGAGGAAAGCAATGCCACTGTGATGACCAGAACCCTTTTTGTTTGCTTATGCTTTGCGGATTATGCAGTTCCAATAAACCTGCCTGGACATTTTAATGAAACCGCTTCCCGTGCCTACCTCAACTACAGCTGAATGAGTCCAAATCCGTTATATATATATATATATATATATATATATATATATATACATACAGTACAGACCAAAAGTTTTGGACACACCTTCTCATTCAAAGATTTTTCTGTATTTTCATGACTATGAAAACTGTACTTTCACACTGAAGGCATCAAAACTATGAATTAACACATGTGGAATTATATACTTAACAAAAAAGTGTGAAACAACTGAAAATATGTCTTATATTCTAGGTTCGTCAAAGTAGCCACCTTTTGCTTTGATGACTGCTTTGCACATTCTTGGCATTCTCTTGATGACTTATACCACAGATTTGGCAAATGAAATAGTCCTGCTCAAGCAATGCAACAATGGAACATTCATATAACTTTATAAAACATTAAATACATGAAACATTGTACGATTTAAAAGAAGAAAGAAAGAAGAAAAGAAAAAAAAAAAAAAAAAAAAAAACACTTTCAAAAAAAAAAAAAAAAAAAACTTTTTTTTTTTTTTTTTTTGAAAGTGTTTTTTTTTTTTTTTTTCTTCTTTCTTTCTTCTTTTAAATCGTACAATGTTTCATGTATTTAATGTTTTATAAAGTTATATGAATGTTCCATTGTTGCATTGCTTGAGCAGGACTATTTCATTTGCCAAATCTGTGGTATAAGTCATGTGATCTGAACTCAGCATTGTATTGGTTCATTATTTTATAAAATAATCACTGTTTCTTTGTTGAAGCATGCATTGATTAAGATCGGCAGCGATCGAAACGCGTTGCATGGGCTCTGTACCCCCACATTTGTATTACAGCAAGGATCTATTATGTCACTGGATTTTAACCATTAATAAAGAATCTCTTTTATTGGAGCTGGAGCACCTTCTGTTTCTACTTTGTAATTATCCCTCGTCTGGATCCGAGACGAAGCTCCGTGCGCCTGCAAGGATCGGTGAGCTGGCCATGGCTTTTTAGCCATCATCTTATTTTGTTTTTGTATTCTCTTGATGAGCTTCAAGAGGTAGTCACCGGAAGTGGTTTTCACTTCACAGGTGTGCCCTGTCAGGTTTAATAAGTGTGATTTCTTACCTTATAAACGGGGTTGGGACCATCAGTTGTGTTGTGCAGAAGTCTTGTGGATACACAGCTGATAGTCCTACTGAATAGACTGTTAGAATTTGTATTATGGCAAGAAAAAAGCAGCTAAGTAAATAAAAATGAGTAGCCATCATTACTTTAAGAAATGGAGGTCAGTCAGTCCGAAAAATTGGGAAAACTTTGAAAGTGTCCCCAAGTGCAGTTGCAAAAACCATCAAGCACTACAAAGAAACTGGCTTACATGAGGACCGCTGTTATGATCCGGTGGTAGGATCTCAAAGTTGACCTGATACATATAACCAGAATGTTAGGACAAGTTCTGGGGATGTGGAAGCTATACTGACCGCAACACTGAACCTATCCAACACACTAAAGGCAGCCGTGGAGCGTTACCTAAAAACCTAGACGCCTCTTCACAGCCTGAGAAACTGACTGCCCCTAGAGAGAAAGCAAAGACCTCACTTGCCTCAGAGAAATAACCCCAAAGTTATAGACAGTCCCCCACAAATAATAACGGTGAGTTAAGGGGAAAATACAAACGTAGAAATGAAACAGGTTTAGCAAATGAGACCCGCTAACACTAGATAGACAGAAAATAGATAGGAATCTGTGCGGTCAGTACAAAAACTATCAAAAATAACCACGCAGAGAATACAAGAACCCCCACACCGACTCACGATGTGAGGGGCGCACTCTGCACCCCAGAACTAACCAGCAAGCAAAAAATCACATAAAAGCAAACTGGACTGAACTCATCATATACTGAGAAACGTTTTCAAGGAAATAATGAGCAAAATTAAAAAGCAAACTTAGCTTCTCCAGCAGGAGACTGGTCACAAGGAATATTCAGGAGAGCTGAGAATCAGAACTGAATACACCAACAGCAGGCAACAAATGAAGGTCCAGGTGAGTTAAATAGGCCCAGCATAGAAGGAAATGAAGCAGCAGAGCCCAGCCATATCGCTAAAGGCCACCAGAGGGAGCCCAAGAACAAACTCACACAGTACCACTCATGACCACAGGAGGGAGCCCGAGAACGGAATTCACAACAGTACCCCCCCCTTGAGGAGGGGTCACCGAACCCTCACCAGAGCTCCCAGGCCGATCAGGACGAGCCAAATGAAAGACACGAACCAAATCGGCCGCATGGACATCGGAGGCGACAACCCAGGAATTATCCTCCTGACCATAGCCCTTCCATTTAACTAAGTACTGAAGCTTCCGTCTCGAAATACGAGAATCCAAGATCTTCTCCACCACATACTCCAACTCCCCCTCGACCAAGACAGGAGCAGGAGGATCAACAGAAGGGACCACAGGCACCACATATCTCCGCAACAATGACCTATGGAACACATTATGAATGGCAAACAATGTTGGGAGGTCCAAACGAAATGACACAGGGTTGAGGATTTCCAAAATCTTATAAGGACCGATGAAACGAGGCTTGAACTTAGGAGAGGAAACCTTCATCGGGACATAACGAGAAGACAACCACACCAAATCCCCCACACGAAGTCGGGGACCCACACAGCGACGGCGGTTAGCAAAGCGCTGAGCCTTCTCTTGGGACAACGTCAAATTGTCCACCACATGGTTCCAAGTCTGCTGCAACCTATCCACCACAGAATCCACCCCAGGACAGTCAGAGGGCTCAACCTGACCCGAGGAAAAACGAGGATGAAAACCAGAATTGCAAAAGAAAGGTGAAACCAAAGTAGCAGAACTAGCCTGATTATTGAGGGCGAACTCAGCCAATGGCAAAAAAGTCACCCAATCATCCTGATCAGCAGAAACAAAACATCTCAAATAAGTTTCCAAGGTCTGATTAGTTCGTTCGGTTTGGCCACTCGTCTGAGGATGGAAGGCCGACGAAAAAGACAATTCAATGCCCATCTTAGCACAAAAGGACCGCCAAAATCTGGACACAAACTGGGATCCTCTGTCAGACACAATGTTCTCCGGAATACCATGTAAACGAACCACATTCTGAAAAAACAGTGGCACCAAATCGGAGGAGGAAGGCAGCTTAGGCAAAGGTACCAAATGGACCATTTTAGAAAAACGATCACAAACCACCCAGATGACAGACATCCTCTGAGAGACAGGAAGATCCGAAATAAAATCCATGGAAATATGCGTCCAAGGCCTCTTCGGGACAGGCAAAGGCAAAAGCAATCCACTGGCACGAGAACAGCAAGGCTTGGCCTGAGCACAAATCCCACAGGACTGCACAAAGGAACGCACATCCCGCGACAAGGAAGGCCACCAAAAGGACCTCGCCACCAAATCCCTGGTACCAAAAATCCCAGGATGACCCGCCAACACCGAAGAATGAACCTCGGAAATAACTCTACTGGTCCATCTGTCCGGGACAAACAGTCTCCCCGGTGGACAACGGTCAGGTCTATTGGCCTGAAACTCCTGCAACACCCGTCGCAGATCAGGAGAGATGGCAGACAAAATCACCCCCTCTTTGAGGACACCAGTCAGTTCAGAAACGTCCGGGGAGTCAGGTACAAAACTCCTAGAAAGGGCATCAGCCTTGACCTGAAAGGGAAGAGAGACATCGGGCTGGCGCAAGACAGGAGCCGAAGAAAATCGACGTTTCAGCTCCTGAAAGGCCTCCACGGCTGCAGGAGACCAATTTGTCACATCAGAACCCTTCTTGGTCAAATCCGTCAAAGGCTTAACCACACTAGAAAAATTAGTGATGAAGCGACGGTAAAAATTAGCAAAACCCAAGAACTTCTGAAGACTCTTCACAGATGTAGGTTGAGTCCAGTCATAAATAGCCTGGACCTTGACTGGATCCATCTCAATAGTAGAAGGAGAAAAAATAAAGCCCAAAAAGGAAACCTTCTGGACTCCGAAGAGACATTTAGAGCCCTTCACAAACAAGGCATTGGCACGCAGGACCTGAAATACTTTCCTGACCTGCTTCACATGAGACTCCCAATCATCAGAAAAGACCAAAATATCATCCAGGTACACAATCATAAATCTATCCAGATACTCTCAGAAGATGTCATGCATGAAGGACTGAAACACAGAGGGGGCATTAGAAAGCCCAAAAGGCATCACCAAGTACTCAAAATGGCCTTCGGGCATATTAAATACTGTTTTCCATTCATCGCCCTGCTTTATGCGCACAAGATTATACGCTCCTCGAAGATCTATCTTGGTGAACCAACTGGCCCCCCTAATCCGGGCAAACAGATCGGACAACAGTGGCAAGGGGTACTGAAATTTGACCGTGATGTTATTTAGAAGGCAATAATCAATACAGGGTCTCAGAGAACCATCCTTCTTGGCCACAAAAAAGAACCCCGCACCCAAAGGGGACTGTCATGATTCTCAATGGCGAGAGAACATAGCCCAGCATATATGAGAACTAGCTCTTAGAAGATGGAAACTATACTGACCATGAACTAAACCTGCCGCACAACTAGAAGTGGCCAGGTAGCATGCCTACGTTTTTTATCCCTAGATGCCCAGCGCCAGCCGGAGAACTACCTAATCCTAGCAGAGGAAAAGACAGTCCTGGCTCACCTCTAGAGAAATTTTCCCAAAAGGCAGACAGAGGCCCCCACATATATTGGCGGTGATTTTAGATGAAATGACAAACGTAGTATGAAAATAGGTTTAGCAAAATCGAGGTCCGCTTACTAGATAGCATGAAGACAGAAAGGGCACTTTCATGGTCAGCTGAAAACCCTATCAAAACACCATCCAGAAATTACTTTAAGACTCTAGCATTAACTCATAACACCAGAGTGGCAATTTCCGCTCACAAGAGCTTTCCAGACACAGTAACGAAACAGCAGCTGTGAACAGGAACAAAATGCAAAAACACACAAGGACAAAAGTCCAACTTAGCTAGGAGTTGTCTAGTAGCAGGAACATGCACAGAAGGCTTCTGATTACATTGTTGACCGGCATGAAACTGACAGAGGAGCAAGGTTATATAGCGACTCCCACATCCTGATAGGAGCAGGTGAACAGAAGGGATGATGCACACAAGTACAATTCCACAAGTGGCCACCGGGGGAGCCCAGAATCCAATTTCACAACAGTACCCCCCCCTCAAGGAGGGGGCACCGAACCCTCACCAGAACCACCAGGGCGATCAGGATGAGCCCTATGAAAGGCACGGACAAGATCGGAGGCATGAACATCAGAGGCAGTGACCCAAGAATTATCCTCCTGACCGTATCCCTTCCATTTGACCAGATACTGGAGTTTCCGTCTGGAAACACGAGAGTCTAAGATCTTTTCCACAACGTACTCCAACTCACCCTCAACCAACACCGGAGCAGGAGGCTCAATGGAAGGCACAGCCGGTACCTCATACCTGCGCAACAATGACCGATGAAAAACATTATGAATCGAAAAGGATGCAGGGAGGTCCAAACGGAAGGACACAGGGTTAAGAATCTCCAATATCTTGTACGGGCCGATGAACCGAGGCTTAAACTTAGGAGAAGAAACCCTCATAGGGACAAAACGAGAAGACAACCACACCAAGTCCCCAACACAAAGCCGAGGACCAACACGACGACGGCGGTTGGCAAAAAGCTGAGTCTTCTCCTGGGACAACTTCAAATTGTCCACCACCTGCCCCCAAATCTGATGCAACCTCTCCACCACAGCATCCACTCCAGGACAATCCGAAGATTCCACTTGACCGGAGGAAAATCGAGGATGAAACCCCGAATTACAGAAAAACGGGGACACCAAGGTGGCAGAGCTGGCCCGAGTATTGAGGGCGAACTCCGCCAAAGGCAAAAAAGCAACCCAATCATCCTGATCCGCAGACACAAAACACCTCAAATATGTCTCCAAGGTCTGATTAGTCCGCTCGGTCTGGCCATTAGTCTGAGGATGGAAAGCAGACGAAAAAGACAAATCTATGCCCATCCTAGCACAGAATGCCCGCCAAAATCTAGACACGAATTGGGTCCCTCTGTCAGAAACGATATTCTCCGGAATACCATGCAAACGAACAACATTTTGAAAAAACAGAAGAACCAACTCGGAAGAAGAAGGCAACTTAGGCAAGGGAACCAGATGGACCATCTTAGAGAAACGGTCACACACCACCCAGATGACAGACATCTTCTGAGAAACAGGCAGATCCGAAATAAAATCCATCGAGATGTGCGTCCAAGGCCTCTTCGGGATAGGCAAGGGTAACAACAATCCACTAGCCCGAGAACAACAAGGCTTGGCCCGAGCACAAACGTCACAAGACTGCACAAAGCCTCGCACATCTCGTGACAGGGAAGGCCACCAGAAGGATCTTGCCACCAAATCCCTGGTACCAAAGATTCCAGGATGACCTGCCAACGCAGAAGAATGAACCTCAGAGATGACTCTACTGGTCCAATCATTAGGAACAAACAGTCTACCAGGTGGGCAACGATCAGGTCTATCCGCCTGAAACTCCTGCAAGGCCCGCCGCAGGTCTGGAGAAACGGCAGACAATATCACTCCATCTTTAAGGATACCTGTGGGCTCAGAATTACCAGAGGAGTCAGGCTCAAAACTCCTAGAAAGGGCATCCGCCTTAACATTCTTAGAACCCGGTAGGTAAGACACCACAAAATTAAACCGAGAGAAAAACAACGACCAGCGCGCCTGTCTAGGATTCAGGCGCCTGGCAGACTCAAGGTAAATTAAATTTTTGTGGTCAGTCAATACCACCACCTGATGTCTGGCCCCCTCAAGCCAGTGACGCCACTCCTCAAAAGCCCACTTCATGGCCAAAAGCTCCCGATTCCCAATATCATAATTCCGCTCAGCGGGCGAAAATTTACGGGAAAAAAAGGCACAAGGTCTCATCACGGAGCAGTCGGAACTTCTCTGCGACAACACCGCCCCAGCTCCGATTTCAGAAGCGTCGACCTCAACCTGAAAAGGAAGAGCAACATCAGGCTGACGCAACACTGGGGCGGAAGAAAAGCGGCGCTTGAGCTCCCGAAAGGCCTCCACAGCATCAGGGGACCAATCAGCAACATCAGCACCCTTCTTAGTCAAATCAGTCAATGGTTTTACAACATCAGAAAAACCAGCAATAAATCGACGATAAAAGTTAGCAAAGCCCAAAAATTTCTGAAGACTCTTAAGAGAAGAGGGTTGCATCCAATCACCAATAGCCTGAACCTTGACAGGATCCATCTCGATGGAAGAGGGGGAAAAAATGTATCCCAAGAAGGAAATCTTTTGAACCCCAAAAACACACTTAGAACCCTTCACACACAAGGAATTAGACCGCAAAACCTGAAAAACCCTCCTGACCTGCTGGACATGAGAGTCCCAGTCATCCGAAAAAATCAGAATATCATCCAGATACACAATCATAAATTTATCCAAATAATCGCGGAAAATGTCATGCATAAAGGACTGGAAGACTGAAGGGGCATTTGAAAGACCAAAAGGCATCACCAAATACTCAAAATGGCCCTCGGGCGTATTAAATGCGGTTTTCCACTCATCCCCCTGCTTGATTCGCACCAAATTATACGCCCCACGGAGATCAATCTTAGAGAACCACTTGGCCCCCTTTATACGAGCAAACAAATCAGTAAGCAGTGGTAACGGATATTGATATTTAACCGTGATTTTATTCAAAAGTCGATAATCAATACACGGCCTCAAAGAGCCGTCTTTCTTAGACACAAAGAAAAAACCGGCTCCTAAGGGAGATGACGAAGGACGAATATGTCCCTTTTCCAAGGACTCCTTTATATATTCTCGCATAGCCGCGTGTTCAGGCACAGACAGATTAAATAAACGACCCTTAGGGTATATACTACCCGGGATCAAGTCTATGGCACAATCGCACTCCCGGTGCGGAGGTAGTGAACCAACCTTGGGTTCTTCAAAAACGTCACGAAAGTCAGACAAGAATTCAGGAATCTCAGAGGGAATAGATGATGAAATGGAAACCAAAGGTACGTCCCCATGAGTTCCTTTACATCCCCAGCTTAACACAGACATAGCTCTCCAGTCGAGGACTGGGTTATGAGATTGCAGCCATGGCAATCCCAGCACCAAAACATCATGTAGATTATACAGCACCAGAAAGCGAATAACCTCCTGGTGATCCGGATTAACACGCATAGTCACTTGTGTCCAGTATTGTGGTTTATTACTAGCCAATGGGGTGGAGTCAATCCCTTTCAGAGGTATCGGAGCCTCCAATGGCTCCAAATCATACCCACAGCGTTTGGCAAAGGACCAATCCATAAGACTCAAAGCAGCGCCAGAGTCGACATAGGCGTCCGCGGTAATAGATGACAAAGAACAAATCAGGGTCACAGATAGAATAAACTTAGACTGTAAAGTGCTAATTGAAACAGACTTGTCAGGCTTCTTAGTACGCTTAAAGCATGCTGATATAACATGAGTTGAATCACCACAATAGAAGCACAACCCATTTTTTCGTCTAAAATTCTGCCGCTCGCTTCTGGACAGAATTCTATCACATTGCATATTTTCTGGCGTTTTCTCAGTAGACACCGCCAAATGGTGCACAGGTTTGCGCTCCCGCAGACGCCTATCGATCTGAATAGCCATCGTCATGGACTCATTCAGACTCGCAG
The DNA here is from genome assembly GCF_051348905.1 of Ranitomeya variabilis. Taxonomy (NCBI): domain Eukaryota; kingdom Metazoa; phylum Chordata; class Amphibia; order Anura; family Dendrobatidae; genus Ranitomeya; species Ranitomeya variabilis. The sequence continues at coordinate 672,680,289 of NC_135233.1, read as the reverse complement.
GCACAGGGAACCCCACCATAACATCCTTAACCCCTTCCTGACATCCGACGTACTATCCCGTCGAGGTGGGGTGGGCCCGTATGACCACCGACGGGATAGTACGTCATAGCCGATCGGCCGCGCTCACGGGGGGAGCGCGGCCGATCGCGGCCGGGTGTCGGCTGCATATCGCAGCTGACATCCGGCACTATGTGCCAGGAGCGGTCACGGACCGCCCCCGGCACATTAACCCCCGGCACACCGCGATCAAACATGATCGCGATGTGCCGGCGATGCAGGGAAGCATCGCGCAGGGAGAGGGCTCCCTGCGGGCTTCCCTGAGCCCCCCGCAGCAACGCGATGTGATCGCGTTGCTGCGAGGGTCTTACCTCCCTCCCTGCCTGCTCCAGACCCGGATCCAAGATGGCCGCGGATCCGGGTCCTGCAGGGAGGGAGGTGGCTTCACAGACGCCTGCTCAGAGCAGGCACTGTGAAGCAGGCTGCACTTCTCGCAGATCGGTGATCTGTCAGAGTGCTATGCAAACTGGCAGATCACCGATCTGTATTGTCCCCCCCTGGGGCAAAGTAAAAAAGTAAAAAAACAAATTTCCAAATGTGTAAAAAAAAATAAAAAAAAATATTCCAAAATAATGAAAAAAAAAAAAAATATTATTCCCATAAATACATTTCTTTATCTAAATTAAAAAAAACAAACAATAAAAGTACACATATTTAGTATCGCCACGTCCGTAACGACCCAACCTATAAAACTGCCACACTAGTTAACCCCTTCAGTAAACACCGTAAGAAAAAAAAAAAAAAAACGAGGCAAAAAACAACGCTTTATTACCATACCGCCAAACAAAAAGTGGAATAACACGCGATCAAAAAGACTGATATAAATATCCATGGTACCGCTGAAAACGTCATCTTGTCCCGCAAAAAACAAGCCACCATACAGCATCATCAGCAAAAAAATAAAAAAGTTATAGTCCTGAGAATAAAGCGATACCAAAATAATTATTTTTTCTATAAAATAGTTTTTATCGTATAAAAGCGCCAAAACATAAAAAAATGATATAAATGAGATATCGTTGTAATCGTACTGACCCGACGAATAAAACTGCTTTATCAATTTTACCAAACGCGGAACGGTATAAACGCCTCCCCCAAAAGAAATTCATGAATAGCAGGTTTTTGGTCATTCTGCCTCACAAAAATCGGAATAAAAAGCGATCAAAAACGGTCACGTGTCCGAAAATGTTACCAATAAAAACGTCAACTCGTCCCGCAAAAAACAAGACCTCACATGACTCTGTGGAGCAAATGTGGAAAAATTATAGGTCTCAAAATGTGGAGACACAAAAACTTTTTTGCTATAAAAAGCGTCGCTGGTTTCACACTTCCGTTTTTGTCTGCAGCGTTTTTGCACAAAAAAACGCATGCGTTTTTTCCCTATATTTAACATTGAAAACGCATGCGGTTTTTTTGTACGCGTTTGGTCGCGTTTTCAAACGCATGCGGTTTTTTTCTGCATGCGTTCATTTTCAGAAATACAACCTGCAATATTTTATTGCGTTTTTAAGCACATGCGTTTGTTTGCATTAAAAACGCATGCATTTTTATCGAAAAAAAAACAGAAAACACACTGAAAAGCCACCCACCACCATCAAGGTGATAAAGGGATCCAAACCCTAACCCTAACTCTACCCCTAACCGTTTAATGAACATTTTCTGACAGTCATAGTGCCACGTATTTCAGTGCCACGTATTTCAGTGCCACGTATTTCAGTGCCACGTATTTCAGTGCCACGTATTTCAGTGCCATGTATTTCAGTGCCACGTATCACGTATTTCAGTGCCACATATTTTAGTACCACGTATTTCAGTTGCACGTATTTCAGTGCCACGTATTTCAGTGCCACGTATTTCAGTGCCACGTATCACGTATTTCAGTGCCACGTGTTTCAGTGCCACGTATTTAAGTGCCACGTATCACATATTTCAGTGCCACGTATTTAAGTGCCACGTATTTAAGTGCCACGTATTTAAGTGCCACGTATTTCAGTGCCATGTATTTCAGTGCCACGTATCACGTATTTCAGTGCCACATATTTTAGTACCACGTATTTCAGTTGCACGTATTTCAGTTGCACGTATTTCAGTGCCACGTATTTCAGTGCCACGTATTTCAGTGCCACGTATCACGTATTTCAGTGCCACGTGTTTCAGTGCCACGTATTTAAGTGCCACGTATCACATATTTCAGTGCCACGTATTTAAGTGCCACGTATTTAAGTGCCACGTATTTAAGTGCCACGTATTTAAGTGCCACGTATTTCAGTGCCACGTATTTCAGTGCCACGTATTTAAGTGCCACGTATCACATATTTCAGTGCCACGTATTTAAGTGCCACGTATTTCAGTGCCACGTATTTCAGTGCCACGTATTTAAGTGCCACGTATTTAAGTGCCACATATCACATATTTCAGTGCCACTTATTTAAGTGCCACGTATTTCAGTTGCACGTATTTCAGTGCCACGTATTTCAGTGCCACGTATTTCAGTGCCACGTATTTCAGTGCCACGTATTTCAGTGCCACGTATCACGTATTTCAGTGCCACGTGTTTCAGTGCCACGTATTTAAGTGCCACGTATCACGTATTTCAGTGCCACGTATTTCAGTGCCACGTATTTCAGTGCCACGTATTTCAGTGCCACGTATTTCAGTCACGTTTAGGGTTAGGGTTAGGGGTAGGGTTAGGGTTAGGGCTAGGGTTGGAGGTAAAGTTAGGGTTGGGGCTAAAGTTAGGGTTGGGGCTAAAGTTAGGGTTAGGGTTTGGATTACATTTACGTTTGGATTAGGGCTGGTATTAGAATTATGGGTGTGTCAGGGCTAGGGGTGTGGTTAGGGTTACCGTTGGGATTAGGGTTAGGGGTGTGTTTGGGTTAGGGTTTCAGGTAGAATTGGGGGGTTTCCACTGTCCAGGCACATCAGGGGCTCTCCAAGCGCGACATGGCGTCCAATCTCAATTCCAGCCAATTCTGCGTTGAAAAAGTAAAACAGTGCTCCTTCCCTTCCGAGCTCTCCCGTGCGCCCAAAAAGGGGTTTACCCCAACATATGTGTTATCAGCGTACTCGGGACAAATTGAACAACAACTTCTGGGGTCCAAGTTCTCTTGTTATCCTTAGGAAAATAAAAATTTGGGGGGCTAAAAATCATTTTTGTGGGAAAAAAAAGATGTTTTATTTTCACGGCTCTGCATTATAAACTGTAGTGAAACACTTGGGGGTTCAAAGTTCTCACAACACATCTAGATAAGTTCCTTGGGAGGTCTAGTTTCCAATATGGGGTCACTTGTGGGGGGTTTGTACTGTTTGGGTACATCAGGGGCTCTGCAAATGCAACGTGACGCCTGCAGACCAATCCATTTAAGGCTGCATTCCAAATGGCGCTCCTTCCCTTCCGAGCTCTGTCATGCGCCCAAACAGTGGTTCCCCCCGACATATGGGGTATCAGCGTACTCAGGACAAATTGGACAACAACTTTTGGGGTCTAATTTATCCTGTTACCCTTGTGAAAATACAAAACTGGGGGCTAAAAAATCATTTTTGTGAAAAAAAAAAAGAATTTTTATTTTCACGGCTTTGCGCTATAAACTTTAGTGAAACACTTGGGGGTTCAAAGTTCTCAAAACACATCTAGATAAGTTCCTTGGGAGGTCTAGTTTCCAATATGGGGTCACTTGTGGGGGGTTTGTACTGTTTGGGTACATCAGGGGCTCTGCAAATGCAACGTGACGGCTGCTGACCAATCCATTTAAGTCTGCATTCCAAATGGCGCTCCTTCCCTTCCGAGCTCTGTCATGCGCCCAAACAGTGGTTCCCCCCCACATATGGGGTATCAGCGTACTCAGGACAAATTGGAAAACAAATTTTGGGGTCCAATTTATTCTGTTACCCTTGTAAAAATACAAAGCTGGGGGCTAAAAAATCATTTTTGAGAAAAAAAAAAATAAATTATTTTCACGGCTCTGCGTTATAATCTGTAGTGAAACACTTGGGGGTTCAAAGCTCTCAAAACACATCTAGATAAGTTCCATAGGGGGTCTACTTTCCAAAATGGTGTCACTTGTAGGGAGTTTCAATGTTTAGGCACATCAGGGGCTCTCCAAACGCAACATGGCGTCCCATCTCAATTCCAGTCAATTTTGCATTGAAAAGTCAAATGGCGCTCCTTCCCTTCCAAGCTCTGCCATGCGCCCAAACAATGGTTTACACCCACATATGGGGTATCAGCGTACTCAGGACAAATTGCACAACATTTTTTGGGGTCCAATTTCTTCTCTTACCCTTGGGAAAATAAAAAATTGGGGGCGAAAAGATCATTTTTGTGAAAAAATATGATTTTTTATTTTTACGGCTCTGCATTATAAACTTCTGTGAAGCACTTGGTGGGTCAAAGTGCTCACCACACATCTAGATAAGTTCCTTAGGGGGTCTACTTTCCAAAATGGTGTCACTTGTAGGGAGTTTCAATGTTTAGGCACATCAGGGGCTCTCCAAACGCAACATGGCGTCCCATCTCAATTCCAGTCAATTTTGCATTGAAAAGTCAAATGGCGCTCCTTCCCTTCCAAGCTCTGCCATGCGCCCAAACAATGGTTTACACCCACATATGGGGTATCAGCGTACTCAGGACAAATTGCACAACATTTTTTGGGGTCCAATTTCTTCTCTTACCCTTGGGATAATAAAAAAATTGGGGGCGAAAATATCATTTTTGTGAAAAAATATGATTTTTTATTTTTACGGCTCTGCATTATAAACTTCTGTGAAGCACTTGGTGGGTCAAAGTGCTCACCACACATCTAGATAAGTTCCTTAGGGGGTCTACTTTCCAAAATGGTGTCACTTGTAGTGAGTTTCAATGTTTAGGCACATCAGGGGCTCTCCAAACGCAACATGGCGTCCCATCTCAATTCCAGTCAATTTTGCATTGAAAAGTCAAATGGCGCTCCTTCCCTTCCAAGCTCTGCCATGCGCCCAAACAATGGTTTACACCCACATATGGGGTATGATCGTACTCAGGACAAATTGTACAACAACTTTGGGGGTCCATTTTCTCCTGTTACCCTTGGTAAAATAAAACAAATTGGAGCTGAAATAAATTTTGTGTGAAAAAAAGTTAAATGTTCATTTTTATTTAAACATTCCAAAAATTCCTGTGAAACACCTGAAGGGTTAATAAACTTCTTGAATGTGGTTTTGAGCACCTTGAGGGGTGCAGTTTTTAGAATGGTGTCACACTTGAGTATTTTCTATCATATAGACCCCTCAAAATGACTTCAAATGAGATGTGGTCCCTAAAAAAAAATGGTGTTGTAAAAATGAGAAATTGCTGGTCAACTTTTAACCCTTATAACTCCGTCACAAAAAAAATTTTGGTTCCAAAATTGTACTGATGTAAAGTAGACATGTGGGAAATGTTACTTATTAAGTATTTTGCGTGACATATGTCTGTGATTTAAGGGCACAAAAATTCAAAGTTGGAAAATTGCAACATTTTCAAAATTTTCGCCAAATTTCCATTTTTTTCACAAATAAACGCAAGTTATATCGAATAAATTTTACCTTTAACATGAAGTACAATATGTCATGAGAAAACAATGTCAGAATCGCCAAGATCCGTCAAAGCGTTCCAGAGTTATAGCCTCATAAAGGGACAGTGGTCAGAATTGTATAAATTGGCCCGGTCATTAACGTGCAAACCACCCTTGGGGGTGAAGGGGTTAATGGCATCAGAGAGACCTTCTCTGAAAATCGCCGCCAGGGCGCACTCATTCCACTGAGTAAGCACAGACCATTTGCGGAATTTTTGGCAGTATATTTCAGCTTCATCTTGCCCCTGAGACAAGGACATCAAGGCCTTTTCCGCCTGAAGCTCTAAATGAGGTTCCTCATAAAGCAACCCCAAGGCCAGAAAAAACGCATCCACATTGAGCAACGCAGGATCCCCTGGTGCCAATGCAAAAGCCCAGTCCTGAGGGTCGCCCCGGAGCAAGGAAATTACAATCCTGACCTGCTGTGCAGGGTCTCCGGCAGAGCGAGACTTCAGGGACAAAAACAATTTGCAATTATTTTTAAAATTTTGAAAGTGAGATCTATTCCCCGAGAAGAATTCAGGCAAAGGAATTCTAGGCTCAGACATAGGTGCATGAACAACAAAATCTTGCAAATTTTGTACCTTTGTGGCGAGATTATTCAAACCTGTAGCTACACTCTGAAGATCCATTTGAAACAGGTGAACACAGAGCCATTTAAGGATTAGAAGGAGAGAAAGAGAGGAAGGCTGCAGTATAGGCAGACTAGCAAGTGATTCAATTAAGAGCACACTCAGAACTAGAGGGGAAAAAAAAAAAAAAAAAAATTGTAGCAGACTTCTTTTTTCTCTCCTTTCTCAGCCAGTAATTTAACCCTTTTTTGGGCCGGTCAAACTGTCATGATTCTCAATGGCGAGAGAACATAGCCCAGCATATATGAGAACTAGCTCTTGGAAGATGGAAACTATACTGACCATGAACTAAACCTGCCGCACAACTAGAAGTGGCCGGGTAGCATGCCTACGTTTTTTATCCCTAGATGCCCAGCGCCAGCCGGAGAACTACCTAATCCTAGCAGAGGAAAAGACAGTCCTGGCTCACCTCTAGAGAAATTTTCCCAAAAGGCAGACAGAGGCCCCCACATATATTGGCGGTGATTTTAGATGAAATGACAAACGTAGTATGAAAATAGGTTTAGCAAAATCGAGGTCCGCTTACTAGATAGCATGAAGACAGAAAGGGCACTTTCATGGTCAGCTGAAAACCCTATCAAAACACCATCCAGAAATTACTTTAAGACTCTAGCATTAACTCATAACACCAGAGTGGCAATTTCCGCTCACAAGAGCTTTCCAGACACAGTAACGAAACAGCAGCTGTGAACAGGAACAAAATGCAAAAACACACAAGGACAAAAGTCCAACTTAGCTAGGAGTTGTCTAGTAGCAGGAACATGCACAGAAGGCTTCTGATTACATTGTTGACCGGCATGAAACTGACAGAGGAGCAAGGTTATATAGCGACTCCCACATCCTGATAGGAGCAGGTGAACAGAAGGGATGATGCACACAAGTACAATTCCACAAGTGGCCACCGGGGGAGCCCAGAATCCAATTTCACAACAGGGGACGAGGACGGGCGAATATGCCCCTTCTCCAAGGACTCCTTTATATAACTCCGCATAGCGGCATGTTCTGGTACAGATAAATTAAAAAGTCGTCCCTTAGGGAACTTACTACCAGGAATCAGATTTATAGCACAATCACAATCCCTATGAGGAGGTAGGGCACTGGATTTGGGCTCATCAAATACATCCTGGTAGTCCGACAAAAATTCAGGGACTTCAGAAGGAGTAGAAGAAGCAATTGACACCAAAGGAGCATCGCCATGAATTCCCTGGCAACCCCAACTTGACACAGACATTGCTTTCCAATCCAGGACTGGATTATGAGCCTGCAGCCATGGCAGACCCAACACTACAACATCATGCAAATTATGTAGCACAAGAAAGCGAATCACATCCTGATGTGCAGGAGCCAAGCACATGGTCACTTGGGTCCAGTACTGAGGTTTATTCTTGGCCAATGGCGTAGCATCAATTCCCTTTAGTGGGATAGGGAATTGTAAAGGCTCCAAGATAAAACCACAGCCCCTGGCAAATGACAAATCCATCAAATTCAGGGCGGCACCTGAATCCACAAAGGCCATAACTGAGTAGGATGACAGAGAGCAAATCAAAGTAACAGACAAAATGAATTTAGGTTGTACAGTACCAATGGTGACAGACTTGGCGAACCTTTTTGTGCGCCTAGAACACTCTGAGATAACATGAGTAGAATCACCACAGTAAAAGCACAACCCATTCTGACGTCTGAGGTTTTGCCGTTCAACTCTGGTCAGAATCCTGTCGCATTGCATAGGCTCAGGTTTCTGCTCAGAAAATACCGCCAGATGGTGCACAGGTTTGCGCTCCCGCAAACGCCGATCAATCTGAATTGCCAAAGACATTGACTCATTGAGACCCGCAGGCGTGGGGAACCCCACCATAACATCTTTAAGGGCTTCAGAAAGACCCTTTCTGAAAATCGCCGCCAGGGCGCACTCATTCCATTGAGTGAGCACAGACCACTTCCTAAACTTCTGACAGTAAACCTCTGCTTCATCTTGACCCTGAGAGAGAGCCAGCAAAACCTTCTCTGCTTGGTCTACCAGATTAGGTTCCTCATAAAGCACTCCAAGAGCCAGAAAAAACGCAATCCACATTTAGCAATGCAGGATCTCCTGGCGCCAGAGAGAATGCCCAATCTTGAGGGTCACCACGTAACAAAGAAATAACAATTTTAACTTGCTGAACAGAATCACCAGAGGAGCGAGGTCTCAGAGAAAGGAATAACTTACAATTATTCTTAAAGTTCAAAAACCTAGATCTATCTCCGGAGAACAGCTCAGGAATTGGTATTTTAGGCTCTGACATAGGACTGCGGACTACATAATCCTGAATGCCCTGTACCTTGCAGTGAGATGATCCACACTAGAAGACAGACTCTGAATGTCCATATCTGCAGCTGAGTTCAGAACCACCCAGATATTAAGGGGAGGAGAGAGGCTAAACACAGTGCAGAGAAGAAAAAAAAAATGACTTCAGGATTTCTCTTCTCCCTCTTCTGCTGCATTAACACTTTGTGGCCTGCTGTACTGTTATGATCCGGTGGTAGGATCTCAAAGTTGACCTGATACATATAACCAGAATGTTAGGACAAGTTCTGGGGATGTGGAAGCTATACTGACCGCAACACTGAACCTATCCAACACACTAAAGGCAGCCGTGGAGCGTTACCTAAAAACCTAGAAGCCTCTTCACAGCCTGAGAAACTGACTGCCCCTAGAGAGAAAGCAAAGACCTCACTTGCCTCAGAGAAATAACCCCAAAGTTATAGACAGCCCCCCACAAATAATAACGGTGCGTTAAGGGGAAAATACAAACGTAGAAATGAAACAGGTTTAGCAAATGAGGCCCGCTAACACTAGATAGACAGAAAATAGATAGGAATCTGTGCGGTCAGTACAAAAACTATCAAAAATAACCACGCAGAGAATACAAGAACCCCCACACCGACTCACGATGTGAGGGGCGCACTCTGCACCCCAGAACTAACCAGCAAGCAAAAAATCACATAAAAGCGAGCTGGACTGAACTCATGATATACTGAGAAACGTTTTCAAGGAAATAATGAGCAAAATGAACAAGCAAACTTAGCTTCTCCAGCAGGAGACTGGTCACAAGGAATATTCAGGAGAGCTGAGAATCAGGACTGAATACACCGACAGCAGGCAACAAATGAAGGTCCAGGTGAGTTAAATAGGCCCAGCATAGAAGGAAATGAAGCAGCAGAGCCCAGCCATATCGCTAAAGGCCACCAGAGGGAGCCCAAGAACAAACTCACACAGTACCACTCATGACCACAGGAGGGAGCCCGAGAACGGAATTCACAACAGACCGCCCCAGGAAAGGAAGACCAAGAGTCCCCTCTGCTTCTGAGGATAAGTTTATCCAAGTCACCAGCCTCAGAAATCGCAGGTTAACAGCAGCTCAGACTAGAGACCAGGTCAATGCCACACAGAGTTCTAGCAGCAGACACATCTCTACAACAACTGTTAAGAGGAGACTTTGTGCAGCAGGCCTTCATGGTAAAATAGCTGCTAGGAAACCACTGCTAAGGACAGGCAACAAGCAGAAGAGACTTGTTTGGGCTAAAGAACACGAGGAATGGACATTAGACCAGAGGAAAACTGTGCTTTGGTTTGATGAGTCCAAATTTGAGATCTTTAGTTACAACGACCATGTCTTTGTGCAACGCAGAAAAGGTGAATGGATGGACTCTACATGCCTGGTTCCCACCGTGAAGCATGGAGAAGGAGGTGTGATGGTGTGGGGGTGCTTTGCTGGTGACACTGTTGGGGATTTATTCAAAACTGAAGGCATACTGAACCAGCATGGCTACTACAGCATCTTGCAGCGGCATGCTATTCCTTGTGGTTTGCGTTTAATTGGACCATCATTTATTTTTCAACAGGACAATGACCCCAAACACACCTCCAGGCTGTGTAAGGGCTATTTGACCAAGAAGGAGAGTGATGGGGTGCTACACCAGACCTGAACCCAATCGAGATGGTTTGGGGTGAGCTGGACCGCAGAGTGAAGGCAAAAAGGCCAACAAGTGCTAAGCATCTCTTTGAACTCCTTCAAGATTGTTGGAAGACCGTTTCCGGTGACTACCTCTTGAAGCTCATCAAGAGAATGCCAATAGTGTGCAAAGCAGTCATCAAAGCAAAAGGTGGCTACTTTAATGAACCTAGAATATAAGACTTATTTTCTTTTGTTTCACACTTTTTTGTTAAGTATATAATTTCACATGTGTTAATTCATAGTTTTGATGCCTTCAGTGTGAATGTACAATTTTCATAGTCATGAAAATACAGAAAAATCTTTAAATGAGAAGGTGTGTCCAAACTTTTGGTCTGTACTGTATATATATATATATATATACTGTATATATATATATATATATATATATATATATATATATATATATATATATATACAGTGGGGCAAAAAAGTATTTAGTCAGTCAGCAATAGTGCAAGTTCCACCACTTAAAAAGATGAGAGGCGTCTGTAATTTACATCATAGGTAGACCTCAACTATGGGAGACAAACTGAGATAAAAAAATCCAGAAAATCACATTGTCTGTTTTTTTATCATTTTATTTGCATATTATGGTGGAAAATAAGTATTTGGTCAGAAACAAACAATCAAGATTTCTGGCTCTCACAGACCTGTAACTTCTTCTTTAAGAGTCTCCTCTTTCCTCCACTCATTACCTGTAGTAATGGCACCTGTTTAAACTTGTTATCAGTATAAAAAGACACCTGTGCACACCCTCAAACAGTCTGACTCCAAACTCCACTATGGTGAAGACCAAAGAGCTGTCAAAGGACACCAGAAACAAAATTGTAGCCCTGCACCAGGCTGGGAAGACTGAATCTGCAATAGCCAACCAGTTTGGAGTGAAGAAATCAACAGTGGGAGCAATAATTAGAAAATGGAAGACATTCAAGACCACTGATAATCTCCCTCGATCTGGGGCTCCACGCAAAATCCCACCCCGTGGGGTCAGAATGATCACAAGAACGGTGAGCAAAAATCCCAGAACCACGTGGGGGGACCTAGTGAATGAACTGCAGAGAGCTGGGACCAATGTAACAAGGCCTACCATAAGTAACACACTACGCCACCATGGACTCAGATCCTGCAGTGCCAGACGTGTCCCACTGCTTAAGCCAGTACATGTCCGGGCCCATCTGAAGTTTGTTAGAGAGCATTTGGATGATCCAGAGGAGTTTTGGGAGAATGTCCTATGGTCTGATGAAACCAAACTGGAACTGTTTGGTAGAAACACAACTTGTCGTGTTTGAAGGAAAAAAGAATACTGAGTTGCATCCATCAAACACCATACCTACTGTAAAGCATGGTGGTGGAAACATCATGCTTTGGGGCTGTTTCTCTGCAAAGGGGCCAGGACGACTGATCCGGGTACATGAAAGAATGAATAAGGCCATGTATCGTGAGATTTTGAGTGCAAACCTCCTTCCATCAGCAAGGGCATTGAAGATGAAACGTGGCTGGGTCTTTCAACATGACAATGATCCAAAGCACACCGCCAGGGCAACGAAGGAGTGGCTTCGTAAGAAGCATTTCAAGGTCCTGGAGTGGCCTAGCCAGTCTCCAGATCTCAACCCTATAGAAAACCTTTGGAGGGAGTTGAAAGTCCGTGTTGCCAAGCGAAAAGCCAAAAACATCACTGCTCTAGAGGAGATCTGCATGGAGGAATGGGCCAACATACCAACAACAGTGTGTGGCAACCTTGTGAAGACTTACAGAAAACGTTTGACCTCTGTCATTGCCAACAAAGGATATATTACAAAGTATTGAGATGAAATTTTGTTTCTGACCAAATACTTATTTTCCACCATAATATGCAAATAAAATGATAAAAAAACAGACAATGTGATTTTCTGGATTTTTTTTTCTCAGTTTGTCTCCCATAGTTGAGGTCTACCTATGATGTAAATTACAGACGCCTCTCATCTTTTTAAATGGTGGAACTTGCACTATTGCTGACTGACTAAATACTTTTTTGCCCCACTGTATATATATATATATATATGAAAAAATGGATTAGCACATATACAATAAGCAGGTGCACAAGCCTCCACAGCAAAGCATCCAATACTTGCCCCAATCCAGATAAAGTAAAAAAAGGGAAGGCAGCACTCAATTGACTTTAAGTGAAAAAATGTGGATTTTGTTCAGACCCACATGGCATGGTGACGTTTCGTCTCACACTGAGCCTTTTTCAAGCAATGACACTAGAGATGTGTGGCATTTTAGTTTGCACATGTGCGCTTCCCTATTCCGGATGCTTCCACGTATGGTCATCCGTATGTAATGCGTTTGTAATGCGATTATGCAATTTCCTCTCATCTAAGTATCCGTACGACATCCATATGACATGCGTATGGCTTTACATTTCTCACTGCTTTTCCCCAATGAATTTAATGGCTCAATGGGCTGAAATGAGGAAAATATGTACGTATTTCTCGCAAGCTACATTGATGATCCATGTGGTGTCCGATTTTTTTCTCACACCCATAGACTTGCATTGGCGAGACTCGGCCGATATACTCATAAAATTGCAGCATGCTGCTATTTCACTCGCATGCAGAATACGCCCGAAGAAAAATACGGTGATGTGATCTGCCCCATACATTAATACTGGTCCAAGTGCTATTCGATGTTTTATCGCATTACACTCGCCCGTATTATACGCTAGTGTGACTCAGGCCTAATATAACCTCCACCGCCCATTAAATATAAATGAATCTGTCTCTGTGACTCTGCCCCAATTAATTTGATGGCTATGTGCACATACTGTGCTTTTATTGCGGAAAATAAGCAACATTTTACAGTACAAGCAGAATGAATAAGAATATTTATTCCTTGCAGATCTGCAGCAGATTAAAATCTGCATAATGTCAATTTTTGCAATGAGTGGGGGAAAATACGTGACAAAAACACATGTAAAACACACATCAAAACCACGTTTTTATGCAGCGTTTTTCCTGCCAACACATCAAGATTTGCCGCAGAATTTTTTGCTGCAAATCCTGAACATGTGCACATATTCTTAGTCCCTGTCCTCCCCACAACATGCACATTCATTATAAGGCCCTGAGAGCATCATAATTAGTGTTGAGCGATACCTTCCGATATCTGAAAGTATCGGTATCGGAAAGTATCGGCCGATACCGGCAAAATATCGGATCTCGCCGATACCGATACCCGATACCAATGCAAGTCAATGGGACGAAAATATCGGAATTAAAATAAACCCTTTCTTTCCTTGTAGGTTCATTCTACATTAAGGAAAACAAATAAGAATAATGTAGGATGTATTGGGGGAGGTGGCAGAGACATTAAAGGCATAGAGGTTTAGCCCAATCAAATAGAATAGCAGGAATTTTAAATTTTTTTTAAGACGTTCGGAGTTACAAAGATATTGACTATGTTAAGATTTTTTTTATTTTGTCAGATATTGATGTTTCACTACTTCCACGCCCTTCACCCTCTTTTTTACTTCTCCCACACTTTCTTCTTCATCATCATCAGCATCTTTGACATCAACTTCTTCTTCACCTTATTCATCTTCTTCTTCATCTTCTACCTATTATTTTTTTTTGTTACATTGTTCATTTTCTTTTTATTTAACCATTATTCTTCTTCATATTCAAATTCTTCATCATATTCTTATTTGTGACAGGCATTCCCATAGTTGTTATCTATAAAAGTTTGAAGATTACACCTTCCGTTCTGCCTGTCACAAAAGAGTTACATTTGTCCGCGTTCAGTTTGGCCTGCAGCATCAGGCTTTATCCAGGGGCACCACGAGGAGGAACGGACTCACCCCCATACACTGCTTAGTCTTCTTCTGCTTATAATTTAGATAATATCTTTTGCTCTGATATTTAGTCTTATGCTTAATGTTCTTCTGCTCTTTGTTCTGCAGCCTCTTGTTCTTCTGCTTCTCGGTCTTCCGGGTCATTGTCTTTAGGGTCTTGAACTTGGAAATGTAGCAAAAGGTACAAGAAGGCTGAGAAAATGCCGAGAAACAGCTGATGGAACTGGAACTCGGATGGCTACCCGAAGGTCCAAGAGCCAATGGAACTACCGAGGACCAGCTGACGTTACTGGAACCCGGTTACTAAGCAGGAGGTACCCGTGCCTGAAAGCACTACCAAGGACCACCTGACGTTGGTGGAACTCGGATACCCAGAAGGAGGCACCTAAGCCAAAGGTTCTGCCCGGAACCAGCTGACGGTACTGGAACCAGGATGGGGAGCAGAAGGTACAAGAGCAAAAGACACTGCCGAGAACCAGCTGACGGTACTGGAACCCGGATGGGTAGCCGAAGGTCCAAGAGCCAATGGAACTACCGAGGACCAGCTGACGTTACTGGAACCCGGTTACTAAGCAGGAGGTACCCATGCCTGAAAGCACTACCAAGGACCACCTGACGTTGGTGGAACTCGGATACCCAGAAGGAGGCACCTAAGCCAAAGGCTCTGCCCGGAACCAGCTGACAGTACTGGAACCAGGATGGGGAGCAGAAGGTACAAGAGCAAAAGACACTGCCGAGAACCAGCTGACGGTACTGGAACCCGGATGGGTAGCCGAAGGTCCAAGAGCCAATGGAACTACCGAGGACCAGCTGACGTTACTGGAACCCGGTTACTAAGCTAAGCAGGAGGTACCCGTGCCTGAAAGCACTACCAAGGACCACCTGACGTCGGTGGAACTCGGATACCCAGAAGGAGGCACCTAAGCCAAAGGCTCTGCCCGGAACCAGCTGACAGTACTGGAACCAGGATGGGGAGCAGAAGGTACAAGAGCAAAAGACACTGCCGAGAACCAGCTGACGGTACTGGAACCCGGATGGGTAGCCGAAGGTCCAAGAGCCAATGGAACTACCGAGGACCAGCTGACGTTACTGGAACCCGGTTACTAAGCAGGAGGTACCCGTGCCTGAAAGCACTACCAAGGACCACCTGACGTTGGTGGAACTCGGATACCCAGAAGGAGGCACCTAAGCCAAAGGCTCTGCCCGGAACCAGCTGACGGTACTGGAACCAGGATGGGGAGCAGAAGGTACAAGAGCAAAAGACACTGCCGAGAACCAGCTGACGGTACTGGAACCCAGATGGGTAGCCGAAGGTCCAAGAGCCAATGGAACTACCGAGGACCAGCTGACGTTACTGGAACCCGGTTACTAAGCAGGAGGTAACCATGCCTGAAAGCACTACCAAGGACCACCTGACGTTGGTGGAACTCGGATACCCAGAAGGAGGCACCTAAGCCAAAGGCTCTGCCCGGAACCAGCTGACAGTACTGGAACCAGGATGGGGAGCAGAAGGTACAAGAGCAAAAGACACTGCCGAGAACCAGCTGACGGTACTGGAACCCGGATGGGTAGCCAAAGGTCCAAGAGCCAATGGAACTACCGAGGACCAGCTGACGTTACTGGAACCCGGTTACTAAGCAGGAGGTACCCGTGCCTGAAAGCACTACCAAGGACCACCTGATGTCGGTGGAACTCGGATACCCAGAAGGAGGCACCTAAGCCAAAGGCTCTGCCCGGAACCAGCTGACGGTACTGGAACCAGGATGGGGACCTATTCAAGCTTGTCTTCCTAGAGCCCCAACTAGTGGTGTTGGAGCAAAGGGTCAGCAGGGGGAGCAGAGTGTAGGCCGAAGCCTGCACTGGAGGCATTTGGAGGTCTGTTGTGTCTGCGTGGCGTTTGCAGGACACGATGCCGGCTACACAGCAGGGGAACAGCTGGCGTTGTTGAACCCCACTGACACATTGGCGGGTGTTTTTCTCTGTGCAGCCAGCACTTCCAGGCGCCAACTGGCGTTGTTAGAGCCCAGGGTCAGCAGGAGGAGCAGAGGGAGCAGAGTGTAGGCCGAAGCCTGCACTGGCGGCAGCTTTGTGTCTGCGTGGCCTTTGCAGGACACGTTGCCAGCTACACAGCAGGTGAACAGCTGGCGATGCTGGACTCCACTGACACATTGGCGGGTGTTTTTCTCTGTGCAGCCAGCACTTCCGGGCACCAACTGGCGGTGTTAGAGCCCAGGGTCTGCAGGAGGAGCAGAGTGTAGGCCGAAGCCTAATTGAACCAATTTTAAAGGTAACCTTTTACCCCCCCTCAGGTGTTACAAACTAGAAGAGCCACACCTTGGGCAGCAGTAGTGCTTCACAAGTCAAAGGTTGCTCTTTTAATTTTGTTCCTTGCACACGCTGAATGAAACACGTATAACATTTAGCCCCTTATACAGTCAAACTGTCTTGGAGGCGGGAATTCCCTTCGTAATGAGACGCAGCACAGCTGTCAAAAATACCACCTTGGTGCTGGGCTCGGCCTCCTGAGCGTCGCATTTTGCTGTACAGGAGTCTGCGCTGTCGTGTTATCCCTTGGCCCTGCGCTGTTAGCGCTGCCCATCTTCTGACATCATTTAATGTCGGCCGGTGCGGTTCGCGATGCCCATGAATCCCAGCCCCGCAGTGTCTTTTCATTAATTCACACTGCGGGGCTGGGATTCATGGCCTTGCGCAGTCAATATGTTCTTCGCCTCTCACTCGTGTCCTTACACCTGCTTCAGACTGTGCGGCGTCAGCTGATCCCTTATCGCATGCCACGGCCATGAAGCCGTACAGTCTGAAGAAGGCGGAAGGAGATGAGTGACAGGCGAAGATATGCACTGCTCATGCCCATCAATCACACCCTCGCAGTCAAAATAAATAAGACACCGAGGGGCGTTGTGTCAGCCAGGGCGGCCGCAGAGGCGCAGCCAGCCAACCAATGATGTCAGAAGATGGGCAGCGCTACCAAGGGGGTTGCAGCGTGTCATTACAAAGGAAAGTCACACCTCAGGGACGGTTTCATGGTCTCAGGGGACTCATTTAATATGTGTTGAGTTCGACGTGTGCAAGGACAATAACTGAATGAGCCACCTTGTACAAATGCAGCATTACTGCTGTACAAGGTGGCTGTTATACATACAAATGCCTGGGGGGGACAGGTTCCCTTCAATTTCAGTTGTTGTGTCTGCGTGGCGTTTGCTGTCATGATTCCCAATGGCAGGGAATTTGTCAACATAACACGGGCAAAAACAGGACGAGCTCTAGGGTGATGGAACCTGAGCTGACCGCGATCCTGAACCTCAACACTCAACTAACAATAGCCGGGGGACGTTCCTGGGGGGCCCCTAGACGTCTCGCGCCAGCCGGAGATCTAGCTTCCCCTATCAGAAGAATAACAGACCTCACTTGCCTCCAGAGAAATATTCCCACAGAGATAGCAGCCTCCCACATATAATGACGGTGAAATGAGAGGAAGGCACAAACGTAGTTATGAAAACAGATTCAGCAAAATGAGGCCCGCTTAAGCTAGATAGCAGAGGATACAAAAGGTGAACTACGCGGTCAGCTGAAAAACCCTTCAAAATACCATCCTGAAATTACTTAAACTCATGTGCCAACTCATGGTACATGAGTGGTAATTTCAGCCCACTAGAGCAACCAGCAGCAGAGAATTACATATCTGCAAGCTGGACTAAAAAACATGAAAGCAATCATGAAACAGGGAAATACAGACTTAGCTTGTCTTGAAGGCCTAGGAGCAGGTAACAGAGACACACACTGATACATTGATAGCCGGCAAGGGAATGACAGGAAAGCCAGGTTAAATAGGAAACACCCAGCCACTGATGGACAGGTGGAAACCAGAGACCGCAACCCACCAAAGTCACCCAGTACCAGTTGTAACCACCAGAGGGAGCCCAAAAACAGAATCCACAACAGTACCCCCCCTGTCATGGTTCCCAATGGCAAGGGAACGTAAGAAACATATAAATAACGAACGAGCTCTCGGGTGATGGAAACTCGAGTTGACCGTGAGCTAAATCTACCACACAACTAATAGTAGCCAGGGAGCATACCTACGGCTTCCTAAATGCCACGCGCCAGCCGGAGGACTAACTAAGCCTGGTAGAGGAAGAAACAGACCTGGCTTACCTCTAGGGAAATACCCCAAAAGATGATAGCAGACCCCCACATGTAATAACGGTGAAATAAGAGGAAAAGACATACACAGTATGAAAGTAGATTTAGCAAAGAGAGGTCCACTTACTAGATAGCAGACTTCACGGTCAACTGAAAACCCTTTCAAAAAACTATCCTGAAATTACTTTAAGACTCCTGTGTCAACTCATGACACAGGAGTGGCAATTTCAGCCCGCAAGAGCTTCCAGCTACAGAGAATTACAAAAACTGCAAACTGGACTAAAGATACAAAACAAAAGGACAAAGTCCACTTAGCTGATCAGCAGACTAGTAGCAGGAACATGCAACCGAAGGCTCTGGTTACAATGATGACCGGCAAGGAAATGACTGGAGAGCAAGGCTAAATAGGAAACTCCCAAACGCTGATGGAAGCAGGTGAACAGAAGCAGCAAAGTGCAAACAAGTCACCAGTACCACCAGCAACCACCAGGGGAGCCCAAAAAGCGGATACACAACACCCCCCCTTGAGGAGGGGTCACCGAACCCTCACGAGAACCCCCAGGGCGATCAGGATGAGCTCTATGGAAGGCACGGACCAAATCAGTCGCATGAACATCAGAGGCGACCACCCAGGAATTATCCTCCTGACCATAACCCTTCCACTTAACCAAATACTGGAGTTTACGTCTGGAAACACGAGAATCCAAGATCTTCTCAACAACATACTCCAATTCTCCCTCCACCAGCACCGGAGCAGGAGGCTCAACCGAAGGAACAACGGGCACCTCATACCTCCGCAATAACGACCGATGGAAAACACTATGAATAGCAAACGATGCTGGGAGATCCAAACGAAAAGATACAGGGTTAAGAATCTCCAAGATCTTATAAGGACCGATGAACCGAGGCTTATACTTGGGAGAAGAGACCTTCATAGGGACAAAACGAGAAGACAACCACACCAAGTCCCCAACACGAAGTCGGGGACCCACGCGGCGACGACGATTAGCAAACTGCTGAGCCTTCTCCTGAGACAACTTCAAATTGTCCACCACCTGATTCCAAATCTGATGTAGCCTATCCACCACCACGTCCACTCCAGGACAATCCGAAGGCTCCACCTGACCAGAGGAAAAACGAGGATGAAACCCCGAATTACAAAAGAAAGGAGAAACCAAAGTAGCAGAACTAGCCCGATTATTAAGGGCAAATTCGGCCAGTGGCAAAAAGGCAACCCAGTCATCTTGATCAGCAGAAACAAAACACCTTAAATAAGTTTCCAAGGTCTGATTAGTTCGCTCCGTCTGGCCATTTGTCTGAGGATGGAATGCAGACGAGAAAGACAAATTAATGCCCATCTTAGCACAAAACGTCCGCCAAAATCTAGACACAAACTGGGATCCCCTGTCCGAAACGATATTCTCTGGAATCCCATGCAAACGAACCACGTTCTGAAAAAACAAAGGGACCAACTCAGAAGAGGAAAGCAACTTAGGCAAGGGTACCAAATGAACCATCTTAGAAAAGCGGTCACACACAACCCAGATAACGGACATTTTCTGTGAGCCGGAGAGATCTGAAATAAAATCCATGGAAATGTGCGTCCAAGGCCTCTTCGGGATAGGCAAGGATAACAACAACCCACTGGCCCGAGAACAGCAAGGCTTAGCCCGAGCACACACTTCACAAGACTGCACAAAGGTGCGCACATCCCTTGACAAGGAAGGCCACCAAAAAGACCTGGCCACCAAGTCTCTAGTACCAAATATTCCAGGATGACCAGCCAACACAGAAGAATGGACCTCGGAGATGACTCTACTGGTCCAATCATCCGGAACAAACAGTCTTTCTGGTGGACACCGATCAGGTTTATCCGCCTGAAACTCCTGCAATGCACGTCACAAGTCTGGGGAGACGGCGGACAATATTACCCCATCCCTAAGGATGCAAGTAGGCCCAGAATCTCCAGGAGAGTCAGGCACAAAACTCCTGGAAAGAGCATCTGCCTTCACATTCTTTGAACCTGGCAAGTATGAAACCACAAAATTGAAACGAGAAAAAAACAACGACCAACGAGCCTGTCTAGGATTCAAACGCCTGGCAGACTCAAGGTAAATCAGATTTTTCTGATCAGTCAAGACCACCACACGATGTCTAGCACCCTCAAGCCAATGACGCCACTCCTCAAATGCCCACTTCATGGCCAAAAGCTCCCGATTACCCACATCATAATTGCGCTCGGCGGGCGAGAATTTTCTAGAAAAGAAAGCACATGGCTTCATCACCGAGCCATCGGAACGTCTCTGTGACAAAACCGCCCCCGCTCCAATCTCGGAAGCATCAACCTCAACCTGAAAAGGAAGTGAAACATCTGGTTGACATAACACAGGAGCAGAAGAAAACCGGCGCTTAAGTTCCTGAAAGGCCTCCACAGCCGCAGGAGACCAATTAGCAACATCAGCACCCTTTTTAGTCAAATCAGTCAAAGGTTTAACAACACTGGAAAAATTAGAAATGAACCGACGATAAAAATTAGCAAAACCCAAGAACTTCTGAAGACTCTTAACAGATGTAGGTTGTGTCCAGTCACAAATCGCCTGAACCTTGACGGGATCCATCTCAATAGTAGAAGGAGAAAAAATGTACCCCAAAAAAGAAATCTTCTGGACTCCGAAGAGACATTTTGAGCCCTTCACAAACAGAGAATTGGCCCGCAGAACTTGAAACACCTTCCTGACCTGTAGAACATGAGACTCCCAGTCATCAGAAAACACCAAAATATCATCCAAATACACAATCATAAACTTATCCAGATATTCACGGAAAATATTGTGCATAAAGGACTGAAAGACTGAAGGAGCATTAGAAAGTCCAAAAGGCATTACCAAATACTCAAAATGGCCCTCAGGCGTATTAAATGCGGTTTTCCACTCATCACCCTGCTTTATCCGCACAAGATTATACGATACAAGGAAGCGAATCACCTCCTGATGAACGGGAGTCATGCGCATGGTCACTTGTGTCCAGTACTGCGGTTTATTCATAGCCAATGGTGTAGAGTCAATTCCCTTCAAAGGAATAGGAACTTCCAGAGGCTCCAGACTAAAACCGCAGCGTTTGGCAAAAGACCAATCCATAAGACTCAGGGCAGCGCCCGAATCCACATAGGCATCGACGGAAATGGATGACAGTGAACAAATCAGAGTTACAGACAAAATGAACTTAGACTGCAGAGTACTCATGGCAAAAGATTTATCAACCTTTTTTGTGCGTTTAGAGCATGCTGATATAACATGAGCTGAATCACCACAATAAAAACACAATCCATTTTTCCGCCTATAATTTTGCCGTTCACTTCTGGACTGAATTCTATCACATTGCATAGTCTCAGGTGCCTGTTCAGAAGACACCGCCAACTGGTGCACAGGTTTGCGCTCCCGGAAACGCCGATCAATCTGAATAGCCATAGTCATAGACTCATTCAGACCTGTAGGCGCAGGGAACCCCACCATAATATCCTTAATGGCCTCAGAAAGACCATCTCTGAAGTTTGCAGCCAGGGCGCACTCATTCCACTGAGTAAGCACCGACCATTTCCGAAATTTTTGACAATATACTTCCGCTTCATCATGCCCCTGAGAGAGGGCCAATAAAGCCTTTTCAGCCTGAATCTCCAGGTTAGGTTCCTCATAGAGCAATCCCAGTGCCAGAAAAAACGCATCCACACTGAGCAATGCAGGATCCCCTGGTGCCAATGCAAATGCCCAATTCTGAGGGTCGCCCCGCAGGAAAGATATTACAATCTTGACCTGCTGAGCAGGGTCTCCAGAGGAGCGAGATTTCAAAGAAAGAAACAATTTGCAATTGTTCCTGAAATTCAGGAAGGTAGATCTATCTCCAGAAAAAAACTCTGGAATAGGAATTCTAGATTCAGACATAGGAGTGTGAACAACAAAATCCTGTATATTTTGAACTTTTACAGCAAGATTATTCAGGCTGGAAGCCAAACTCTGGACATCCATGATAAACAGCTAAGGTCAGAGCCATTCAAGGGTTAAGAGGAGGTAAGAAGCAGATAGACAGCAATTAAGGGCTAGGCAGCAAAACTCTGAGGGGGAAAAAAAAAAAAAAAATTCCCTTCAACACTTCTTTTTCTCCTGCTTCAGCCCAAACAATTAACACTTTGTGGGCCGGCTATACTGTCATGATTCCCAATGGCAGGGAATTTGTCAACATAACACGGGCAAAAACAGGACGAGCTCTAGGGTGATGGAACCTGAGCTGACCGCGATCCTGAACCTCAACACTCAACTAACAGTAGCCGGGGGACGTTCCTGGGGGGCCCCTAGACGTCTCGCGCCAGCCGGAGATCTAGCTTCCCCTATCAGAAGAATAACAGACCTCACTTGCCTCCAGAGAAATATTCCCACAGAGATAGCAGCCTCCCACATATAATGACGGTGAAATGAGAGGAAGGCACAAACGTAGTTATGAAAACAGATTCAGCAAAATGAGGCCCGCTTAAGCTAGATAGCAGAGGATACAAAAGGTGAACTACGCGGTCAGCTGAAAAACCCTTCAAAATACCATCCTGAAATTACTTAAACTCATGTGCCAACTCATGGTACATGAGTGGTAATTTCAGCCCACTAGAGCAACCAGCAGCAGAGAATTACATATCTGCAAGCTGGACTAAAAAACATGAAAGCAATCATGAAACAGGGAAATACAGACTTAGCTTGTCTTGAAGGCCTAGGAGCAGGTAACAGAGACACACACTGATACATTGATAGCCGGCAAGGGAATGACAGGAAAGCCAGGTTAAATAGGAAACACCCAGCCACTGATGGACAGGTGGAAACCAGAGACCGCAACCCACCAAAGTCACCCAGTACCAGTTGTAACCACCAGAGGGAGCCCAAAAACAGAATCCACAACAGTTTGCAGGACAGGATGCCGGCTACACAGCAGGGGAACAGCTGGCGTTACTGAACCCCACTGACACATTGGCTGGTGTTTTTCTCTGTGCAGCCAGCACTTCCGGGCACCAACTGGCGGTGTTAGAGCCCAGGGTCAGCAGGAGGAGCAGAGGAGCAGAGTGTAGGCCGAAGCCTGCACTGGCGGCAGCTTTGTGTCTGCGTGGCATTTGCAGGACACGTTACTGGCTACACAGCAGGGGAACAGCTGGCGTTGCTGAACCCCACTGACACATTGGTGGGTGTTTTTCTCTGTGCAGCTAGCACTTCCGGGCACCAACTGGTGGTGTTAGAGCCTGGGGTCAGCAGGAGGAGCAGAGGGAGCAGAGTGTAGGCCGAAGCCTGCACTGGAGGCAGCTTTGTGTCTGTGTGGCGTTTGCAGGACACGTTGCCGGCTACACAGCAGGGGAACAGCTGGCGTTGCTGAACCCCACTGACACATTGGCGGGTGTTTTTCTCTGTGCAGCTAGCACTTCCGGGCACCAACTGGTGGTGTTAGAGCCCGGGGTCAGCAGGAGGAGAAGAGGGAGCAGAGTGTAGGCCGAAGCCTCCACTGGTGGAAGCTTTTTGTCTGCGTGGCGTTTGCAGGACACGTTGCCGGCTACACAGCAGGGGAACAGCTGGCGTTGCTGAACCCCACTGACACATTGGCGGGTGTTTTTCTCTCTGCAGCCAGCAGTTCCGGGCACCAACTGGTGGTGTTAGAGCCCAGGGACAGCAGGAGGAGAGTGTTATGATCCGGTGACCTTGGAGCCGCATGAGAGACTTTCTCAGGAGTGGGTGGTACCTGTACTGACCACAGACCCTAAACTAACACCGCAACTAGAAGTAGCCGTGGGATGTACCTAACGCGTCCTAGACACCTCGACACAGCCGGAGGACTAAATACCCCTATAGATAGAAATGGGAATTCTATCTTGCCTCAGAGCAGAACCCCAAAGGATAGGCAGCCCCCCACAAATATTGACTGTGAGTATAAAAGGAAAGACACATGCAGGCAGAAAAACAGGATTTAGCAAAAGAGGCACTTCTAGCTAAATAGAAAAGGATAGGACAGAATTCTAAGCGGTCAGTATTAAAATCCTAAAAATATCCACAGCAGATACAAATACTATTATATTCTACATCTAACTAAAGACATAGAAAGTATATCTGCATCTCCTGAGAATCCAGCATGACTGAAAAATCCAAACAAAGTCTAAGCTGGACAAAAACACAATGAATTACACTGAATTGCAAAGCACACTGCATGTGTACACAGAGACAAAAATCAGACACTTATCTTAGCTGAATTGGCAGCAGGGCATGATGAACCAGAGAGAGATGCAATCCCTCCAAGAACAATGGACAACTGGCAAGGACTCATGGATCCTGCAAACCTAAATACCTAGTAGAGCTGCAATCAGCAGAAACACCTGCCCTGGATTACAACCCCAAGACAACTGCACTACCACCAACAACCACCGGAGGGAGCCCAAGAGCAGAATTCACAACAGTACCCCCCCCCTTGAAAAGGGGTCACCGAACCCTCACCAGAGCCCCCAGGCCGATCAGGACGAGCCAGATGAAAGGCACAGACCAAATCAGCAGCATGGACATCAGAGGCAAAAACCCAAGAATTATCCTCCTGGCCATAACCCTTCCATCTGACTAGGTACTGAAGCCTCCGCCTCGAAAAGCGAGAATCCAAAATCTTCTCAACCACATACTCCAACTCCCCATCAACCAACACAGGAGCAGGAGGATCAACAGAGGGAACAACGGGCACCACATATTTCCGCAATAAAGATCTATGGAAAACATTATGGATGGCAAAAGAGGCTGGAAGGGCCAAACGAAAAGACATTGGATTGATAATCTCAGAAATCCTATAAGGACCAATAAACCGAGGCTTAAACTTAGGGGAAGAAACCTTCATAGGAACATGACGGGAAGACAACCAGACCAAATCCCCAACCCGAAGCCGGGAACCAACACACCGACGACGGTTAGCAAAACGCTGAGCCTCCTCCTGAGACAACACCAAATTGTCCACCACATGAGCCCAAATCTGCTGCAACCTATCAACCACAGAATCCACACCAGGACAATCAGAAGGTTCAACTTGCCCCGAAGAAAAACGAGGATGAAAACCAAAATTACAAAAGAAGGGCGAAACCAAGGTAGCCGAACTAGCCCGATTATTAAGGGCAAACTCGGCCAATGGCAAGAAAGCCACCCAATCATCCTGATCAGCAGACACAAAGCATCTCAAATAAGTTTCCAAAGTCTGATTAGTTCGCTCGGTCTGGCCATTTGTCTGAGGATGAAATGTGGAAGAAAAAGACAAATCAATGCCCAGCCTAGCACAAAAGGCCCGCTTAAACCTATAAACAAACTGGGAACCTCTGTTGGACACAATATTCTCCGGAATACCATGCAAACGAACCACATGCTGAAAAAACAACGGAACCAAATCAGAAGAGGAAGGCAATTTAGGCAAAGGCACCAAATAAACCATCTTAGAAAACCGGTCACAAACCACCCAGATAACCGACATCCTCTGGGAAACCGGAAGATCCGAAATAAAATCCATAGAAATATGCGTCCAGGGCCTCTCAGGGACCGGCAAAGGCAAAAGCAACCCACTAGCACGGGAACAACAAGGCTTGGCCCGAGCACAAGTCCCACGGGACTGCACAAAAGAATGCA
Source organism: Ranitomeya variabilis (assembly GCF_051348905.1). Classification (NCBI taxonomy): domain Eukaryota; kingdom Metazoa; phylum Chordata; class Amphibia; order Anura; family Dendrobatidae; genus Ranitomeya; species Ranitomeya variabilis. The sequence continues at coordinate 672,654,357 of NC_135233.1, read as the reverse complement.
CATCACGCGACAAAGAAGGCCACCAAAAGGACCTACCAACCAAATCTCTGGTACCAAAATTACCAGGATGGCCAGCCAACACAGAACAATGAACCTCAGAAATCACTCTACTAGTCCATCTATCAGGAACAAACAGTTTCCCCAGTGGACAGCGGTCAGGTTTGTCAGCCTGAAATTCCTGCAGAACCCGTCGCAAATCAGGGGAAATGGCAGAAAGGACCACCCCTTCCATCAGAATGCCGACTGGCTCACGTACCTTAGGAGAATCAGGCAAAAAACTCCTAGAGAGGGCATCAGCCTTAATATTCTTAGAACCCGGAAGATACGAGACCACAAAATCAAAACGGGAGAAAAACAGGGACGATCGAGCCTGTCTAGGATTCAGCCGTTTGGCAGATTCGAGGTAAATCAGATTTTTATGATCGGTCAAGACCACAATACGGTGCTTGGCTCCCTCAAGCCAATGTCGCCATTCCTCAAACGTCCACTTCATAGCCAACAACTCCCGATTGCCGACATCATAATTGCGTTCAGCAGGCAAAAACATACGGGAAAAGAAGGCACACGGTTTCATCAAGGAACCATTAGAATTCCTCTGAGACAAAACGGCTCCTGCCCCAATCTCAGAAGCGTCAACATCAACCTGAAACGGAAGAGAAACATCTGGCTGACGCAACACCGGGGCAGAAGTGAATCGGCGTTTAAGCTCCTGAAAGGCAGAGACAGCCACAGAGGACCAATTCGTTACATCAGCGCCTTTCTTCGTCAAATCGGTCAGGGGTTTAACCACACTGGAGAAGTTAGCAATGAAACGGCGATAAAAATTAGCAAAGCCCAAAAATTTCTGAAGGCTCTTCACGGATGTGGGCTGAATCCAATCATGAATGGCCTGAACCTTAACCGGATCCATCTCTATAGATGAGGGAGAAAAAATGAAGCCCAAAAAAGAAACCTTCTGCACTCCAAAGAGACACTTAGACCCCTTCACAAACAAAGCATTATCACGAAGGATCTGAAATACCATCCTGACCTGTTTCACATGAGACTCCCAATCATCGGAAAAAATTAAGATGTCATCCAAATATACACTCACCGGCCACTTTATTAGGTACACCATGCTAGTAACGGGTTGGACCCCCTTTTGCCTTCAGAACTGCCTCAATTCTTCGTGGCATAGATTCAACAAGGTGCTGGAAGCATTCCTCAGAGATTTTGGTCCATATTGACATGATGGCATCACACAGTTGCCGCAGATTTGTCGGCTGCACATCCCAAAGATGCTCCATACAAGGCAGGATGGATCCATGCTTTCATGTTGTTTACGCCAAATTCTGACCCTACCATCCGAATGTCGCAGCAGAAATCGAGACTCATCAGACCAAGCAACGTTTTTCCAATCTTCTACTGTCCAATTTCGATGAGCTTGTACAAATTGTAGCCTCAGTTTCCTGTTCTTAGCTGAAAGGAGTGGTACCCGGTGTGGTCTTCTGCTGCTGTAGCCCATCTGCCTCAAAGTTCGACGCACTGTGCGTTCAGAGATGCTCTTAGGCCTACCTTGGTTGTAACGGGTGGCGATTTGAGTCACTGTTGCCTTTCTATCAGCTCGAACCAGTCTGCCCATTCTCCTCTGACCTCTGGCATCAACAAGGCATTTCCGCCCACAGAACTGCCGCTCACTGGATTTTTTTTCTTTTTCGGACCATTCTCTGTAAACCCTAGAGATGGTTGTGCGTGAAAATCCCAGTAGATCAGCAGTTTCTGAAATACTCAGACCAGCCCTTCTGGCACCAACAACCATGCCACGTTCAAAGGCACTCAAATCACCTTTCTTCCCCATACTGATGCTCGGTTTGAACTGCAGGAGATTGTCTTGACCATGTCTACATGCCTAAATGCACTGAGTTGCCGCCATGTGATTGGCTGATTAGAAATTAAGTGTTAACAAGAAGTTGGACAGGTGTACCTAATAAAGTGGCCGGTGAGTGTATAATCATGAATTTATCAAGATAATTCCTGAAGATATCATGCATGAAGGACTGAAAAACAGATGGAGCATTAGAGAGCCCGAATGGCATCACAAGGTATTCAAAATGGCCTTCGGGCGTATTAAACGCAGTTTTCCATTCGTCACCCTGCTTAATACGAACAAGATTATAGCCCCCCGAAGGTCAATTTTAGTAAACCAACTAGCCCCCTTAATCCTGGCAAACAAATCGGAAAGCAAAGGTAAAGGGTATTGAAACTTGACCGTGATCTCATTCAAGAGGCGATAATCAATACAGGGTCTCAAGGAGCCATCCTTCTTAGCAACAAAAAAAAATCCTGCTCCCAACGGTGAAGAAGATGGCCGAATATGCCCTTTCTCCAAAGACTCCTTAACATAACTCCGCATGGCGGTATGTTCAGGCACAGACAGGTTGAAAAGTCGGCCCTTAGGAAACTTACAGCCTGGTATCAAGTCAATAGCACAATCACAGTCCCTATGCGGTGGAAGGGAACTGGACTTGGGCTCATCGAATACATCCTGAAAATCAGACAAAAACTCTGGAACTTCAGAAGAGGAGGAAGAGGAGATTGACATCACAGGAACGTCATTATGAACCCCCTGACAACCCCAACTAGTCACAGACATAGACTTCCAATCCAACACAGGATTATGTATCTGCAACCATGGAAAACCCAGCACAATAGCATCATGCAAATTATGCAACACCAGAAAACGACAATCTTCCTGATGGGCTGGCGCCATGCACATGGTCACCTGTATCCAAAACTGGGGTTTATTTTTAGCCAAAGGTGTAGCATCAATGCCCCTTAAAGGAATAGGTTTCTGCAAAGGCTGCAAGGGGAAACCACAACACCTGGCAAATTCAAAGTCCATTAAGTTCAAAGCGGCACCTGAATCCACAAACGCCATGACAGAAAATGACGACAATGAGCAGATCAAGGTCACAGATAACAGAAATTTAGGTTGTACAGTTCCGATGGTAACTGAACTAGCGATTCTCTTTGACTGAAATGACATAAGAAGCATCGCCACAATAAAAACACAACCTATTCTGATGTCTGAATACTTGTCGTTCCGTTCTAGACAGAATCCTATCACACTGCATAGGCTCAGGCATCTGCTCTGAGGACAACGCCACAGCGAGCACAGTTCTGCGCTCCCGCAAACGCCGATCAATCTGAATGGCCAGAGACATAGAATCACTCAGACCAACAGGCGTGGGAAACCCCACCATAACATCTTTAACAGATTCAGAAAGACCCTTTCTGAAAATTGCTGCCAAAGCATCCTCATTCCATTTAGTCAGCACAGACCATTTTCTAAATTTCTGACAATACAATTCTGCCGCTTCTTGACCCTGAGACAGGGCCAACAAGGTCTTCTCTGCTTGATCCACAGAATTTGGTTCATTTTCAGGAAAGTAAGCCGGTCAACGTTATCGGAGGATAGTCGCATGCGACGGTCTGTTAGTATACCACCTGCAGCACTAAAGACGCGTTCCGATAATACACTAGCCGCAGGGCAAGCCAGCACCTCCAATGCATACTGGCTTAGCTCTGGCCATGTATCCAGCTTAGAGACCCAAAACTTGAAAGGGGAAGAGCCGTCTGGGAGTACAGTAAGAGGGCAAGACATGTAGTCTGTCACCATCTGACGGAACCGTTGCCTCCTGCTGACTGGATCCGCCTGTGATGGTGTAGACATTTGTGGCGGGCACACAAAACTGTGCCACAGTTGGGCCATACTGGTCTTGCCTTGGGCAGAGGCACTGCTTCTGCTCCCTCTTTGTGCAGAGCCTCCTCCACTGCCTGGACGCACTGAGCTGCTTTGTAAAGCACTAGCAGCACTTCTCTCAGTTGGACTGGAGAAGATGATGGAATTCACCAGTGTGTCTTGGTACTCCCGCATTTTACGATCCCGGTTCAACGGTGTGATGAGGCTTTGTACGTTGTCCCGGTAGCGAGGATCGAGGAGGGTGTACACCCAATAATCAGCCATGTTGAGAATGTGGGTGATGCGGCGGTCGTTTCTTAGGCACTGCAGCATGTAATCAACCATGTGCTGCAGACTGCCAACTGGCCAAGAAACGCTGTCCCCTGCTTGAGGCGTGAGCTCTACCCGCTCTTCATCACCCCACCCTCGCTGTACACACTGACTACTGGACAATTGTGTAACTCCCTCCTCTGGATGGATGTCTTCCTCCTCCATTGACTCCTCCTCATCCTCCTCACAAACTGTCCCCTGCCTATGTGTTTGTGAGGAACCATGTGGCGCTGACTGTCCAGAAGCTGATGGAAATGGTGACTCCTCATCCTCCACCTCTTCTACAACATCATCCCTTAGCGCTTGCAGTGTTTGTTGAAGCAGGCAGATAAGGGGGACAGTCATGCTGACTAGTGCATCATCTGCACTCGCCATCCGCGTGGAATAATCGAAGGGAAGCAAAACCTGGCAGACGTCCTTCATAGTGGCCCACTCTGTGGTTGTGAAGTCTGAACGGCGCGGAGTGCGCCTGATGCAGCTGGTACTCCATTACTGCTTGCTGCTGCTCACACAACTGCTCCAACATATGTAACGTGGAATTCCACCTGGTAGGTAGGTCACATATGATGCGATGTTCCGGAAGGCGGAATCGGCGCTGCAGAGCTGCAATGCGCGATCTTGCTGTGCTGGAACGCCGCAAGTGAGCACACTCTAGGCGGACCTTGTGCAGCAGTGCATCAAGATCCAGATAGTCCCTCAAAAAGCTCTGCACGACCAAATTGAGCACATGTGCCAGACATGGGATGTGAGTGAGGTTGCCGAGGCCCAGAGCTGCCACCAGATTTCGGCCATTGTCACACACTACCATGCCTGGCTGGAGATTCGCTGCCACAAACCACACATCGCTCTCCTGCTTGATGGCATTCCAGAGCTCCTGCGCTGTGTGGCTTCGATTCCCCAAAGAAATTAATTTGAAGACGGCCTGTTGACGTTTGGCCATGGTTGTGCTCATGTCGGTCGTAACAGGTAAACGTTCACGGGTCCATGTGGAGGTGGACTGTGACGGTTCCTGCAGCGATGATTCTGAGGAACTTGTGTATGAGGAGGAGTCAATGCGTACAGACTGGATTCCTGCAATCCTTGGAGTGGGCAGGACACGTCCTGCGCCACTCGCACGATCTGTACCCGGCTCAACAACATTAACCCAATTGTTGTGAATTCTGCTTTTGGGTTCCCTCCGGTGGTAGTAGGTGGTAATGCAGTTGTCCCTGAGTTGCAGTCCTGGTCAGGTGTGTCTGCTGATTGCAGTTCTGACTGGGGTATTTAGGTGTGCAGGATTCATTAGTCCTTGCCAGTTGTCAATTGTTGTTGGGAGGTGTAGGACCTCTGCCTGGTTCCTCCTGCCTTTCTGCCAAATCAGCAAAGATAAGTGTCTGTTTTTTTTTTCCTGTGGTACACATGCTGTGTGCTTCACAATTCAGTGCTATTCTTTGTGTTTTCTTGTCCAGCTCAGATTGTGTCAGTATTTTCTCAGTCTTGTTGGATTCTCTGGAGTGGCAGATATACATTCCATGTCTTTAGTTAGATTGTGGAACTTTTTGTATTATCTGTTGTGGATATTTTTGGAAGGGTTTTAATACTGACCGCCTAGTAATCTGTCCTATCCTTTCCTATTTAGCTAGAGTGGCCTCTTTTGCTAAATCCTGTTTTCTACCTGCGTGTGTCTATTCTTCTCCTACTCACATTCATTATTTGTGGGGGGGCTGCCTATCCTTTGGGGGTCTGCTCTGGGGCAAGATACCATTCCTATTTCCATCTATAGGGGTATTTAGTCCTCCGGCTGTGTCGAGGTGTCTAGGATTTGTTAGGCACACCCCACGGCTACTTCTAGTTGCGGTGTTAGTTCAGGATTTGCGGTCAGTACAGGTTCCACCGACTCCAGAGAAAGTTTTCATGCGGCTCCAAGGTCACCAGATCATAACACCCAATGGGCAGTGAGGGAAAGGTATCACCCCTGTCCATGGTGACTGGTCCACTCATCGGTGGTGAGGTGGACCTTGCTACTGACGGTGTTCAGTAGCGCGTGTTTTATGTGTCCCTCCACATGCTTGTGCAGGGCAGGGATGGCTTGCCTGCTGAAATAAAAGCGGCTGGGCACATTGTGCTGTGGGACTGCCAATGACATCAAGTCACAGAAGCTGTCAGTCTCCACCAGCCTGGATGACAGCATTTCCAGTGACAGAAGTTTGGCAATGCCTGCAGTCAGAGCCTGTGCTCGTGGGTGGTTTGCCGAGAAAGGCCGCCTTTTCTCCCATGCCTGTACTACCGATGGCTGTAGACTGGGCTGGGAGTGTGAGGATGACTGGGAACGTGGTACTGCGGGTGGAATTACAGTGGGTCTCTGAACAACAGTGCCAGAGGTTCTTCCATGGCGATCCTGGGAGGAAGCCAAACCAGCTGTGTGTGAGCTGGAGGAAGAGGCAACATGAGCTGAAGAGGTGGTAGCTGCCGCTGTTGGTTGGCCTAGCTCTTCAGTGTGTTTTTGTAACTCCGCCGCGTGCCTGGTCCGCACATTTTCCACATATTTGAGGTATTGAGGCTGCTGACATTTCTCCCTCTTTTGATTTTCTGATGACACACCTTGCATTTGACAAAGCAAATGTCATCTGCAACTGTGTCAAAAAAGGCCCAGGCACTGCAAGTCTTGGGAGCGCCCTTTTTGGCTGTTGGAAGAGGCATGCTCCTAACGGGTGCCGAAGTGGAGGCTACAGGCTCCGCAGTCTTCCCCCTCCCTCTCCCTCTTTGGCCCGTTCGGGGAATCTCTTCCTCAGAGCTGCTCCCACCACCTTCCTGTCCCTCACGCCACGATGGGTCAAGGACCTCATCATCTACACTACCCTCTGCCACCAACTGCTCCTGCTGGGTAGTCTCAGCAGCACAGCACGCACCAGAAAGTGGCACCTGAGTGTCATCAGCGGATGCGTACTGCATTGTGGTGACCGGAGGCACTGGCCCACCCGCCTCTTCAGACTGAGAGAGAAAAAACTGTTGGGCATCACTGCACACTGCCTCTTCTTCCATTTCTCCAATGCTGCTTGGCTGGCCCCCTGTTTCCAAGCCAAGAGATTCAGAGAACAGAAGTAGAGACGGCTCCTGTCCTGGGCTCTCTGACTGCCTGGGCAATTTGGCAGGTGGTGAAGAGACAGATGGGTGCTCTCCAGTGCTCTGTGCCTGAGAGGATGTGGCACTAATTGAAGTCGATGCGTTAGCTGCCATCCATACGACAACGGCTTCAATTTGGTCTTCACGCAGCAGCGGTGTACGGCGCTTTCCGACAAAGCTGCGCATGAAGGACTGTTCCCTTCTGAAACTGGGTGATGATGAGTCACCGGTGCCCGCAGCAGGCACAGAATCCCCATGTCCTCTCCCTGCTCCGCGCCCATGCCCATGTGCCTTACTCCCTGCCTTCTTCATCTTGGTTGACTGATAAAGATAAGCAGAAAAGTACTAACGGCTTAGTGTGCTTATTCCTGAACAGCTCCTAACAGGTATAAGAAACACTGATTTTCTAAAGTGTGGACTAGACTTTATTATGACCTAATGTGGCCTACACAACTGTAAAGTGGTGTGTTTGGTGAACTTTATTATTTTTTTATTTTTGGGGGGCTGAAATGACTACAGGACGAGCTGCACTCACACGGAGACCATGCAGACAGCCGTAAACGGCACTGCAAGGCCCAAAAAACCTCCTCTATGTTATCCTATGTAGTGTTTTTCCACAATGTAGCTGGATATGGGTGGAAAGCCACTAATAGGAATTATTTGAAAAAATGTGCAGCGGGCTGCACTATTTGCAAAAAAGGACAATGTATTTTACGGTATGAGGCAGTGGCGCACCCTGAGCTGGATACAACCGGCTGTGGCTGCACACAGACTACAGGGCGAGCTGCACTCACACGGAGACCATGCAGACAGCCGTAAATGGCGCTGCAAGGCCCAAAAAACCTCCTCTACATTATCCTATGTAGTGTTTTTCCACAATGTAGCTGGATATGGGTGGAAAGCCACTAATAGGAATTATTTGAAAAAATGTGCAGCGGGCTGCACTATTTGCAAAAACGGACAATGTATTTTACGGTATGAGGCAGTGACGCACCCTGAGCTGGATACAACCGGCTGTGGCTGCACACAGACTACAGGGCGAGCTGCACTCACACGGAGACCATGCAGACAGCCGTAAATGGCGCTGCAAGGCCCAATAAACCGCCTCTACGTTATCCTATGTAGTGTTTTTCCACAATTTAGCTGGATACGGGTGGAAAGCCACTAATAGGAATTATTTGAAAAAATGTGCAGCGGGCTGCACTATTTGCAAAAAAGGACAATGTATTTTACGGTATGAGGCAGTGACGCACCCTGAGCTGGATACAACCGGCTGTGGCTGCACACAGACTACAGGGCGAGCTGCACTCACACGGAGACCGTGCAGACAGCCGTAAACGGCGCTGCAAGGCCCAAAAAACCTCCTCTACATTATCCTATGTAGTGTTTTTCCACAATTTAGCTGGATACGGGTGGAAAGCCACTAATAGGAAGTATTTGAAAAAATGTGCAGCGGGCTGCACTATTTGCAAAAAAGGACAATGGAATGGATAGAACAGTATGAGACAGTGAACCACCCTGAGCTGAATACAACCGGCTATGGCTGCGCACAGACTAGAGAGTGGGCTGCACTCACACACACACACACAGAGACCTTGCAGATCGCTGTGAAAACAGCGCTGCAAGGCAAAAGCAAGGTGATTAGTAGGTGAACACAGCGGTTGCTAAATTAGCCTTGGAAAAGAACAATGAAGCAAATTGCTATCTCTAAACTGGCCCTCAGTCAGCAAACAGCGTCCTGTCACTAACTGAATTCACAGCAGAGTGAGCGCAAAATGGCGCCAGCGACTTTTAAACTGCAGCATGACATCATTTCAGCAGCCAATCACAGCCTTGCCAGTAGTTTCATGCCCTCCATGCTGAACAGGATGTGCCCACACTTGGAATCATTCTCATTGGCTGAATTCGTGCTGTTTGAATTCTGGGAACTTCCGATTCCGGGAAAAGCACAAAGAAGCAAATCGCTATCTCAACTAGCCCTCAGTCAGAACACAGCATCCTATGTCTAACTGAATTCACAGCAGAGTGAGCCAGAAAGGGCGGCAACGTTTTTTATAGTGCATCATGACATCTTTCAGCAGCCAATCACAGCCTTGCCAGTAGTTACATGCCCATCATGCTGAACAGGATGTGCCCACACTTGGAATCATTCCTCATTGGCTGAATTCGTGCTGTTTGAATTCTGGGAACTTCCGATTCCGGTATCCGATATGCGGTAAGTATATCCTTGCGGTATCGGAATGCTCAACACTAATCATAATGAATTAGGGGGTGGGAGAAAACATTATTAGGGTCTTAGAATGAAATAGGGCATGAGAGAGGATGCTATCAGGCTTCCAGAAATAATGCCCCCCATACTGGACTACTTCCTGGGATAATGTCTCCAAACCAAGCCTTCTTCTTTGTATAATGTGCCCAATCCTGGTCCCCTTCCTGGTAAAATGCACTCATCCTGGGCCTCTTCCTGGGGTAATGTGTCCCTTCCTGGTCCCCTTCCTGGGGTAATGCGCCCCATACTGGTTTGATGTGCCAAAAAACATGTACCGGTAGGTAAATGGAACATGTGGGGTCTTCTTAACAAAAAAACATGGAAAGACCTAAAAAAAATACCCTTTAAAAATTAATCTTTATTGATAGTATTTAAAAAGGTTTCCAAACTAATATAAACCTTAAAAGGACATAGGGGAAATTTACATTATGGGTAATTTTGAGGTATAGCAGGCAGTCTGGATCCTAGTCCATTCCTGTATATCTGATATCCTGCCTTGCAGCAGAGGTTTGCACCCTAAAGATTTGATATGGCACCCCCGTTCTCTCTCAGAGATTCAATAGATAAAGTAATAGAAATTACACAGGAAAGTTGTTGCTGGGATTCTGAATAGTTGCCCAAAGACAATGCCTATCTATGAATATCAATAGGAGGTACCATATCAGCAAACCTAATGTCTCCCAGATAGTGGGAGTGAAACAGAGCATAAGGGTGCAGTTTCTGTTTAAGGCCACGTTCACACTTTGCGGCGTCCTCTGCAGGTTCTCCCGCAGCGGAATTGATAAATCTGCAGGGCAAAACCGCTGCGGTTATCCCTGCAGATTTATCGCGGTTTGTTCCGCGGTTTCCGCTGCGGGATTACTCCTATACTATTGATGCTGCATATGCAGCAATATGCAGCATCAACAGTAATGTTAAAAATAATAAAAATTGGTTATATACTCACCCTCCGATGTCCGGATCTCCTCGGCGCTGCACCCGGCGCTCCGGTTCCAAAGATGCTGTGCCGAGAAGGACCTTCGTGATGTCACGGTCATGTGACCGCGGCGTCATCACAGTCATGTGACCGCGACGTCACCGCAGGTCCTGCTCGCACAGCAACTCTGACCGACTGGCCGGCCGCGTGCAGCGCTGAGAGGTATAACATGATTTTTTATTTTTATTCTTTTTTTTTACCCCAAATATGGTTCCCAGGGCCTGGAGGAGAGTCTCCTCTCCTCCACCCCGGGTACCACCCGCACATTAACCGCTTACTTCCCGCAACGTGGGCACAGCCCCATGTGGGAAGTAAGCGGTTCAATGCATTCCTATGGGTGCAGAATCGCAGCGATTCTGCACAAAGAAGTGACATGCTGCGGGTTTTAAACCGCTGCGTTTCTGCGCGTTTTTTCCCGCAGCATGTGCACAATGGAAACTGCTGCGGACCCGCAGTATCAAAATCGCCGCGGTTCCGCGGTAAAAAACGCAAAGTGTGAACATGGCCTTAAAGTTTACTTCATATCCTATATGGCCAATCGCCACAACAATAAATCAGACAGTAGTACTATAGTTACATCACAATGAAAACTCAAATAGTTTGATAAAGTGCATTGTGCTCATAGGAAGAGCAGCTATGTCCCGCCCAGGCCAGAGACTGCAAAATAGGATATCTCTCCAAAAATGTTTCAGACCAAAAATATACTAAAATCCAAGGTGCAACTTATGTGTTTATTGCCATGAACGATCACTTGTATCTCAGATATCATGAATGATCCCTTTGTACCTACACGTCTCACCCCCTCCTTTTTTAGGGGTTCATCAGGGGAGCATGTTAGGAGAAACCTCAATGGGTCAATATGCAGATGTGGGGTACAGGTCGACCTCCCAACATATAGAATCTATCCCTAAGAAAGGAGGGGGTAAAATGTGCTGAACAAAGGGATCCACCTTTAGGACGATGAGTATATGTTATTTTTACTTTACAAGAGGATCTTTCTGTAGAAACTGGTTGTCTAGCTATTGGACAAATTCTTTATGGCCAAATTAAGCCTGGTCCATTTCCCCTTCCCGACCTGTGACGCAGCGTATGCGTCATGAAAACCTGTGCCTTCCCGACCTGTGACGCAGCATATGCGTCATGGTAGGATCACGTTCCTGCGGGTCGGGTGACCAGGGTCAGTGAAAGATTACCTGACCCACAGGTACAGAAGGACTTGTACTTCACCCCGGGGGGGTGGCTTTGCCCCCCTGCGGCTACAATTGCTCTGATTGGCTGTTGAAATGAAACTTGGTGAAATATTACAATCCAGCCATGGCTGATGCTGCAATATCATCGGCCTTGGCTGGAGACCGCGATCTGCCCCACCACCAACTGATGGCTGCGATCTGCTGCCACCATCAGTCTTTCCTCCCCTCTGTCCTGTCCTCCGCTGCCATCCTCTCCCCTCCATTCCCTCCGAGGTCAAATCCCACCCCCCAGTGCCTCCCGAGTCCTGGTGTCCCTCCCAGTGTCCATCCGTCTTCCCCCATGGGCGCCGCCATCTTCCAAAATGGCGGGCGCATGCGCGGTGCACCCGCCGAATCTGACGGCCGGCAGATTCATTCATTCATTCCTGGTACCCTATCACAGTGATCAAAATAAAAAAAATTGTACATAAACCCCCTTTATCACCCCCATAGGTAGGGAAAATAATGAAATAAAGAAAATATATTTATTTTTATTTTTCCACTAGGGTTAGGGTTAGAATTAGGGCTAGAATTAGGGTTAGGGTTGGAGTTAGGGTTAGGGTTGGAATTAAGGTTAGGGTTAGAACTAGGGTTAGGGTTGGAATTAGGGTTAGGGTTGGAATTAGAGTTAGGGTTCGGATTAGGTTTGGGGTTGGAGTTAGGGTTAGGGTTGGAATTAGGGTTAAGATTAGGGTTAGGGGTGTGTTGGGGTTAGGGTTGAGATTAGGGTTAGGTTTGAGGTTAGAGTTATGGTTAGGGTTGGGATTAGGGTTATGGGGTGTGTTGGGGTTAGGGTTGTGGTTAGGGGTGTGCTGAGGTTAGGGTTGTGATTAGAGTTATGGTTAGCATTGGGATTAGGGTTAGGGGTGTGTTGGGGTTAGTGTTGGAGTTAGAATTGAGGGGTTTCCACTGTTTAGGCACATCAGAGGCTCTCCAAACGCGACATGGTGGTGCAGCGCCCCAGAGTCCTGGTCGTTGCAGTACTGTGGCTCCGCCGCTAAGGGGGGCTATGGTACGTCTGATGGCACCGAAGGAGTTCATCTGACCAGGTATCACAGACACCAATACATTTCACAGTCTGGCCTCCAGGGGGAGCTAAGGGTACTATTCATTAGGCCACTCCTCACAGTCTGGTAAAACTGGGGGTTAGGCAGGAAGTTAGGAAGAACGCTGACTGGGTTGGAACCAGGCAACACCTTGTGGGAGAGGGTGTTGTAGGGGAAGATTCGGTAGGGTCCCTGTCAGGGGTGGGATCCTGACAGAGGCCTGGCAATGAGAAAGAACGTTACGGGACCGTGCCTGCTCAGTATAGCGGCGGTGCCCCAAGAAAGGATAAGAAGCGAGATTTATTGTGCTGAGTGAGAAACGAGATCAAAGCAAGAAGGAGAATACCAGTAGGAGTCGTGCTGTAAGATCGAGGCAACATTCTACAGAGGCGCACAACCGGCAGCCGGAACGCCGAGGGAGTACAGAGCTCTAAGCCATACTTCAAACCAACGGCAGGACAGTCAGTCACAGGTGGGCTGTCTCACCTAAATCACCTACGAAGACATAGGGGGCAACCTGTGGAGAGGGGCGACTCTAGGGTCCCGGAAGAGCTCCGAGCCTACCCGTCATACGGGTGCGTCCCAACCGTAACATCAGGGAGGGACGGTGGATTAGCAGAACATCATCTAATCGAGTTGTGAGGGAACACGAGAAACAGACACAACAGTTGTGGGGACTATCCCGTAAGCACAGCAGGGGAGGACCACAACACATAGCGCTAGCAGGAAGGCACAGATTTCCACCTGCAAAGGGAATTCTGGAGGTGCCATCGGACCGGCCGGACTTGCGCATCCTGGTGAACCGTATTCCAGACTGAGGACCCAGAGACCTTCAGTAAAGAGGTAAAGAGACTGCAACCCCTGTGTCCTTGTGATTGATTGCGTCCTGCACCACACACCGAACTGTCATCCTTTTATTGGGCGCCCCTCAGCAGCAGGGTCACGGACCGGGCCTAGCCGCCGTGACGACCCCAGAGCAGAGACTCAGAGGCCCGGTACCGGGTACCCCTCGGCCCTGCGGCAGTGGGGGCGCTACAACTTGGCGTCACGAACAGGATCTACTTAAGCCTGAAGAATCAGGTCATGTGTGCCTTGGAATTGTGATTTATTGTGCTTGGACTGTGACTTATTGCAAAGACTGTGTATTGCCACTTGCCGCCAGAAGTTCCCGCCAAAACCGCCGCCATTACAGCGCTAGGGAGAGCGCAGGAGAAGAAGAAGGGCGTGGAGTGGGCGTAGACGAGCTGGAGAATGCGAAAGACAATGGCCGCCCAGTCTAAATATTTCTGTACCTTGAGGACGTGTCCGTCAGCAGCAGAGATCCGCCTCCTGATTCTCAATGGTGGGCGGAGACAGAGAAAACGAAACCGCCCACGAAGGAGAGAGCGGGAAAAGGACCAGGAAGAAGAAGTCAGCGACATGGAGGACGCCATGGCGAGCCACCCGGAGCTGGAGCGTGGGGTCGGAGCCGAGGACTCCCCCAGCTACCCGGAGAAGCACCGCGGCCAGACCTCCACAGTTGACGGTGACCTCCTGCAGACCGGAGCGGACGAGCTGATCCACCAACTCCTGCAGACGCAGCTGAACACTGAGGCCGGGTTGAAGAAGACCATCATCGGAAGCCTCACCAGACATCTGTCGGCAGCCTCGTCTGGTCCGGAGCAAGAAAGAAGTTCTAGCGCTCCGAAGCCAGAAAGCAAGGCCCTACCAGAAAGCGAGGTGCTGCAAACATAGATGACAACGCCGCAGCGCAAGGCCCTGCAGCTAGCGTTCCAGACCCCAGCAGAGACGGAGCAGACCGGCACCGGAGGGACCGCATCTGAAGCAGGTATGAAGGACGACCCGCCCTGATGACTGACCCCACTCCCGCGACTGCTAGTGCCACAGCTGCTGACTCCGTTCCAGTGACTGATCTTGCAGCAGCCGCTACCTCTGCTGCAGCAAATGCCCCTACTCAAGCTGCGCAGACCTCCATCGCTGTGCATGACCTAACCGTACATGAAAGACGGATTAACGGCGTTTGTCCAGCACTGGGTGCAACCCTGGACTTCACCCTTCCCGGGCCAAGAGGGGTTAAGTGCCAGGTGCAGCCCTGGAAGCGGTCCAACTAAACCTCAGAAACCTGAAACTGTAAATAGTTAACTGTTTCTACTGTTTTGCTGCTAAAACCCGTCTAGGGTTACTCTTAAAGGGATCCCTTTGTTGACCCGGGATCCCTATTGTTTTTGGTTTTTTTTCTACTATTTTGCACAAGTTATCAAGAACTGCCGAATCATGAACAATGCATGATACAAACTCCTTGTAAATAGTTTGCACCTTCTTAAAGGTGCTCTCTACTGGTTTTACATAAAAGACGGACTCTTTGCGAAGATACGGTTCTTGGAACCTGCACTGGAGTCCTTGCTGCATACGGACTTGCAGCTTGAAAAGTTGCACTACCTCATAGAGACTTGGTCCCCTCTTAAAGGGGATGTTCGCATCCTGCACTTATGACCAGTGTTGCCTTAAGATGGTTGAATGGCAATAATGCCCTGAAAAGAAAGTATTGATGATGTTGATATGTGACAGTTAAATGTAACCAACTAGTTAAATGTAAGAAATGTTCAATAATGTTAATAGAAGAATGAGGACAGGAAGTGAACCCATAGGGGTTAGTAGTGAGTCCTCCTAGGAGCCATATAGAGATGGCTCAGTGCTCTTAAACTGAAAGAAAAATGATATGTTCTATACTGTGTATAGTAGTGGAAGGACAGTAGGCTCGGGCGGAAAGGAGCGGTCCTGTAACAGAAAGGAGAGGCAGTAGGTCTGGAGCGGGTAGGACAGGCGGTCCTGCAGATTTAAAGAAGGAGAATGCATAAAAGTTAATTAGCCTTATATGTGATATAAGAAGGTCTTTAGTGGATTTAGCGAGTACGTCCTTAAAGGCAATGTTAAATTATTGTTCAAAATTTTGCACTTAGTAGAATACCCGGTTGGGTAAGAAAAGTTATTTATAGTAAAGTTATTTAAAAAAGTATTTAACCATGTTTGTAACGTTCAAGTGTCCTCACCTCCCATAAAGGGAAGCTCTGTTAAAAAGTTGACTTGTACTTGCATTTTCAAAATTGTATGTCTTTTTGCTGACATGTATTGTTGTTTTCTTCCCAGTCCAGGAGTACTGGATTTTACCGGGGGGGACTGCAGCGCCCCAGAGTCCTGGTCGTTGCAGTACTGTGGCTCCGCCGCTAAGGGGGGCTATGGTACGTCTGATGGCACCAAAGGAGTTCATCTGACCAGGTATCACAGACACCAATACATTTCACAGTCTGGCCTCCAGGGGGAGCTAAGGGTACTATTCATTAGGCCACTCCTCACAGTCTGGTAAAACTGGGGGTTAGGCAGGAAGTTAGGAAGAACGCTGACTGGGTTGGAACCAGGCAACACCTTGTGGCAGAGGGTGTTGTAGGGGAAGATTCGGTAGGGTCCCTGTCAGGGGTGGGATCCTGACAGAGGCCTGGCAACGAGAAAGAACGTTACGGGACCGTGCCTGCTCAGTATGGCGGCGGTGCCCCAAGAAAGGATAAGAAGCGAGATTTATTGTGCTGAGTGAGAAACGAGATCAAAGCAAGAAGGAGAATACCAGTAGGAGTCGTGCTGTAAGATCGAGGCAACATTCTACTGAGGCGCACAACCGGCGGCCGGAACGCCGAGGGAGTACAGAGCTCTAAGCCATACTTCAAACCAACGGCAGGACAGTCAGTCACAGGCGGGCTGTCTCACCTAAATCACCTACGAAGACATAGGGGGCAACCTGTGGAGAGGGGCGACTCTAGGGTCCCGGAAGAGCTCCGAGCCTGCCCGTCATACGGGTGCATCCCAACCGTAACATCAGGGAGGGACGGTGGATTAGCAGAACATCATCTAATTGAGTTGTGAGGGAACACGAGAAACAGACACAACAGTTGTGGGGACTATCCCGTAAGCACAGCAGGGGAGGACCACAACACATAGCGCTAGCAGGAAGGCACAGATTTCCACCTGCAAAGGGAACTCTGGAGGTGCCATTGGACCGGCCGGACTTGCGCAGCCTGGTGAACCGTATTCTGGACTGAGGACCCAGGGACCTTCAGTAAAGAGGTAAAGAGACTGCAACCTGGTGTCCTCGTTATTTACTGCGACCGGCACTACACCGCACCACTACCAAAACCATCCACATCTATTACTGTACGCCCCTCAGCAGGGTCACGGACCGGGTCTAGCCACCGTGACAACCCCAGAGCAGAGACTCAGAGGCCTGGTACTGGGTACCCCTCGGCCCTGCGGCAGTGGGGGCGCTACAGTGGCACCATTGATTTCAGCCAATCTTGCGTTCAAAAAGTCAAACGGTGCTCCCTCCTTTCCGAGCCTCGACATGTGCCCAAACAGTGGTTTACCCCAACATATGGGGCATCAGCGTACTCAGGAAGAATTGCACAACAATGTTGGGGGTCTAATTTCTCCAAATTTTCCAAAATGAGGTCCCTTGTGGGGGGTTTCTACTGTTTAGGCACATCAGGGGCTCTGCAAACGTAACGGGATGCCCACAGACCATTCCATCAAAGTCTGCATTTTAAAACGTCACTACTTCCCTTCCGAGCCCTGACAGGTCCCCCCCACATATGGGGTATCAGCATACTCAGGACAAACTGGACAACAACCTTTGGGGTCCAATTTCTCCTGTTACCCTTATGAAAATAAAAATTTGCAGGCTAAAAAATCATTTTATGAGGAAAAAAATGATTTTTTTATTTTTACTGCTATGCGTTATAAACTTCTGTGAAGCACTTGGGGGTTCAAAGTGCTCATCGCACATCTAGACAAGTTCCCTGGGGGGGTCTAGTTTCCAAAATGGGGTCACTTGTGGGGAAGCTCCAATGTTTAGGCACAAAGGAGCTCTCCATTCACAACATGGTGTCCGCTAACGATTGGAGCTAATTTTCTATTCAAAAATTCAAATGACGCTCCTTCCCTTCCGACCCATGCCGTGCGCCTAAACAGTGGTTTATGACCACATATGAGGTATTGGTGTACTCAGGAGAAATTGCCCAACAAATTTTAGGATCCATTTTATCCTGTTGCCCATGTGAAAATGAAAAAAATTGAGGCTAAAAGAAAATTTTTGTGAAAAAAAGTACTTTTTCATTTTTATGGATCAAATTGTGAAGCACCTGGGGGTTCAAAGTGCTCACTATGCATCTAGATAAGTTCCTTGGGGGGTCTAGTTTCCAAAATTGATCACTTGTGGGGGAGCTCCAAAGTTTAGGCACACAGGGGCTCTCCAAACGCGACTTGGTGTCCGCTAACGATTGGAGCTAATTTTCCATTCAAAAAGTCAAATGGCGCTCCTTCCCTTCCAAGCGCTGCCGTGCGCCCAAACAGTGGTCCCCCCCCCACATATGGGGTTTCAGCATACTCAGGACAAATTGTACAATAACTTTTGGGGTCCACTTTCTCCTTTCACCCTTGGGAAAATAAAAAAATTGTTGCTAAAAGATCAATTTTGTGATTAAAAAGTTAAATGTTCATTTTTTCCTTCCATGTTGCTTCTGCTGCTGTGAAACACCTGAAGGTTTAATAAACTTCTTGAATGTGGTTTTGATCAGCTTGAGTTTGAATGTCCCACCAGGGCAGTGGGGTACTCAGTACCTGGTTCTGTCTTAAAGTGGATGTCACCGTGGCGGCAACCCAGTCCGTGGCCCTGGGTATCCAAGTAATGGGAAAGGTCTTTAAGGGGATTTGTAATGTCTATGCTCGTGATGCCACCTGTGGTGTTTGGTCAGTTGGGACCAACGCTGCTTAAAGGGGTCCTCTGGGGCGATGGTTAGGGTTGA
Organism: Ranitomeya variabilis; assembly: GCF_051348905.1. Classification (NCBI taxonomy): domain Eukaryota; kingdom Metazoa; phylum Chordata; class Amphibia; order Anura; family Dendrobatidae; genus Ranitomeya; species Ranitomeya variabilis. Next base: position 672,635,835 of record NC_135233.1, on the reverse strand, counting down.
GCGAAACGGGTCGATCATTTTCAAAAGTCGCCGACTTTTGGCTAAGTCGGCGTCTCATGAAACCCGATCCGACCCCTGTGCTTGTCGGCCATGCGGTACGCAACTTTCGCGCCAAAGTCGCGTTTCAATGACGCGAAAAGCGCCATTTCTCAGCCAATGAAGGTGAACGCAGAGTGTGGGCAGCGTGATGACATAGATCCTGGTCCCCACCATCTTAGAGAAGGGCATTGCAGTGATTGGCTTGCTGTCTGCGGCGTCACAGGGGCTATAAAGGGGCGTTCCCGCCGACCGCCATCTTACTGCTGCTGATCTGAGCTTAGGGACAGGTTGCTGCCGCTTCGTCAGAAGCAGGGAGAGCGTTAGGCAGGGTCCACTAACCACCAAACCGCTTGTGCTGCAGCGATTTCCACTGTCCAACACCACCTTCGGTGTGCAGGGACTGTGGAAGCTATTTTTTTTTTTTTTCCCCTCAGCGCTGTAGCTCATTGGGCTGCCCTAGAAGGCTCCGTGATAGCTGTATTGCTGTGTGTACGCCACTGTGGAAACCAACTGCTTTTTTCAAAGCACATATCCTCTTGTTCCTTCCTTTCTGCACAGCTATCTTTTTTGTTTGTCCACACTTTTTATTTAATTTGTGCATCAGTCCACTCCTATTGCTGCCTGCCATACCTGGCTTAGATTACTGCAGGGAGATAGTAATTGTAGGACAGTCCCTGTTTTTTTTTTGTTTTTTTTGTGGGAGATTAAGATTGGCATTTCTGCTACAGTGCCATCCCTGTGTGTGCCATCTCTCACTGAGTGGGCCATAGAAAGCCTATTTATTTTTTCCGTGATTTGTGTTCTAAATTCTACCTCAACACAAAAACACTACATCAATCAGTGGGAGAAAAATATTGGCCTCAGTCAGGGCTTGTGTGCCACTGCTGTGTGTGCTATCTCTCATTCAGTGGGCTATAGAAAGCCTATTTTTTTTTATTTATTTTTTTAATATTATTTGGTTTCTAAAGTCTCCCTGAAAAAAAAAAAAAAAACCTAAAAAAACAGTGGGAGAGTAATATTGCCCTTTCAGCTTGTGTGCCAGTCTTGACTCCTGGGTGTGCCACCTCTCTCTCTCATTCAGTGGGCCATAGAAAGGCTATTTTTGTTTTTGTTTTTTTTAATATTATTTGGTTTCTAAAGTCTCCCTGAAAAAAAAAAAAAAACATAAAAAAACAGTGGGAGAGTAATATTGCCCTTTCAGCTTGTGTGCCAGTCTTGACTCCTGGGTGTGCCACCTCTCTCCCTCTCATTCAGTGGGCCATAGAAAGCCTATTTATTTTTTAAAAAAAATATTATTGGGTTTCTAAAGTCTCCCTTAAAAAACAAAAAATACATAAAAAACAGTGGGAGAGTAATATTGCCCTTTCAGCTTGTGTGTCAGGCTTGACTCCTGGGTGTGCCACCTCTCTCCCTCTCATTCAGTGGGCCATAGAAAGCCTATTTATTTTTTTTTTAAATATTATTGGGTTTCTAAAGTCTCCCTTAAAAAACAAAAAATACATAAAAAAACAGTGGGAGAGTAATATTGCCCTTTCAGCTTGTGTGCCAGTCTTGACTCCTGGGTGTGCCACCTCTCTCTCATTCAGTGGGCCATAGAAAGCATTTTTTTTTTTTTTCCTTGATTTGTGTTCTAAAATCTACCTCAACACAAAAACACTACATCAATCAGTGGGAGAAAAATATTGGCCTCAGTCAGGGCTTGTGTGCCACTGCTGTGTGTGCTATCTCTCATTCAGTGGGCTATAGAAAGCCTATTTATTTATTTATTTTTTTTCTTATTATTTGGTTTCTAAAGTCTCCCTGAAAAAAAAAAAAAAACATAAAAAAACAGTGGGAGAGTAATATTGCCCTTTCAGCTTGTGTGCCAGTCTTGACTCCTGGGTGTGCCACCTCTCTCCCTCTCATTCAGTGGGCCATAGAAAGCCTATTTATTTATTTTTTTAAATATTATTGGGTTTCTAAAGTCTCCCTTAAAAAACAAAAAATACATAAAAAAACAGTGGGAGAGTAATATTGCCCTTTCAGCTTGTGTGCCAGTCTTGACTCCTGGGTGTGCCACCTCTCTCTCATTCAGTGGGCCATAGAAAGCATTTTTTTTTTTTTTTCCTTGATTTGTGTTCTAAAATCTACCTCAACACAAAAACACTACATCAATCAGTGGGAGAAAAATATTGGCCTCAGTCAGGGCTTGTGTGCCACTGCTGTGTGTGCTATCTCTCATTCAGTGGGCTATAGAAAGCCTATTTATTTATTTATTTTTTTTCTTATTATTTGGTTTCTAAAGTCTCCCTGAAAAAAAAAAAAAAAACATAAAAAAACAGTGGGAGAGTAATATTGCCCTTTCAGCTTGTGTGCCAGTCTTGACTCCTGGGTGTGCCACCTCTCTCCCTCTCATTCAGTGGGCCATAGAAAGCCTATTTATTTTTTTTTTAAATATTATTGGGTTTCTAAAGTCTCCCTTAAAAAACCAAAAATACATAAAAAAAAACAGTGGGAGAGTAATATTGCCCTTTCAGCTTGTGTGCCAGTCTTGACTCCTGGGTGTGCCACCTCTCTCTCATTCAGTGGGCCATAGAAAGCATTTTTTTTTTTTTCCTTGATTTGTGTTCTAAAATCTACCTCAACACAAAAACACTACATCAATCAGTGGGAGAAAAATATTGGCCTCAGTCAGGGCTTGTGTGCCACTGCTGTGTGTGCTATCTCTCATTCAGTGGGCTATAGAAAGCCTATTTATTTATTTATTTGTTTTCTTATTATTTGGTTTCTAAAGTCTCCCTGAAAAAAAAATAAATAAATAAAAAAACAGTGGGAGAGTAATATTGCCCTTTCAGCTTGTGTGCCAGTCTTGACTCCTGGGTGTGCCACCTCTCTCTCTCATTCAGTGGGCTATAGAAAGGCTATTTTTTTTTTTTTTTTAATATTATTTGGTTTCTAAAGTCTCCCTGAAATAAAAAAAAAACTTAAAAAAACAGTGGGAGAGTAATATTGCCCTTTCAGCTTGTGCGCCAGTCTTGACTCCTGGGTGTGCCACCTCTCTCTCTCTAATTGTGGGCCATAGAAAGCCTTTTTTTTTTTTTTTTTTTTTTAATATTATTTGGTTTCTAAAGTCTCCCTGAGAAAAAAAATAAAATAAATTAGGTGGGAGATTAATATTGACATTAGTGCTTGAGTGACAGTCCTGCGTGTGTGTCATCTCTGTGATTTTGTGCCACAGAAAACAGAGTGTGTAACATTGTGCCTGATTTTCCTTGTGGTCTCACCAACCTGTTAAGGGATATTGAAATCATACTGAAGTTATAGCTCACCGTGTAAGTTGTTTGACAGCAACAAATAAAGTTACTTTGGTTAAGATTAGTGTTGAGTAGGGTTGAGCGACTTTCATTTTTTTAAGATCGAGTAGGGTTTTGGGAAACCCGATTTTGTCCAGAGTCGAGTCGAGTGCAGTCGGCCGATTATCGCTAAAAGTCGGGGATCGACCGAAACACGAAACCCAATGCAAGTCAATGGGGAAGCATAGTCGGCAGTGAGTGGAGGCCAGGAAAACACCTACAGTGCCCATTTTAATGCCAAAAACATCCATTCTTGTTTCTGAAGCTTGTCAATCTTAATTAACTTTATAATAATAGTTGGGCATAGGGAATTGGGGGTCATTTGGCAAAAGTTGTGGGGGGAGTAGGGCCGGCTCAAGTTTTTCGTGGGCCCAGGAAATGCGGACTACGTCACGGCGGTGTTGCAGGGAAAGGTAAGTATTTAAAAGTTGCAAGTGCTGTGATCCTGAGCAAGCAGGGGGGGGGCCCACTCGTTCGCATTGCCACTGGCACAGGGCCCCTCAAAGTACGGCGGTGTGTTTGCATGGCGGGGGCGCCTCCCACCAGCAGCGACACTTTTGCGTACTCTGAGGGGCCCTGTGCCAGTGACGTCGCCAACGAGTATGCCCCCCCACCTGATGAAGGAACCTGCACTTTCATCTGCACCTTCCTCTTTGTCCCTGTGTAAGGTGGTATAACATGCGGGAAGGGGAACCTTACTTTCAGCAGGGACAGATTCTGGCTGTGTAGAGTACAAGGGGAATGTAGTGGTCTAGGTCAATGTACCAGCAGACTCATTTAGCAGTGGCTGGGCAATGGGCAGGATGAGGAGGAAACAGATATAGGGCCAAAGAATAAAGTAGGCTACATGCAGTTCAAAATTGGTAACAGGACTAAACAGGCGGCATTGCTTTGTTCAGTGGAGTAGCAAACCCAAGAGCAGCAGACACTGTTTCAAGGGCCTAACCACACTAGTAGGCCAAATGCAGTTTAATATCTGATAGTATAGGGCGAAAGCCAGAATGTGGAAGCTCAGCTTTGTTCAGTTGAGGACAACACCAGGGAGTGGCAGACACCTTTAGTAGGCCGGAAAAGCCTATTGCATTTTTTAAAATGGTAATTTGGAGCAGAAGGTTGAAGCTCAGCTTTATTTAGTTGAGGGCAACACCAGGGAGGGGCAGAAGCCGTTAGTAGGCCCTAACCACCATTTTTTTTTTAAAACCACTTAATGAGAGCCGGAAGGTTGAAGCTCAGCTTTATTTAGTTGAGGACAACACCAGGGAGGGGCAGAAGCCGTTAGTAGGCCCTAACCACCATTTTTTTTTTTAAAACCACATAATGAGAGCCGGAAGGTTGAAGCTCAGCTTTATTTAGTTGAGGACAACACCAGGGAGGGGCAGAAGCCGTTAGTAGGCCCTAACCACCATTTTTGTTTTAAAACCACTTAATGAGAGCCGGAAGGTTGAAGCTCAGCTTTATTTAGTTGAGGACAACACCAGGGAGGGGCAGAAGCCGTTAGTAGGCCCTAACCACCATTTTTTTTTTTAAAACCACATAATGAGAGCCGGAAGGTTGAAGCTCAGCTTTATTTAGTTGAGGACAACACCAGGGAAGGGCAGAAGCCGTTAGTAGGCCCTAACCACCATTTTTGTTTTAAAACCACTTAATGAGAGCCGGAAGGTTGAAGCTCAGCTTTATTTAGTTGAGGACAACACCAGGGAGGGGCAGAAGCCGTTAGTAGGCCCTAACCACCATTTTTGTTTTAAAACCACTTAATGAGAGCCGGAAGGTTGAAGCTCAGCTTTATTTAGTTGAGGACAACACCAGGGAGGGGCAGAAGCCGTTAGTAGGCCCTAACCACCATTTTTGTTTTAAAACCACTTAATGAGAGCCGGAAGGTTGAAGCTCAGCTTTATTTAGTTGAGGACAACACCAGGGAGGGGCAGAAGCCGTTAGTAGGCCCTAACCACCATTTTTTTTTTAAAACCACTTAATGAGAGCCGGAAGGTTGAAGCTCAGCTTTATTTAGTTGAGGACAACACCAGGGAGGGGCAGAAGCCGTTAGTAGGCCCTAACCACCATTTTTTGTTTTAAAACCACATAATGAGAGCCGGAAGGTTGAAGCTCAGCTTTATTTAGTTGAGGACAACACCAGGGAGGGGCAGAAGCCGTTAGTAGGCCCTAACCACCATTTTTGTTTTAAAACCACTTAATGAGAGCCGGAAGGTTGAAGCTCAGCTTTATTTAGTTGAGGACAACACCAGGGAGGGGCAGAAGCCGTTAGTAGGCCCTAACCACCATTTTTTTTTTTAAAACCACATAATGAGAGCCGGAAGGTTGAAGCTCAGCTTTATTTAGTTGAGGACAACACCAGGGAGGGGCAGAAGCCGTTAGTAGGCCCTAACCACCATTTTTGTTTTAAAACCACTTAATGAGAGCCGGAAGGTTGAAGCTCAGCTTTATTTAGTTGAGGACAACACCAGGGAGGGGCAGAAGCCGTTAGTAGGCCCTAACCACCATTTTTGTTTTAAAACCACTTAATGAGAGCCGGAAGGTTGAAGCTCAGCTTTATTTAGTTGAGGACAACACCAGGGAGGGGCAGAAGCCGTTAGTAGGCCCTAACCACCATTTTTTTTTTAAAACCACTTAATGAGAGCCGGAAGGTTGAAGCTCAGCTTTATTTAGTTGAGGACAACACCAGGGAGGGGCAGAAGCCGTTAGTAGGCCCTAACCACCATTTTTTTTTTTAAAACCACATAATGAGAGCCGGAAGGTTGAAGCTCAGCTTTATTTAGTTGAGGACAACACCAGGGAGGGGCAGAAGCCGTTAGTAGGCCCTAACCACCATTTTTGTTTTAAAACCACTTAATGAGAGCCGGAAGGTTGAAGCTCAGCTTTATTTAGTTGAGGACAACACCAGGGAGGGGCAGAAGCCGTTAGTAGGCCCTAACCACCATTTTTTTTTTTAAAACCACATAATGAGAGCCGGAAGGTTGAAGCTCAGCTTTATTTAGTTGAGGACAACACCAGGGAGGGGCAGAAGCCGTTAGTAGGCCCTAACCACCATTTTTGTTTTAAAACCACTTAATGAGAGCCGGAAGGTTGAAGCTCAGCTTTATTTAGTTGAGGACAACACCAGGGAGGGGCAGAAGCCGTTAGTAGGCCCTAACCACCATTTTTTTTTTTAAAACCACATAATGAGAGCCGGAAGGTTGAAGCTCAGCTTTATTTAGTTGAGGACAACACCAGGGAGGGGCAGAAGCCGTTAGTAGGCCCTAACCACCATTTTTGTTTTAAAACCACTTAATGAGAGCCGGAAGGTTGAAGCTCAGCTTTATTTAGTTGAGGACAACACCAGGGAGGGGCAGAAGCCGTTAGTAGGCCCTAACCACCATTTTTTTTTTTAAAACCACATAATGAGAGCCGGAAGGTTGAAGCTCAGCTTTATTTAGTTGAGGACAACACCAGGGAGGGGCAGAAGCCGTTAGTAGGCCCTAACCACCATTTTTGTTTTAAAACCACTTAATGAGAGCCGGAAGGTTGAAGCTCAGCTTTATTTAGTTGAGGACAACACCAGGGAGGGGCAGAAGCCGTTAGTAGGCCCTAACCACCATTTTTGTTTTAAAACCACTTAATGAGAGCCGGAAGGTTGAAGCTCAGCTTTATTTAGTTGAGGACAACACCAGGGAGGGGCAGAAGCCGTTAGTAGGCCCTAACCACCATTTTTGTTTTAAAACCACTTAATGAGAGCCGGAAGGTTGAAGCTCAGCTTTATTTAGTTGAGGACAACACCAGGGAGGGGCAGAAGCCGTTAGTAGGCCCTAACCACCATTTTTTTTTTTAAAACCACATAATGAGAGCCGGAAGGTTGAAGCTCAGCTTTATTTAGTTGAGGACAACACCAGGGAGGGGCAGAAGCCGTTAGTAGGCCCTAACCACCATTTTTGTTTTAAAACCACTTAATGAGAGCCGGAAGGTTGAAGCTCAGCTTTATTTAGTTGAGGACAACACCAGGGAGGGGCAGAAGCCGTTAGTAGGCCCTAACCACCATTTTTTTTTTTAAAACCACATAATGAGAGCCGGAAGGTTGAAGCTCAGCTTTATTTAGTTGAGGACAACACCAGGGAGGGGCAGAAGCCGTTAGTAGGCCCTAACCACCATTTTTGTTTTAAAACCACTTAATGAGAGCCGGAAGGTTGAAGCTCAGCTTTATTTAGTTGAGGACAACACCAGGGAGGGGCAGAAGCCGTTAGTAGGCCCTAACCACCATTTTTTTTTTTAAAACCACATAATGAGAGCCGGAAGGTTGAAGCTCAGCTTTATTTAGTTGAGGACAACACCAGGGAGGGGCAGAAGCCGTTAGTAGGCCCTAACCACCATTTTTGTTTTAAAACCACTTAATGAGAGCCGGAAGGTTGAAGCTCAGCTTTATTTAGTTGAGGACAACACCAGGGAGGGACAGAAGCCGTTAGTAGGCCCTAACCACCATTTTTGTTTTAAAACCACTTAATGAGAGCCGGAAGGTTGAAGCTCAGCTTTATTTAGTTGAGGACAACACCAGGGAGGGGCAGAAGCCGTTAGTAGGCCCTAACCACCATTTTTTTTTTAAAACCACTTAATGAGAGCCGGAAGGTTGAAGCTCAGCTTTATTTAGTTGAGGACAACACCAGGGAGGGGCAGAAGCCGTTAGTAGGCCCTAACCACCATTTTTTTTTTTAAAACCACATAATGAGAGCCGGAAGGTTGAAGCTCAGCTTTATTTAGTTGAGGACAACACCAGGGAGGGGCAGAAGCCGTTAGTAGGCCCTAACCAAAGTTGAAGGCCAAATGCAGTTTAATTTCTGATACTATAGGCCGAAAGCCAGAAGGTGGAAGTTCCGATTTAGACAGTGGAGGACAATTTGAATTAGGGACTGCAGACAGACTTAGTAGGCTGTCCCCTGTGGACCATGCATCCACCACATTAACCCATTGCGCCGTAATGGACACGTAATCTTCCGTGGCCATGCCTACAGGTCCATGCGTCTGTTGTCAGGTGCACCTTTGTACTCACAGATTGCCAGAGTGCATGGACAATGCGGTCTTCTACATGCTGGTGGAGGGTTGGGATGGCTTTTCTCGCAAAAGAAGTGTCGACTGGTTAGCTTGTAGCGTGGTACAGCGTAGTCCATCATGGCCTTATTAATAGTAAATAAAATATATAACTAGGCTCTATGAACTTTTAAATAGGTTCCAGGGGTACACGGGCAGCATTGGTGTGGTCAGTGGAGGAGTATTGCAAGTAGGGGCTGCAGACAGGCTATCAAAGGCCTAAAATAACAAACAGTAGGCAGTCATGGCAGTTTTACATCGGTTACATGGATACACAGGCAGGCACTCCAGGCAGCATTGTGGTCAGTGGAGGAGTATTGCAAGTAGGGGCCGCAGACAGGCTATCAAAGGCCTAAAATAACAAACAATAGGCTCATGGCAGTTTCACAGCGGTTACATGGATACACGGGCAGGCAGCTTGGTGGTGGTGAGTGGAGGAGTATTTAAAGTAGGGACCGCAGACAGGCTTCAAAGGCCTAACATAAGAAAATGGGCTGGCTGTAGGCACTTTATAATTGGTTCCAGGGGTACACGGGCAGCAGTGGTCTGGTCAGTGGAGGAGTATTTAAAGTAGGGACCGCAGACAGGCTTCAAAGGCCTAACATAAGAAAATGGGCTGGCTGTAGGCACTTTATAATTGGTTCCAGGGGTACACGGGCAGCAGTGGTCTGGTCAGTGGAGGAGTATTTAAAGTAGGGACCGCAGACAGGCTTCAAAGGCCTAACATAAGAAAATGGGCTGGCTGTAGGCACTTTATAATTGGTTCCAGGGGTACACGGGCAGCAGTGGTCTGGTCAGTGGAGGAGTATTTAAAGTAGGGACCGCAGACAGGCTATCAAAGGCCTAAAATAACAAACAATAGGCTCATGGCAGTTTTACAGCGGTTACATGGATACACAGGCAGCTTGGTGGTGAGTGGAGGAGTAGTGCAAGGAGTGTCTGTCCCAGTACTCCCAAAATATAAATAGATGTTAATGTCTCGCAAAACAACCAAAACAAAAAAAAAAGGTGGCATACTTAGGTACAGGGGTGGGCTCATCTACTGAGTTTCTGACATAGTAATTTGGCAGTAACTATTTAATGGTGCCAATATAGGACACAGACACAGACTACTTTAAGTTGCATCATAGATGTCTACAAATTTGTATTGTCAGTGCCAGACATTGAATGATGTCAGCGAATAGACTAAAGATTGGTGGAGCTGTGCGACATAATTTTGCACGTGGTAGAGCACATTTTGAGCTGGGGTAGGGGGGAACTCTCTTGAGGCCGGCGGGACCGCCCCAGGGCCCCTCATGTTACAACGGTGTGTCTGACGTTGGGTGCGCACCACCACCGCCAGAGACACTACATTGTACTATGAGGTACCCAGTAGCAATGCCGTCAACCAAAAGCGAGCACACCCACCTCTTCAGACAAACAGCAGTCTCACGGGTGCTTGCGCCAAGTCGCGATACCACGGCCCCGTGTGGGGAGTTTTGCCATTTAGGGAGGTGTAAACATGTCGTATGCTGTACAATCAGCTGCAGCAAATTAGACATTAGAAAAGTAATTCACAGGCAAGAGCTTTTCATAGGAAAGCTAGGTGTCGGCCGGGCAAGGTGGGGCAAAAGATTTCGAAATCCAGTTGTGGTTCATTTTAATGAATGTTAGATCGTCAACATTTTGGGTAGCCAGACGAGTCCTTTTTTCGGTTAATATTGAACCTGCAGCACTGAATACTCTTTCTGATAGGACACTTGCTGCCGGGCAAGCAAGCTCCTGCAATGCATATTCTGCCAATTCTGGCCAGGTGTCTAATTTGGAGGCCCAGTAATCAAATGGGAATGACGGTTGAGGGAGAACATCGATAAGGGATGAAAAATAGTTAGTAACCATACTGGACAAATGTTGTCTCCTGTCACTTTCAATTGATGCAGCAGTACCTGTCCTGTCTGCGGTCATAGCAAAATCACTCCACAACCTGGTCAGAAAACCCCTCTGTCCAACGCCACTTCTGATGTGTGCACCCCTAACACTCCTAGTCTGCTGCCCCCTGGAGCTTGTGTGAGAACGATCACGTGCGCTGTGTGCTGGGAATGCCTGAAGCAAACGGTCAACAAGAGTTGATTGTTTGGTTGCTAATATTAGTTCCAAGTTCTCATGTGGCATAATATTTTGCAATTTGCCTTTATAGCGTGGATCAAGGAGGCAGGCCAACCAGTAATCGTCATCGTTCATCATTTTCGTAATGCGTGTGTCCCTTTTTAGGATACGTAAGGCATAATCCGCCATGTGGGCCAAAGTTCCAGTTGTCAAATCTCCGGTTGTGATTGGTTGAGGGGCAGTTGCAGGCAAATCTACGTCACTTGTGTCCCTCAAAAAACCAGAACCCGGCCGTGACACGCAACCAATTTCCTGTGCCCCCGTGAAAGTTTCCGCATTAAAAATATACTCATCCCCATCATCCTCCTCGTCCTCCACCTCCTCTTCGCCCGCTACCTCGTCCTGTACACTGCCCTGACCAGACAATGGCTGACTGTCATCAAGGCTTCCCTCTTCCTCTGGTGCAGACGCCTGCTCCTTTATGTGCGTCAAACTTTGCATCAGCAGACGCATTAGGGGGATGCTCATGCTTATTACGGCGTTGTCTGCACTAACCAGCCGTGTGCATTCCTCAAAACACTGAAGGACTTGACACATGTCTTGTATCTTCGACCACTGCACACCTGACAACTCCATGTCTGCCATCCTACTGCCTGCCCGTGTATCCTCCCACAAATAAATAACAGCACGCCTCTGTTCGCACAGTCTCTGAAGCATGTGCAGTGTTGAGTTCCACCTTGTTGCAACGTCTATGATTAGGCGATGCTGGGGAAGGTTCAAAGACCGCTGATAGGTCTGCATACGGCTGGCGTGTACAGGCGAACGTCGGATATGTGAGCAAAGTGCACGCACTTTGAGGAGCAGGTCGGAGAACCCAGGATAAGTTTTCAATAAGCACTGCACCACCAGGTTTAAGGTGTGAGCCAGGCAAGGAATGTGTTTCAGTTGGGAAAGGGAGATGGCAGCCATGAAATTCCTTCCGTTATCACTCACTACCTTGCCTGCCTCAAGATCTACTGTGCCCAGCCACGACTGCGTTTCTTGTTGCAAGAACTCGGACAGAACTTCCGCGGTGTGTCTGTTGTCGCCCAAACACTTCATAGCCAATACAGCCTGCTGACGCTTGGCAGTAGCTGGCCCATAATGGGACAACTGGTGTGCAACAGTGTCATCTGCCGATGGAGTGGTTGGCCGACTGCGTTCTGTGGAAGAGCTGTAGCTTCTGCAGGAGGACGAGGAGGAGGAGGAGGGGGTGCGAACGCCTACAGCCAACTGTTTCCTAGACCGTGGGCTAGGCACAACTGTCCCTAAATTGATGTCGCCTGTGGACCCTGCATCCACCACATTCACCCAGTGTGCCGTGATGGACACATAACGTCCCTGGCCATGCCTACTGGTCCATGCATCTGTAGTCAGGTGCACCTTTGTACTCACAGATTGCCTAAGTGCATGGACGATGCGCTGTTTAACATGCTGGTGCAGGGCTGGGATGGCTTTTCTGGAAAAAAAGTGTCGACTAGGTAGCTCGTATCGTGGTTCAGCGTACTCCATCAGGGCTTTAAAAGCTTCGCTTTCAACTAAACGGTAGGGCATCATCTCTAACGAGATTAGTCTAGCTATGTGGGCGTTAAAACCCTGTGTACGCGGATGCGAGGATAAGTACTTCCTTTTTCTAACCAGAGTCTCATGTAGGGTGAGCTGGACTGGAGAGCAGGAGATCGTGGAACTTTCGGGTGTGCCGGTGTACATGGCAGACTGAGAGACGGTTGGAGACGGTATTGTTTCCGCCGGTGCCCTAGATGCAATATTTCCTCCTACTAAACTGGTGATTCCCTGACCCTGACTGCTTTTGGCTGGCAAAGAAACCTGCACAGATACTGCCGGTGGTGCGGAAAATGGTGGCCTTACAGTGACGGAAGGGATGTTGCGTTGCTGACTAGCTTCATTGGCCGAGGGTGCTACAACCTTGAGGGACGTTTGGTAGTTAGTCCAGGCTTGAAAATGCATGGTGGTTAAGTGTCTATGCATGCAACTAGTATTTAGACTTTTCAGATTCTGACCTCTGCTTAAGCTAGTTGAACATTTTTGACAGATGACTTTGCGCTGATCAGTTGGATGTTGTTTAAAAAAATGCCAGACTGCACTCTTCCTAGACTCGGATCCCTTTTCAGGGATTGCAGACTGAGCTTTAACCGGATGGCCACGCTGTCCTCCAACAGGTTTTGGCTTTGACACGCGTTTTGGGCCAGATACGGGCCCGGCAGATGGAACCTGTTGCGATGTTGATGCCTGCTGCGGCCCCTCCTCCACCTCCGCTTCTGAACTACTGCCGCCTGCACCCTGTTCCCCCAATGGCTGCCAATCGGGGTCAATAACTGGGTCATCTATTACCTCCTCTTCGAGCTCGTGTGCAACTTCGTCTGTGTCACTGTGTCGGTCGGTGGTATAGCGTTCGTGGCGGGGCAACATAGTCTCATCAGGGTCTGATTGTGGATCTGTACCCTGAGAGGGCAATGTGGTGGTCTGAGTCAAAGGAGCAGCATAGTACTCTGGCTGTGGCTGTGCATCAGTGCACTCCATGTCAGAATCTACTTGTAATGGGCATGGCCTGTTAAATGTTTCACTTTCTAAGCCAGGGACGGTATGTGTAAAGAGCTCCATGGAGTGACCCGTTGTGTCGCCTGCTGCATCCTTCTCTCTTGTTGTAGTTTTTGCTGAGGAGGACAAGGAAGCGACTTGTCCCTGACCGTGAACATCCACAAGCGACGCGCTGCTTTTACATTTACCAGTTTCGGAAGAGGAGGCAAAAGAGCTAGAGGCTGAGTCTGCAATGTAAGCCAAAACTTGCTGTTGCTGCTCAGCCTTTAAAAGCGGTTTTCCTACTCCCAGAAAAGAGAGCGTTCGAGGCCTTGTGTAGCCTGACGACGAAACTGGCTCCACAGCTCCAGACTTAGGTGGAATATTTTTATCCCCACGACCACCTGATGCTCCACTACCACTACCATCATTACCAGCTGACAATGAACGCCCACGACGACCTCTTGCACCAGACTTCCTCATTGTTTAAAAATCGTAACCAAACTAACTTTATTTGTTGCTGTCAAACAACTTACACGGTGAGCTATAACTTCAGTATGATTTCAATATCCCTTAACAGGTTGGTGAGACCACAAGGAAAATCAGGCACAATGTTACACACTCTGTTTTCTGTGACACCAAATCACAGAGATGACACACACGCAGGACTGTCACTCAAGCACTAATGTCAATATTAATCTCCCACCTAATTTTTTTTTTTTTTTTTCTCTGTGAGACTTTAGAAACCAAATAATATTTAAAAAAAAACAAAAAAACAAGGCTTTCTATGGCCCACTGAATGAGAGATGGCACGCACAGGAGTGGCACACAAGCCCTGACTGAGGCCAATATTTTTCTCCCACTGATTGATGTAGTGTTTTTGTGTTGAGGTTGATTTTAAAACACAAATGAAGGAAAAAAATAAAAAGGCTTTCTATGGCCCACAATTAGAGAGAGAGGTGGCACACCCAGGAGTCAAGACTGGCACACAAGCTGAAATGGCAATATTACTCTCCCACTGTTTTTTTATGTATTTTTTTTTTATTTTCAGGGAGACTTTAGAAACCAAATAATATTAAAAAAAAAACAAAAAAACAAGGCTTTCTATGGCCCACTGAATGAGAGGGACAGAGGTGGCACACCCAGGAGTCAAGACTGGCACACAAGCTGAAATGGCAATATTACTCTCCCACTGTTTTTTTATGTATTTTTTTTTTATTTTCAGGGAGACTTTAGAAACCAAATAATATTAAAAAAAAAAAAAAAAACAAGGCTTTCTATGGCCCACTGAATGAGAGGGACAGAGGTGGCACACCCAGGAGTCAAGACTGGCACACAAGCTGAAAGGGCAATATTACTCTCCCACTGTTTTTTTATGTTTTTTTTTTTTTTATTTTCAGGGAGACTTTAGAAACCAAATAATATTAAAAAAAAAACAAAAAAACAAGGCTTTCTATGGCCCACTGAATGAGAGGGACAGAGGTGGCACACCCAGGAGTCAAGACTGGCACACAAGCTGAAATGGCAATATTACTCTCCCACTGTTTTTTTATGTATTTTTTTTTTATTTTCAGGGAGACTTTAGAAACCAAATAATATTAAAAAAAAAAAAAAAAACAAGGCTTTCTATGGCCCACTGAATGAGAGGGACAGAGGTGGCACACCCAGGAGTCAAGACTGGCACACAAGCTGAAAGGGCAATATTACTCTCCCACTGTTTTTTTAGGGTTTTTTTTTTTTTTCAGGGAGAATTAGAAACCCAATAATATTAAAAAAAAAAATAAATAGGCTTTCTATGGCCCACTGAATGAAAGGGAGAGAGGTGGCACACCCAGGAGTCAAGACTGCCACACAAGCTGAAAGGGCAATATTACTCTCCCACTGTTTTTTTATGTATTTTTTGTTTTTTCAGGGAGACTTTAGAAACCCAATAATATTTAAAAAAAAAAATAAATAGGCTTTCTATGGCCCACTGAATGAGAGGGAGAGAGGTGGCACACCCAGGAGTCAAGACTGGCACACAAGCTGAAAGGGCAATATTACTCTCCCACTGTTTTTTTAGGTTTTTTTTTTTTTTCAGGGAGACTTTAGAAACCAAATAATATTAAAAAAAAAAAAAAAAAAAAAAAATAGGCTTGCTATAGCCCACTGAATGAGAGATAGCACACACAGCAGTGGCACACAAGCCCTGACTGAGGCCAATATTTTTCTCCCACTGATTGATGTAGTGTTTTTGTGTTGAGGTAGATTTTAGAACACAAATCACGGAAAAAATAAATAGGCTTTCTATGGCCCACTGAATGAAAGGGAGAGAGGTGGCACACCCAGGAGTCAAGACTGGCACACAAGCTGAAAGGGCAATATTACTCTCCCACTGTTTTTTTATGTATTTTTTGTTTTTTCAGGGAGACTTTAGAAACCCAATAATATTTAAAAAAAAAAATAAATAGGCTTTCTATGGCCCACTGAATGAGAGGGAGAGAGGTGGCACACCCAGGAGTCAAGACTGGCACACAAGCTGAAAGGGCAATATTATTCTCCCACTGTTTTTTTAGGTTTTTTTTTTTTTTTTCAGGGAGAATTAGAAACCAAATAATATTAAAAAAAATAAATAAATAGGCTTTCTATGGCCCACTGAATGAAAGGGAGAGAGGTGGCACACCCAGGAGTCAAGACTGGCACACAAGCTGAAAGGGCAATATTACTCTCCCACTGTTTTTTTAGGTTTTTTTTTTTTTTCAGGGAGACTTTAGAAACCAAATAATATTAAAAAAAAAAAAAAAAAAATAGGCTTGCTATAGCCCACTGAATGAGAGATAGCACACACAGCAGTGGCACACAAGCCCTGACTGAGGCCAATATTTTTCTCCCACTGATTGATGTAGTGTTTTTGTGTTGAGGTAGATTTTAGAACACAAATCACGGAAAAAATAAATAGGCTTTCTATGGCCCACTGAATGAAAGGGAGAGAGGTGGCACACCCAGGAGTCAAGACTGGCACACAAGCTGAAAGGGCAATATTACTCTCCCACTGTTTTTTTATGTATTTTTTGTTTTTTCAGGGAGACTTTAGAAACCCAATAATATTTAAAAAAAAAAATAAATAGGCTTTCTATGGCCCACTGAATGAGAGGGAGAGAGGTGGCACACCCAGGAGTCAAGACTGGCACACAAGCTGAAAGGGCAATATTATTCTCCCACTGTTTTTTTAGGTTTTTTTTTTTTTTTTCAGGGAGAATTAGAAACCAAATAATATTAAAAAAAAAAAATAAATAGGCTTTCTATGGCCCACTGAATGAAAGGGAGAGAGGTGGCACACCCAGGAGTCAAGACTGGCACACAAGCTGAAAGGGCAATATTACTCTCCCACTGTTTTTTTATGTATTTTTTGTTTTTTCAGGGAGACTTTAGAAACCCAATAATATTTAAAAAAAAAAATAAATAGGCTTTCTATGGCCCACTGAATGAGAGGGAGAGAGGTGGCACACCCAGGAGTCAAGACTGGCACACAAGCTGAAAGGGCAATATTACTCTCCCACTGTTTTTTTATGTATTTTTTGTTTTTTCAGGGAGACTTTAGAAACCCAATAATATTAAAAAAAAAAAATAAATAGGCTTTCTATGGCCCACTGAATGAGAGGGAGAGAGGTGGCACACCCAGGAGTCAAGACTGGCACACAAGCTGAAAGGGCAATATTATTCTCCCACTGTTTTTTTAGGTTTTTTTTTTTTTTTCAGGGAGAATTAGAAACCAAATAATATTAAAAAAAAAAAAAAAAAAAAAAATAGGCTTGCTATAGCCCACTGAATGAGAGATAGCACACACAGCAGTGGCACACAAGCCCTGACTGAGGCCAATATTTTTCTCCCACTGATTGATGTAGTGTTTTTGTGTTGAGGTAGATTTTAGAACACAAATCACGGAAAAAATAAATAGGCTTTCTATGGCCCACTCAGTGAGAGATGGCACACACAGGGATGGCACTGTAGCAGAAATGCCAATCTTAATCTCCCACAAAAAACAAACAAAAAAAAAAAAAAAACTGTCCTACAATTACTATCTCCCTGCAGTAATGTAAGCCAGGTATGGCAGGCAGCAATAGGAGTGGACTGATGCACAAATTAAATAAAAAGTGTGGACAAACAGAAAAGATAGCTGTGCAGAAAGGAAGGAACAAGAGGATATGTGCTTTGAAAAAAGCAGTTGGTTTCCACAGTGGCGTACACACAGCAATACAGCTATCACGGAGCCTTCTAGGGCAGCCCAATGAGCTACAGCGCTGAGGGGAAAAAAAAAAAAAAATAGCTTCCACAGTCCCTGCACACCGAAGGTGGTGTTGGACAGTGGAAATCGCTGCAGCACAAGCGGTTTGGTGGTTAGTGGACCCTGCCTAACGCTCTCCCTGCTTCTGATGAAGCGGCAGCAACCTGTCCCTAAGCTCAGATCAGCAGCAGTAAGATGGCGGTCGGCGGGAACGCCCCTTTATAGCCCCTGTGACGCCGCAGACAGCAAGCCAATCACTGCAATGCCCTTCTCTAAGATGGTGGGGACCAGGATCTATGTCATCACGCTGCCCACACTCTGCGTTCACCTTCATTGGCTGAGAAATGGCGCTTTTCGCGTCATTGAAACGCGACTTTGGCGCGAAAGTCGCGTACCGCATGGCCGACAAGCACAGGGGTCGGATCGGGTTTCATGAGACGCCGACTTAGCCAAAAGTCGGCGACTTTTGAAAATGATCGACCCGTTTCGCTCAACCCTAGTGTTGAGCGATACCGTCCGATACTTGAAAGTATCGGTATCGGAAAGTATCGGCCGATACCGGCAAAATATCGGATCCAATCCGATACCGATACCCGATACCAATACAAGTCAATGGGACTCATGTATCGGACGGTATTCCTGATGGTTCCCAGGGTCTGAAGGAGAGGAAACTCTCCTTCAGGCCCTGGGAACCATATAAATGTGTAAAAGAAAGAATTAAAATAAAAAATATCGCTATACTCACCTGTCCGACGCAGCCGGGACTTCAGCGAGGGAACCGGCAGCGTTGTTTGTTTAAAATTTGCGCCATTACTTGGTTACGTGAATTCCCGGCTTGTGATTGGTCAGGTCGGCCATGTTGCCGGGACACGGACCAATCACAGCAAGCCGTGACGAAATTACGTCACGGCTTGCTGTGATTGGTCCGCGTCCCGGCAATATGGCCGCCCTGACCAATCACAAGCCGTGACGTCACGGGAGGCTGGACACGCGCTCATTTTAAAATGGGCGCGTATCCAGCCTCCCGTGACGTCACGGCTTGTGATTGGTTGCGCCGCGGTCAACCAATCACAAGCCGGGAGGCTGGACGCGCTCATTTTAAAATGGGCGCGTGTCCAGCCTCCCGTGACGTCACGGCTTGTGATTGGTTGCGCCGCGGTCAACCAATCACAAGCCGGGGGGCTGGACGCGCTCATTTTAAAATGGGCGCGTGTCCAGCCTCCCGTGACGTCACGGCTTGTGATTGGTTGCGCCGCGGTCAACCAATCACAAGCCGGGAGGCTGGACGCGCTCATTTTAAAATGGGCGCGTGTCCAGCCTCCCGTGACGTCACGGCTTGTGATTGGTCAGGGCGGCCATATTGCCGGGACGCGAACCAATCACAGCAAGCCGTGACGTAATTTCGTCACGGCTTGCTGTGATTGGTCCGCGTCCCGGCAACATGGCCGACCTGACCAATCACAAGCCGGGAATTCACGTAACCAAGTAATAGCGCGAATTTTAAACAAACAACGCTGCCGGTTCCCTCGCTGAAGTCCCGGCTGCGTCGGACAGGTGAGTATAGCGATATTTTTTATTTTAATTCTCTCTTTTACACATTTTAACATTAATGTTGTTGCGATACCCGATACCCGATACCACAAGAGTATCGGAATCCCGGTATCGGAATTCCGATACAGCAAGTATCGGCCGATACCCGATACTTGCAGCATCGGAATGCTCAACACTAGTTAAGATTTTAAAACAATGAGGAAGTCTGGTGCAAGAGGTCGTCGTGGGCGTTCATTGTCAGCTGGTAATGATGGTAGTGGTAGTGGAGCATCAGGTGGTCGTGGGGATAAAAATATTCCACCTAAGTCTGGAGCTGTGGAGCCAGTTTCGTCGTCAGGCTACACAAGGCCTCGAACGCTCTCTTTTCTGGGAGTAGGAAAACCGCTTTTAAAGGCGGAGCAGCAACAGCAAGTTTTGGCTTACATTGCAGACTCAGCCTCTAGCTCTTTTGCCTCCTCTTCCGAAACTGGTAAATGTAAAAGCAGCGCGTCGCTTGTGGATGTTCACGGTCAGGGACAAGTCGCTTCCTTGTCCTCCTCAGCAAAAACTACAACAAGAGAGAAGGATGCAGCAGGCGACACAACGGGTCACTCCATGGAGCTCTTTACACATACCGTCCCTGGCTTAGAAAGTGAAACATTTAACAGGCCATGCCCATTACAAGTAGATTCTGACATGGAGTGCACTGATGCACAGCCACAGCCAGAGTACTATGCTGCTCCTTTGACTCAGACCACCACATTGCCCTCTCAGGGTACAGATCCACAATCAGACCCTGATGAGACTATGTTGCCCCGCCACGAACGCTATACCACCGACCGACACAGTGACACAGACGAAGTTGCACACGAGCTCGAAGAGGAGGTAATAGATGACCCAGTTATTGACCCTGATTGGCAGCCATTGGGGGAACAGGGTGCAGGCGGCAGTAGTTCAGAAGCGGAGGTGGAGGAGGGGCCGCAGCAGGCATCAACATCGCAACAGGTTCCATCTGCCGGGCCCGTATCTGGCCCAAAACGCGTGTCAAAGCCAAAACCTGTTGGAGCACAGCGTTGCCATCCGGTTAAAGCTCAGTCTGCAATCCCTGAAAAGGGATCCGAGTCTAGGAAGAGTGCAGTCTGGCATTTTTTTAAACAACATCCAACTGATCAGCGCAAAGTCATCTGTCAAAAATGTTCAACTAGCTTAACCCCTTCCCGACATTTGACGTACTATCCCGTCGAGGTGGGGTGGGCCCGTATGACCGCCGACGGGATAGTACGTCATCACCGATCAGCGGCGCTCACGGGGGGAGCGCGGCCGATCGCGGCCGGGTGTCAGCTGCATATCGCAGCTGACATCCGGCACTATGTGCCAGGAGCGGTCACGGACCGCCCCCGGCACATTAACCCCCGGCACACCGCGATCAAACATGATCGCAGTGTACCGGCGGTATAGGGAAGCATCGCGCAGGGAGGGGGCTCCCTGCGGGCTTCCCTGAGACCCCCGGAGCAACGCGATGTGATCGCGTTGCTGCGAGGGTCTCCTACCTCCTTCCTGGCTGCAGGTCCCGGATCCAAGATGGCCGCGGCATCCGGGTCCTGCAGGGAAGGAGGTGGCTTACCGAGTGTCTGCTCAGAGCAGACACTTGGTAAGCCTGCAGCCCTGCACAGCAGATCGTCGATCTGGCAGAGTGCTGTGCACACTGCCAGATCAATGATCTGTGATGTCCCCCCCTGGGACAAAGTAAAAAAGTTAAAAAAAAATTTTTCCACATGTGTAAAAAAAAAAAAAAAAAAAAAAATCCTAAATAAATAATAAAAAAAAAAATATATTATTCCCATAAATACATTTCTTTATCTAAATAAAAAAAACAAAACAATAAAAGTACACATATTTAGTATCGCCGCGTCCGTAACGACCCAACCTATAAAACTGTTCCACTAGTTAACCCCTTCAGTAAACACCGTAAGAAAAAAAAAAAAAAAACGAGGCAAAAAACAACGCTTTATTACCATACCGCCGAACAAAAAGTGGAATAACACGCGATCAAAAAGACTGATATAAATATCCATGGTACCGCTGAAAACGTCATCTTGTCCCGCAAAAAACAAGCCGCCATACAACATTATCAGCAAAAAAATAAAAAAGTTATAGTCCTGAGAATAAAGCGATACGAAAATAATTATTTTTTCTATATTTTAGTTTTTATCGTATAAAAGCGCCAAAACATAAAAAAATGATATAAATGAGATATCGCTGTAATCGTACTGACCCGAAGAATAAAACTGCTTTATCAATTTTACCAAACGCGGAACGGTATAAACGCCTCCCCCAAAAGAAATTCATGAATAGCTGGTTTTTGGTCATTCTGCCTCACAAAAATCGGAATAAAAAGCGATCAAAAACGGTCACGTGTCCGAAAATGTTACCAATAAAAACGTCAACTCGTCCCGCAAAAAACAAGACCTCACATGACTCTGTGGAGCAAAATGTGGAAAAATTATAGGTCTCAAAATGTGGAGACGCAAAAACTTTTTTGCTATAAAAAGCGTCGCTGGTTTCACACTTGCGTTTTTGTCTGCAGGGTTTTTTGCACAAAAAAACGCATGCGTTTTTTCCCTATATTTAACATTGAAAACGCATGCGGTTTTTTTGTACGCGTTTGGTCGCGTTTTCAAACGCATGCGTTTTTTTTCTGCATGCGTTCATTTTCAGAAATACAACCTGCAGTATTTTCTTGCGTTTTTAAGCACATGCGTTTGTTTGCGTTAAAAACGCATGCATTTAAACACACTGAAAAGCCACCCACCACCATCAAGGTGATAAAGGGATCCAAACCCTAACCCTAACTCTACCCCTAACCTCACCCCTAACCGTTTAATGAACATTTTCTGACAGTCATAGTGCCACGTATTTCAGTGCCACGTATTTCAGTGCCACGTATTTCAGTGCCACGTGTTTCAGTGCCACGTATTTCAGTGCCACGTATCACATATTTCAGTGCCACGTATCACGTATTTCAGTGCCACGTATCACGTATTTCAGTGCCACATATTTTAGTGCCACGTATTTCAGTGCCACGTATTTCAGTGCCACGTATTTCAGTGCCACGTATTTCAGTGCCACGTATTTCAGTGCCACGTATTTCAGTGCCACGTATTTCAGTGCCACGTATCACGTATTTCAGTGCCACGTATTTCAGTGCCACGTATTTCAGTGCCACGTATTTCAGTGCCACGTATTTCAGTGCCACGTATTTCAGTGCCACGTATCACGTATTTCAGTGCCACGTGTTTCAGTGCCACGTATTTAAGTGCCACGTATCACGTATTTCAGTGCCACGTATTTCAGTGCCACGTA
This sequence comes from Ranitomeya variabilis, assembly GCF_051348905.1. Lineage (NCBI taxonomy): Eukaryota > Metazoa > Chordata > Amphibia > Anura > Dendrobatidae > Ranitomeya > Ranitomeya variabilis. Next base: position 672,613,575 of record NC_135233.1, on the reverse strand, counting down.
TTTCAGTGCCACGTATCACGTATTTCAGTGCCACGTATTTCAGTGCCACGTATTTCAGTGCCACGTATTTCAGTGCCACGTATTTCAGTGCCACGTATCACATATTTCAGTGCCACGTATTTCAGTGCCACGTATTTCAGTGCCACGTATTTCAGTGCCACGTATTTCAGTGCCACGTATTTCAGTGCCACGTATCACGTATTTCAGTGCCACGTGTTTCAGTGCCACGTATTTAAGTGCCACGTATCACGTATTTCAGTGCCACGTATTTCAGTGCCACGTATTTCAGTGCCACGTATTTCAGTGCCACGTATTTCAGTGCCACGTATTTCAGTGCCACGTATTTCAGTGCCACGTATTTCAGTCACGTTTAGGGTTAGGGTTAGGGGTAGGGTTAGGGTTAGGGCTAGGGTTGGAGGTAAAGTTAGGGTTGGGGCTAAAGTTAGGGTTGGGGCTAAAGTTAGGGTTAGGGTTTGGATTACATTTACGTTTGGATTAGGGTTGGGATTAGAATTATGGGTGTGTCAGGGCTAGGGGTGTGGTTAGGGTTACCGTTGGGATTAGGGTTAGGGGTGTGTTTGGATTAGGGTTTCAGGTAGAATTGGGGAGTTTCCACTGTCCAGGCACATCAGGGGCTCTACAAGCGCGACATGGCGTCCAATCTCAATTCCAGCCAATTCTGCGTTGAAAAAGTAAAACAGTGCTCCTTCCCTTCCGAGCTCTCCCGTGCGCCCAAAAAGGGGTTTACCCCAACATATGTGTTATCAGCGTACTCGGGACAAATTGAACAACAACTTCTGGGGTCCAAGTTCTCTTGTTATCCTTAGGAAAATAAAAATTTGGGGGGCTAAAAATCATTTTTGTGGGAAAAAAAGATGTTTTATTTTCACGGCTCTGCGTTATAAACTGTAGTGAAACACTTGGGGGTTCAAAGTTCTCACAACACATCTAGATAAGTTCCTTGGGAGGTCTAGTTTCCAATATGGGGTCACTTGTGGGGGGTTTGTACTGTTTGGGTACATCAGGGGCTCTGCAAATGCAACGTGACGCCTGCAGACCAATCCATTTAAGGCTGCATTCCAAATGGCGCTCCTTCCCTTCCGAGCTCTGTCATGCACCCAAACAGTGGTTCCCCCCCACATATGGGGTATCAGCGTACTCAGGACAAATTGGACAACAACTTTTGGGGTCTAATTTATCCTGTTACCCTTGTGAAAATACAAAACTGGGGGCTAAAAAATCATTTTTGTGAAAAAAAAAAAGAATTTTTATTTTCACGGCTTTGCGCTATAAACTTTAGTGAAACACTTGGGGGTTCAAAGTTCTCAAAACACATCTAGATAAGTTCTTTGGGAGGTCTAGTTTCCAATATGGGGTCACTTGTGGGGGGTTTGTACTGTTTGGGTACATCAGGGGCTCTGCAAATGCAACGTGACGGCTGCTGACCAATCCATTTAAGTCTGCATTCCAAATGGCGCTCCTTCCCTTCCGAGCTCTGTCATGCGCCCAAACAGTGGTTCCCCCCCACATATGGGGTATCAGCGTACTCAGGACAAATTGGAAAACAAATTTTGGGGTCCAATTTATTCTGTTACCCTTGTAAAAATACAAAGCTGGGTGCTAAAAAATCATTTTTGAGAAAAAAAATAAAAATTATTTTCACGGCTCTGCGTTATAATCTGTAGTGAAACACTTGGGGGTTCAAAGCTCTCAAAACACATCTAGATAAGTTCCTTAGGGGGTCTACTTTCCAAAATGGTGTCACTTGTAGGGAGTTTCAATGTTTAGGCACATCAGGGGCTCTCCAAACACAACATGGCGTCCCATCTCAATTCCAGTCAATTTTGCATTGAAAAGTCAAATGGCGCTCCTTCCCTTCCAAGCTCTGCCATGCGCCCAAACAATGGTTTACACCCACATATGGGGTATCAGCGTACTCAGGACAAATTGCACAACATTTTTTGGGGTCCAATTTCTTCTCTTACCCTTGGGAAAATAAAAAATTGGGGGCGAAAAGATCATTTTTGTGAAAAAATATGATTTTTTATTTTTACGGCTCTGCATTATAAACTTCTGTGAAGCACTTGGTGGGTCAAAGTGCTCACCACACATCAAGATAAGTTCCTTAGGGGGTCTACTTTCCAAAATGGTGTCACTTGTAGGGGGTTTCAGTGTTTAGGCACATCAGGGGCTCTCCAAACGCAACATGGCGTCCCATCTCAATTCCAGTCAATTTTGCATTGAAAAGTCAAATGGCGCTCCTTCCCTTCCAAGCTCTGCCATGCGCCCAAACAATGGTTTACACCCACATATGGGGTATCAGCGTACTCAGGACAAATTGCACAACATTTTTTGGGGTCCAATTTCTTCTCTTACCCTTGGGAAAATAAAAAATTGGGGGCGAAAAGATCATTTTTGTGAAAAAATATGATTTTTTATTTTTACGGCTCTGCATTATAAACTTCTGTGAAGCACTTGGTGGGTCAAAGTGCTCACCACACATCAAGATAAGTTCCTTAGGGGGTCTACTTTCCAAAATGGTGTCACTTGTAGGGGGTTTCAGTGTTTAGGCACATCAGGGGCTCTCCAAACGCAACATGGCGTCCCATCTCAATTCCAGTCAATTTTGCATTGAAAAGTCAAATGGCGCTCCTTCCCTTCCAAGCTCTGCCATGCGCCCAAACAATGGTTTACACCCACGTATGGGGTATCATCGTACTCAGGACAAATTGCACAACATTTTTTGGGGTCCAATTTCTTCTCTTACCCTTGGGAAAATAAAAAATTGGGGGCAAAAAGATCATTTTTGTGAAAAAATATGATTTTTTATTTTTACGGCTCTGCATTATAAACTTCTGTGAAGCACTTGGTGGGTCAAAGTGCTCACCACACATCAAGATAAGTTCCTTAGGGGGTCTACTTTCCAAAATGGTGTCACTTGTAGGGGGTTTCAGTGTTTAGGCACATCAGGGGCTCTCCAAACGCAACATGGCGTCCCATCTCAATTCCAGTCAATTTTGCATTGAAAAGTCAAATGGCGCTCCTTTCCTTCCGAGCTCTGCCATACGCCCAAACAGTGGTTTACCCTCACATATGGGGTATCAGCGTACTCAGGACAAATTGTACAACAACTTTGGGGGTCCATTTTCTCCTGTTACCCTTGGTAAAATAAAACAAATTGGAGCTGAAATAAATTGTGTGTGAAAAAAAGTTAAATGCTCATTTTTATTTAAACATTCAAAAAATTCCTGTGAAACACCTGAAGGGTTAATAAACTTCTTGAATGTGGTTTTGAGCACCTTGAGGGGTGCAGTTTTTAGAATGGTGTCACACTTGAGTATTTTCTATCATATAGACCCCTCAAAATGACTTCAAATGAGATGTGGTCCCTAAAAAAAAATGGTGTTGTAAAAATGAGAAATTGCTGGTCAACTTTTAACCCTTATAACTCCGTCACAAAAAAAAATTTTGGTTCCAAAATTGTACTGATGTAAAGTAGACATGTGGGAAATGTTACTTATTAAGTATTTTGCGTGACATATGTCTGTGATTTAAGGGCATAAAAATTCAAAGTTGGAAAATTGCGAAATTTTCAAAATTTTCGCCAAATATTCGTTTTTTTCACAAATAAATGCAAGTTATATCGAATAAATTTTACCACTAACATGAAGTACAATATGTCACGAGAAAACAATGTCAGAATCGCCAAGATCCGTCAAAGCGTTCCAGAGTTATAGCCTCATAAAGGGACAGTGGTCAGAATTGTAAAAATTGGCCCGGTCATTAACGTGCAAACCACCCTTGGGGGTGAAGGGGTTAAGCAGAGGTCAGAATCTGAAAAGTCTAAATACTAGTTGCATGCATAGACACTTAACCACCATGCATTTTCAAGCCTGGACTAACTTCCAAACGTCCCTCAAGGTTGTAGCACCCTCGGCCAATGAAGCTAGTCAGCAACGCAACATCCCTTCCGTCACTGTAAGGCCACCATTTTCCGCACCACCGACAGTATCTGTGCAGGTTTCTTTGCCAGCCAAAAGCAGTCAGGGTCAGGGAATCACCAGTTTTGTAGGAGGAAATATTGCATCTAGGGCACCGGCGGAAACAATACCGTCTCCAACCGTCTCTCAGTCTGCCATGTACACCGGCACACCCGAAAGTTCCACGATCTCCAGCTCTCCAGTCCAGCTCACCCTACATGAGACTCTGGTTAGAAAAAGGAAGTACTTATCCTCGCATCCGCGTACACAGTGTTTTAACGCCCACATAGCTAGACTAATCTCGTTAGAGATGATGCCCTACCGGTTAGTTGAAAGCGAAGCTTTCAAAGCCCTGATGGAGTATGCTGAACCACGATACGAGCTACCCAGTCGACACTTTTTTTCCAGAAAAGCCATCCCAGCCCTGCACCAGCATGTTAAACAGCGCATCGTCCATGCACTCAGGCAATCTGTGAGTACAAAGGTGCACCTGACTACAGATGCATGGACCAGTAGGCATGGCCAGGGACGTTATGTGTCCATCACGGCACACTGGGTGAATGTGGTGGATGCAGGGTCCACAGGCGACATCAATTTAGGGACAGTTGTGCCTAGCCCACGGTCTAGGAAACAGTTGGCTGTAGGCGTTCGCACCCCCTCCTCCTCGTCCTCCTGCAGAAGCTACAGCTCTTCCACAGAACGCAGTCTGCCAACCACTCCATCGGCAGATGACACTGTTGCACACCAGTTGTCCCATTATGGGCCAGCTACTGCCAAGCGTCAGCAGGCTGTATTGGCTATGAAGTGCTTGGGCGACAACAGACACACCGCGGAAGTTCTGTCCGAGTTCTTGCAACAAGAAACGCAGTCGTGGCTGGGCACAGTAGATCTTGAGGCAGGCAAGGTAGTGAGTGATAACGGAAGGAATTTCATGGCTGCCATCTCCCTTTCCCAACTGAAACACATTCCTTGCCTGGCTCACACCTTAAACCTGGTGGTGCAGTGCTTATTGAAAACTTATCCTGGGTTCTCCGACCTGCTCCTCAAAGTGCGTGCACTTTGCTCACATATCCGACGTTCGCCTGTACACGCCAGCCGTATGCAGACCTATCAGCGGTCTTTGAACCTTCCCCAGCATCGCCTAATCATAGACGTTGCAACAAGGTGGAACTCAACACTGCACATGCTTCAGAGACTGTGCGAACAGAGGCGTGCTGTTATTTATTTGTGGGAGGATACACGGGCAGGCAGTAGGATGGCAGACATGGAGATGTCAGGTGTGCAGTGGTCTAAGATACAAGACATGTGTCAAGTCCTTCAGTGTTTTGAGGAATGCACACGGCTGGTTAGTGCAGACAACGCCGTAATAAGCATGAGCATCCCCCTAATGCGTCTGCTGATGCAAAGTTTGACGCACATAAAGGAGCAGGCGTCTGCACCAGAGGAAGAGGAAAGCCTTGATGACAGTCAGCCATTGTCTGGTCAGGGCAGTGTACAGGACGAGGTAGCGGGCGAAGAGGAGGTGGAGGACCAGGAGGATGATGGGGATGAGTATATTTTTAATGCCGAACCTTTCCCGGGGGCACAGGAAATTGGTTGCGTGTCACGGCCGGGTTCTGTTTTTTTGAGGGACACAAGTGACGTAGATTTGCCTGCAACTGCCCCTCAACCAATCACAACCGGAGATTTGACAACTGGAACTTTGGCCCACATGGCGGATTATGCCTTACGTATCCTAAAAAGGGACACACGCATTACGAAAATGATGAACGATGACGATTACTGGTTGGCCTGCCTCCTTGATCCACGCTATAAAGGCAAATTGCAAAATATTATGCCACATGAGAACTTGGAACTAATATTAGCAACCAAACAATCAACTCTTGTTGACCGTTTGCTTCAGGCATTCCCAGCACACAGCGCACGTGATCGTTCTCACACGAGCTCCAGGGGGCAGCAGACTAGGAGTGTTAGGGGTGCACACATCAGAAGTGGCGTTGGACAGAGGGGTTTTCTGACCAGGTTGTGGAGTGATTTTGCTATGACCGCAGACAGGACAGGTACTGCTGCATCAATTGAAAGTGACAGGAGACAACATTTGTCCAGTATGGTTACTAACTATTTTTCATCCCTTATCGATGTTCTCCCTCAACCGTCATTCCCATTTGATTACTGGGCCTCCAAATTAGACACCTGGCCAGAATTGGCAGAATATGCATTGCAGGAGCTTGCTTGCCCGGCAGCAAGTGTCCTATCAGAAAGAGTATTCAGTGCTGCAGGTTCAATATTAACCGAAAAAAGGACTCGTCTGGCTACCCAAAATGTTGACGATCTAACATTCATTAAAATGAACCACAACTGGATTTCGAAATCTTTTGCCCCACCTTGCCCGGCCGACACCTAGCTTTCCTATGAAAGGCTCTTGCCTGTGAATTACTTTTCTAATGTCTAATTTGCTGCAGCTGATTGTACAGCATACGACATGTTTACACCTCCCTAAATGGCCAAACTCCCCACACGGGGCCGTGGTATCGCGACTTGGCGCAAGCACCCGTGAGACTGCTGTTTGTCTGAAGAGGTGGGTGTGCTCGCTTTTGGTTGACGGCATTGCTACTGGGTCCCTCATAGTACAATGTAGTGTCTCTGGCGGTGGTGGTGCGCACCCAACGTCAGACACACCGTTGTAACATGAGGGGCCCTGGGGCGGTCCCGCCGGCCTCTAGAGAGTTCCCCCCTACCCCAGCTCAAAATGTGCTCTACCACATGCAAAATTATGTCGCACAGCTCCACCAATCTTTAGTCTATTCGCTGACATCATTCAATGTCTGGCACTGACAATACAAATTTGTAGACATCTATGATGCAACTTAAAGTAGTCTGTGTCTGTGTCCTATATTGGCACCATTAAATAGTTACTGCCAAATTACTATGTCAGAAACTCAGCAGATGAGCCCACCCCTGTACCTAAGTATGCCACCTTTTTTTTTGTTTTGGTTGTTTTGCGAGACATTAACATCTATTTATATTTTGGGAGAACTGGGACAGACACTCCTTGCACTACTCCTCCACTCACCACCAAGCTGCCCGTGTATCCATGTAACCGCTGTAAAACTGCCATGAGCCTATTGTTTGTTATTTTAGGCCTTTGAAGCCTGTCTGCGGTCCCTCCTTCCACTAGTCCTCCACTGACCAGACCACTGCTGCCCGTGTACCCCTGGAACCAATTATAAAGTGCCTACAGCCAGCCCATTTTTTTATGTTAGGCCTTTGAAGCCTGTCTGCGGTCCCTCCTTCCACTAGTCCTCCACTGACCAGACCACTGCTGCCCGTGTACCCCTGGAACCAATTATAAAGTGCCTACAGCCAGCCCATTTTTTTATGTTAGGCCTTTGAAGCCTGTCTGCGGTCCCTCCTTCCACTAGTCCTCCACTGACCAGACCACTGCTGCCCGTGTACCCCTGGAACCAATTATAAAGTGCCTACAGCCAGCCCATTTTTTTATGTTAGGCCTTTGAAGCCTGTCTGCGGTCCCTCCTTCCACTAGTCCTCCACTGACCAGACCACTGCTGCCCGTGTACCCCTGGAACCAATTATAAAGTGCCTACAGCCAGCCCATTTTTTTATGTTAGGCCTTTGAAGCCTGTCTGCGGTCCCTCCTTCCACTAGTCCTCCACTGACCAGACCACTGCTGCCCGTGTACCCCTGGAACCAATTATAAAGTGCCTACAGCCAGCCCATTTTTTTATGTTAGGCCTTTGAAGCCTGTCTGCGGTCCCTCCTTCCACTAGTCCTCCACTGGCCAGACCACTGCTGCCCGTGTACCCCTGGAACCAATTATAAAGTGCCTACAGCCAGCCCATTTTTTTATGTTAGGCCTTTGAAGCCTGTCTGCGGTCCCTCCTTCCACTAGTCCTCCACTGACCAGACCACTGCTGCCCGTGTACCCCTGGAACCAATTATAAAGTGCCTACAGCCAGCCCATTTTTTTATGTTAGGCCTTTGAAGCCTGTCTGCGGTCCCTCCTTCCACTAGTCCTCCACTGGCCAGACCACTGCTGCCCGTGTACCCCTGGAACCAATTATAAAGTGCCTACAGCCAGCCCATTTTTTTATGTTAGGCCTTTGAAGCCTGTCTGCGGTCCCTCCTTCCACTAGTCCTCCACTGACCAGACCACTGCTGCCCGTGTACCCCTGGAACCAATTATAAAGTGCCTACAGCCAGCCCATTTTTTTATGTTAGGCCTTTGAAGCCTGTCTGCGGTCCCTCCTTCCACTAGTCCTCCACTGGCCAGACCACTGCTGCCCGTGTACCCCTGGAACCAATTATAAAGTGCCTACAGCCAGCCCATTTTTTTATGTTAGGCCTTTGAAGCCTGTCTGCGGTCCCTCCTTCCACTAGTCCTCCACTGGCCAGACCACTGCTGCCCGTGTACCCCTGGAACCAATTATAAAGTGCCTACAGCCAGCCCATTTTTTTATGTTAGGCCTTTGAAGCCTGTCTGCGGTCCCTCCTTCCACTAGTCCTCCACTGACCAGACCACTGCTGCCCGTGTACCCCTGGAACCAATTATAAAGTGCCTACAGCCAGCCCATTTTTTTATGTTAGGCCTTTGAAGCCTGTCTGCGGTCCCTCCTTCCACTAGTCCTCCACTGACCAGACCACTGCTGCCCGTGTACCCCTGGAACCAATTATAAAGTGCCTACAGCCAGCCCATTTTTTTATGTTAGGCCTTTGAAGCCTGTCTGCGGTCCCTCCTTCCACTAGTCCTCCACTGACCAGACCACTGCTGCCCGTGTACCCCTGGAACCAATTATAAAGTGCCTACAGCCAGCCCATTTTTTTATGTTAGGCCTTTGAAGCCTGTCTGCGGTCCCTCCTTCCACTAGTCCTCCACTGGCCAGACCACTGCTGCCCGTGTACCCCTGGAACCAATTATAAAGTGCCTACAGCCAGCCCATTTTTTTATGTTAGGCCTTTGAAGCCTGTCTGCGGTCCCTCCTTCCACTAGTCCTCCACTGACCAGACCACTGCTGCCCGTGTACCCCTGGAACCAATTATAAAGTGCCTACAGCCAGCCCATTTTTTTATGTTAGGCCTTTGAAGCCTGTCTGCGGTCCCTCCTTCCACTAGTCCTCCACTGGCCAGACCACTGCTGCCCGTGTACCCCTGGAACCAATTATAAAGTGCCTACAGCCAGCCCATTTTTTTATGTTAGGCCTTTGAAGCCTGTCTGCGGTCCCTCCTTCCACTAGTCCTCCACTGGCCAGACCACTGCTGCCCGTGTACCCCTGGAACCAATTATAAAGTGCCTACAGCCAGCCCATTTTTTTATGTTAGGCCTTTGAAGCCTGTCTGCGGTTCCTCCTTCCACTAGTCCTCCACTGACCAGACCACTGCTGCCCGTGTACCCCTGGAACCAATTATAAAGTGCCTACAGCCAGCCCATTTTTTTATGTTAGGCCTTTGAAGCCTGTCTGCGGTCCCTCCTTCCACTAGTCCTCCACTGGCCAGACCACTGCTGCCCGTGTACCCCTGGAACCAATTATAAAGTGCCTACAGCCAGCCCATTTTTTTATGTTAGGCCTTTGAAGCCTGTCTGCGGTCCCTCCTTCCACTAGTCCTCCACTGGCCAGACCACTGCTGCCCGTGTACCCCTGGAACCAATTATAAAGTGCCTACAGCCAGCCCATTTTTTTATGTTAGGCCTTTGAAGCCTGTCTGCGGTCCCTCCTTCCACTAGTCCTCCACTGACCAGACCACTGCTGCCCGTGTACCCCTGGAACCAATTATAAAGTGCCTACAGCCAGCCCATTTTTTTATGTTAGGCCTTTGAAGCCTGTCTGCGGTCCCTCCTTCCACTAGTCCTCCACTGGCCAGACCACTGCTGCCCGTGTACCCCTGGAACCAATTATAAAGTGCCTACAGCCAGCCCATTTTCTTATGTTAGGCCTTTGAAGCCTGTCTGCGGTCCCTACTTTAAATACTCCTCCACTGACCACCAAGCTGCCTGCCCGTGTATCCATGTAACCGCTGTAAAACTGCCATGAGCCTATTGTTTGTTATGTTAGGCCTTTGATAGCCTGTCTGCGGTCCCTACTTTAAATACTCCTCCACTCACCACCAAGCTGCCTGCCCATCTATCCATGTAACCGCTGTAAAACTGCAATGAGCCTATTGTTTGTTATTTTAGGCCTTTGATAGCCTGTCTGCGGCCCCTACTTGCAATACTCCTCCACTGACCACAATGCTGCCTGGAGTGCCTGCCTGTGTATCCATGTAACCGATGTAAAACTGCCATGACTGCCTACTGTTTGTTATTTTAGGCCTTTGATAGCCTGTCTGCGGCCCCTACTTGCAATACTCCTCCACTGACCACAATGCTGCCTGGAGTGCCTGCCTGTGTATCCATGTAACCGATGTAAAACTGCCATGACTGCCTACTGTTTGTTATTTTAGGCCTTTGATAGCCTGTCTGCAGCCCCTACTTGCAATACTCCTCCACTGACCACACCAATGCTGCCCGTGTACCCCTGGAACCTATTTAAAAGTTCATAGAGCCTAGTTATATATTTTATTTACTATTAATAAGGCCATGATGGACTACGCTGTACCACGCTACAAGCTAACCAGTCGACACTTCTTTTGCGAGAAAAGCCATCCCAACCCTCCACCAGCATGTAGAAGACCGCATTGTCCATGCACTCTGGCAATCTGTGAGTACAAAGGTGCACCTGACAACAGACGCATGGACCTGTAGGCATGGCCACGGAAGATTACGTGTCCATTACGGCGCAATGGGTTAATGTGGTGGATGCATGGTCCACAGGGGACAGCCTACTAAGTCTGTCTGCAGTCCCTAATTCAAATTGTCCTCCACTGTCTAAATCGGAGCTTCCACCTTCTGGCTTTCGGCCTATAGTATCAGAAATTAAACTGCATTTGGCCTTCAACTTTGGTTAGGGCCTACTAACGGCTTCTGCCCCTCCCTGGTGTTGCCCTCAACTAAATAAAGCTGAGCTTCAACCTTCTGCTCCAAATTACCATTTTAAAAAATGCAATAGGCTTTTCCGGCCTACTAAAGGTGTCTGTCTGTGTGCCCCTGCCTGGTGTTGTCCTCAACCAAATAAAGCTGAGCTTCAACCTTCCGGCTCTCATTAAGTGGTTTTAAAAAAAAAAAATGGTGGTTAGGGCCTGCTAACGGCTTCTGCCCCTCCCTGGTGTTGCCCTCAACTAAATAAAGCTGAGCTTCAACCTTCTGCTCCAAATTACCATTTTAAAAAATGCAATAGGCTTTTCCGGCCTACTAAAGGTGTCTGTCTGTGTGCCCCTGCCTGGTGTTGTCCTCAACTAAATAAAGCTGAGCTTCAACCTTCTGCTCCAAATTACCATTTTAAAAAATGCAATAGGCTTTTCCGGCCTACTAAAGGTGTCTGTCTGTGTGCCCCTGCCTGGTGTTGCCCTCAACTAAATAAAGCTGAGCTTCAACCTTCTGCTCCAAATTACCATTTTAAAAAATGCAATAGGCTTTTCCGGCCTACTAAAGGTGTCTGTCTGTGTGCCCCTGCCTGGTGTTGTCCTCAACTAAATAAAGCTGAGCTTCAACCTTCTGCTCCAAATTACCATTTTAAAAAATGCAATAGGCTTTTCCGGCCTACTAAAGGTGTCTGTCTGTGTGCCCCTGCCTGGTGTTGTCCTCAACTAAATAAAGCTGAGCTTCAACCTTCTGCTCCAAATTACCATTTTAAAAAATGCAATAGGCTTTTCCGGCCTACTAAAGGTGTCTGTCTGTGTGCCCCTGCCTGGTGTTGTCCTCAACTAAATAAAGCTGAGCTTCAACCTTCTGCTCCAAATTACCATTTTAAAAAATGCAATAGGCTTTTCCGGCCTACTAAAGGTGTCTGTCTGTGTGCCCCTGCCTGGTGTTGTCCTCAACTAAATAAAGCTGAGCTTCAACCTTCCGGCTCTCATTAAGTGGTTTTAAAAAAAAAAAATGGTGGTTAGGGCCTGCTAACGGCTTCTGCCCCTCCCTGGTGTTGTCCTCAACTAAATAAAGCTGAGCTTCAACCTTCTGCTCCAAATTACCATTTTAAAAAATGCAATAGGCTTTTCCGGCCTACTAAAGGTGTCTGTCTGTGTGCCCCTGCCTGGTGTTGCCCTCAACTAAATAAAGCTGAGCTTCAACCTTCTGCTCCAAATTACCATTTTAAAAAATGCAATAGGCTTTTCCGGCCTACTAAAGGTGTCTGTCTGTGTGCCCCTGCCTGGTGTTGTCCTCAACTAAATAAAGCTGAGCTTCAACCTTCTGCTCCAAATTACCATTTTAAAAAATGCAATAGGCTTTTCCGGCCTACTAAAGGTGTCTGTCTGTGTGCCCCTGCCTGGTGTTGTCCTCAACTAAATAAAGCTGAGCTTCAACCTTCTGCTCCAAATTACCATTTTAAAAAATGCAATAGGCTTTTCCGGCCTACTAAAGGTGTCTGTCTGTGTGCCCCTGCCTGGTGTTGTCCTCAACTAAATAAAGCTGAGCTTCAACCTTCTGCTCCAAATTACCATTTTAAAAAATGCAATAGGCTTTTCCGGCCTACTAAAGGTGTCTGTCTGTGTGCCCCTGCCTGGTGTTGTCCTCAACTAAATAAAGCTGAGCTTCAACCTTCCGGCTCTCATTAAGTGGTTTAAAAAAAAAAAAATGGTGGTTAGGGCCTACTAACGGCTTCTGCCCCTCCCTGGTGTTGCCCTCAACTAAATAAAGCTGAGCTTCAACCTTCTGCTCCAAATTACCATTTTAAAAAATGCAATAGGCTTTTCCGGCCTACTAAAGGTGTCTGTCTGTGTGCCCCTGCCTGGTGTTGTCCTCAACTAAATAAAGCTGAGCTTCAACCTTCTGCTCCAAATTACCATTTTAAAAAATGCAATAGGCTTTTCCGGCCTACTAAAGGTGTCTGTCTGTGTGCCCCTGCCTGGTGTTGTCCTCAACTAAATAAAGCTGAGCTTCAACCTTCTGCTCCAAATTACCATTTTAAAAAATGCAATAGGCTTTTCCGGCCTACTAAAGGTGTCTGTCTGTGTGCCCCTGCCTGGTGTTGTCCTCAACTAAATAAAGCTGAGCTTCAACCTTCCGGCTCTCATTAAGTGGTTTAAAAAAAAAAAAATGGTGGTTAGGGCCTACTAACGGCTTCTGCCCCTCCCTGGTGTTGCCCTCAACTAAATAAAGCTGAGCTTCAACCTTCTGCTCCAAATTACCATTTTAAAAAATGCAATAGGCTTTTCCGGCCTACTAAAGGTGTCTGTCTGTGTGCCCCTGCCTGGTGTTGTCCTCAACTAAATAAAGCTGAGCTTCAACCTTCTGCTCCAAATTACCATTTTAAAAAATGCAATAGGCTTTTCCGGCCTACTAAAGGTGTCTGCCCCTCCCTGGTGTTGTCCTCAACTGAACAAAGCTGAGCTTCCACATTCTGGCTTTCGCCCTATACTATCAGATATTAAACTGCATTTGGCCTACTAGTGTGGTTAGGCCCTTGAAACAGTGTCTGCTGCTCTTGGGTTTGCTACTCCACTGAACAAAGCAATGCCGCCTGTTTAGTCCTGTTACCAATTTTGAACTGCATTTAGCCTACTTTATTCTTTGGCCCTATATCTGTTTCCTCCTCATCCTGCCCATTGCCCAGCCACTGCTAAATGAGTCTGCTGGTACATTGACCTAGACCACTACATTCCCCTTGTACTCTACACAGCCAGAATCTGACCCTGCTGAAAGTAAGGTTCCCCTTCCCGCATGTTATACCACCTTACACAGGGACAAAGAGGAAGGTGCAGATGAAAGTGCAGGTTCCTTCATCAGGTGGGGGGGCATACTCGTTGGCGACGTCACTGGCACAGGGCCCCTCAGAGTACGCAAAAGTGTCGCTGCTGGTGGGAGGCGCCCCCGCCATGCAAACACACCGCCGTAATTTGAGGGGCCCTGTGCCAGTGCCAATGCGAACGAGTGGGCCCCCCCCCTGCTTGCTCAGGATCACAGCACTTGCAACGTTTAAATACTTACCTTTCCCTGCAACACCGCCGTGACGTAGTCCGCATTTCCTGGGCCCACGAAAAACTTGAGCCAGCCCTACTCCCCCCACAACTTTCCCCCAATTCCCTATGCCCAACTATTATTATACAGTTAATTAAGATTGGCAAGCTTCAGAAACAAGAATGGATGTTTTTGGCATTAAAATGGGCACTGTAGGTGTTTTCCTGGCCTCCACTCACTGCCGACTATGCTTCCCCATTGACTTGCATTGGGTTTCGTGTTTCGGTCGATCCCCGACTTTTAGCGATAATCGGCCGACTGCACTCGACTCGACTCTGGACAAAATCGGGTTTCCCAAAACCCTACTCGATCTTAAAAAAATGAAAGTCGCTCAACCCTAGCGATGGTATGCAGCAAGATGCTGATGCTTCCCACAGGTGAAGCGGGGTCCCCAGGGCTTCCCAAGTGTATGGCAAGATGATGTAAGCCAATGAATGCACAAAGAACGAGGACACAAGTTTGCAAAGTGTTTTACCTGGTTTACTGATGGTAGCAGTCCTCAGTCCAGGTTACCAGGTGTATGGTAGCTGTAGTCTGGCCAGCTTAGAGGCAATATGAGATCCCTCTCCCAGGTGAGGTCTGTAAGCCTTTCCTACTTGGACTGTTTAGTTGGTTAGGTCCCTGCCACTTGAAGCTCAGTGGAAGTCTCCTCTCTCCTGTCCTAAGACAGATGTCTGTACGATAGGCAATTCAAGCCTGTTTATAGGGACTCTATCATGTCTCGGGCACTAAAGTTACTGCTTCACCTCAAACTTATTACAGGCAATTGACATATAGTACTATGCTCTCCGGTTCTGTAGAACAACACGACCTCGGGCTTCCGGTACCCGGTTCTGGGCTCTGGCCCCCAGGGTGTCCTTCTGCTGTTCCCCTGCTGAACCTCTTCCTCCTCTGTGCTTCTTCCTTCTAAGCTCCTCCACAATTCAACTCTCCTTCTGCATCTCTTTCCAGGGGCAGCAGCTCCCTTGTGGCTTCTCAGCCCCCACGTCTGCTTCAGACGTCCTTCTGCTCTCTTGGAGACCAACTGTCTCCCTCTACTGTCTCTTTCAGACTAGCTAGCTCCTCCTCCAGACCAGCATACATAATGTGTAAGGAAGCGCCCCTGAATCCGGGTCCTGAGCTCCCCCTCCTGGCCTGGATTCAGATGTGTTGAATGTAAGTGCCTTACCTGATAGAAAGAATCCCCTTTGCCTCCAAGCATGACATCACCCTCCCCGAAGGGAAGGCAACATCACTGCAGCAACTGGCTACCTGGAGTGCTGCAAGGGGTACAGTTTTTAGAATGGTGTCACTTGTGGGTATTTTCAGCCATATAGACCTCTCTAACTGACTTCAAATGTGAGGTGGTCCCTAAAAAAATGGTTTTGTAAATTTTGTTGTAAAAATGAGAAATCGCTTGTCAATTTTTAACTCTTAGAACTTCCTAACAGAAAAAAAAAATTGTTTCCAAAATTGTGCTGATGTAAAGTAGACATGTGGAAAATGTTATTTATTAACTTTTTTTTGTCACATAACTCTCTGCTTTAACAGAATAAAAATTCAAAATTTGAAAATTGCAAAATTTTCAAAATTGTTGCCAAATTTCTCATTTTTTCACAAATAAACGCAAAAATTATTGGCCTTAATTTACCACTATCATGAAGCTCAATATGTCATGAAAAAAACAATCTTGGAATTGCTAGGATCCGTTGAAATGTTCCTGAGTTATTACCTCATAAAGGGACACTGGTCAGAATTGCAAAAAATGGCCAGGTCATTAAGGTCAAAATAGGCTGGGTCATGAAGGTGTTAAAGGATAATAACTGCACTTATAATTCAGCTCCACATAAATCTTTGGCCCAAAAACCATCATATCATTCTGTGAAATAGGAATGTGTATCCGGCAATTCTTTATTAATAAATCCCAAACATAGACAATAAAAACATAATTTGCATGTTTAGAACCTGATTTGACAAATTTGAAATATCAGAAATCTGAAATATGATTTTGAGGCCTATAAATATTTTCTTTATGTTCAATATTAGTGATCAGCGCAAGTGCTCGTTACTCGAGTTTGCCAAGGGTGTTTGGGTATGCACCGAGTATAGCGGGTGCTCAAGTGACTAGTTTGAGTCCCCGTGGCAGTATGTTTAACGGCTCTTAGACAGCCACAAAACATTGCCTGTGTTAGGCTACGTTCACATTAGCGTTAAGCTAATGTGCGTCGGGTTTGCGTCGGCGACGCAGCGGCGACGCATGCGTCATGCGCCCCTATACTTAACATGGGGGACGCATGCGTTTTTTTTTGTTGCGTTGTGTGACACATGCGTATTTTTTGCCGCAAGCGTCGGACCAAGAAAACGCAACAAGTTGCATTTTTCTTGCGTCCGATTTTCGGCAAAAACCGACGCATGCGTCGCAAAACGCAGCGTTTTTGCGTGCGTTTTGATGCGTTTTTGCGTGCGTTGTGCGTTGCGTCGCCGACGCAACGGCGCACAACGCTAGTGTGAACGTAGCCTTAGTCGAGTAATCCCTGCATGCTGTCTCATATCCACGAAACATACGGCCGTGTGGATTTGAACTTATCACATACCCAAGCACCCTAGGCAAACTCGAGTAGTGAGCACATACGCTAATCACTATTCAATATCTTTGGTCACTCAATATTTTTTCTCCCAATAGTGAGCCCACCTTACTATATGTTTGTATTGCTATGATCAGAAATGGTCAGTGAAGGACGAGGCAGACACACTTTCAGCACATCGTTTGCCTCAATAACCTGCAAACAATAATCACAAAATACGGAACATATGTAGTCTGATTGAATTACCTATTCCAAGATGTTCTTCACTGTGAGACTTCTACCATATTGTCTATAATATGGACATCGGTACAGTAACCTGCTGTCATGTTGTCAAAAGGCTTGAGTGACAGATTTACTCCTGTTGGGTTCTCAGCATGGGATGTTGATGACATTGATGGAACATGATGAATGACTGTGACAACTCTCCACCCAGCCCACTTATCTATGTGCATCACAGAAGGATCTGTAGGCAAAGGCTGGCAATTTTAACAATACCTTCAGGTCTGTGTTAGAACAATGCATGTGACTCCCACAGTGTTGCAGGTAGAACATTTGTGGCCATTTGTGAGTTGCTAATGTGAAAATAATTTTCTTTCCTGAGTAAGAATAGTAGGATTTAAGACTGATAGAGCTAGGCTTATACAACTGATAATGACTCGAACAAAGATAGAAAGGCTGCTCTTCAGGAAATGTAAAACATTTGGCTTGATGTTGACAGATGTTGACAGGAACCACGGACATTTTCTTTACTTCTCCTTTCTTTCTGACTTATTATAGTAATTCCCTCTACGGGCCATCATTACTGTGCAGGTAATTTGTATTGGGAAACCCAGTGTCTTATTTCAAATATAAATGCAAGCATGTAATGGGAGGTGAAGGGATTAGTGACGTGCCACAATGCCAATAGCCCTCCGACTGTGCAAATAACAGATTGGTGCAGATAGATCACCTTGTCAAACCACATGTCAAAATGAAAATCACACATTTGAAGCAGATCTGGTACTGAGCTCTCCACACATTCCAATGCCCTGTATTATGTACATGCATTTTCAGTAGTTGCTTCTGGAAAATAACCAATGACTTTCTTTTTTTGCTATTGTGGGTGGAAATTTTTTAATATATAAACCACTGTGGTTTTTTTCTACAGGTAGACAACTATGTATATAGATATACTTAACATACTGTATAATGTAAGTATGAAAAAATAACCTACTCTCTTTGGATATTATGGTTTGATGGTGTTTTCCATTAAGCTATAATATTTATAGTCCTAAATTGTCCATGGATTTCCGGAATGTTTGTACTTTCTATGCAAAGTTCAGAAGAGATCAGGTTTACTTATTTAGGGTCAACTACCCCTAAGACCACCCTTTAAGGCTCCTTCATTTTTTTCTCATACAAGTTCTATCCATGGTTTTCACGAATATAACTTGTTCCTACTATAGTCTACGGGCTGTTCATATGTCTGTGTATTTTTTGCACCTGATTTGTCCGTACAAAACTACGGAGATATTTCTGAATTTAATCCGAATCTCGGATGAAATTACCCAATGCAAGTATATCAGTCTGTGAAAAAAAATCCAGGTGACATTCGAGTGCTGTCCATGTATTACAGACCTTTTGATAAAAGAAGCCTAATAAATGTTCAGTGTTTTTCTTAATCCAAGAAAGGGATCATTCAGATGACAGTTATTTTCTCATACGTGATTAACCAGTATTGTTGATCAGTCTTATCAGATTTTCATCTGAGCTTAATCAGAACTTGGTCCGAGTTGCATCAGTTCTTCTAGGATGGGGAAGATAAAAGTTTCTCCAGCTTCTGCTATCAAACTCCCTGTGAATATCAGACAACACATGGAAGGCACCGGGTGCTGTCTGATATTTAGACTGGCATTGGCGATTTTATTCGGACACCTGGATCAATATAGGCAAGTCTCCGTGCTGTTATGTGGACCACTCATCTGAGGAAAAAGACAATCATGTGACCTACCCCTTAGACTATGGTAGGTATGAGTGTTTTTCATGAAAAACAAAAGTAGAACTTGTGCATGAAAAACTGATATAATTAATCTGACATTTGAGTCCATTCTTTGGACAAATATAAAAGGCTACTTTCACACATGCGGCGGACGACGCACGATGAATTGCGTCATTGCGACGTACCGACGCTAGCAGTGAATGCGCTGCACAACGGGGGCAGCGGATGCTGTTTTTCAATGCATCCGCTGCCCCATTGTGAGGTGCGGGGAGGCGGGGGGGGGGTTACAAGCAACATTTTTTGGTGGCGACGGTCCGACGCAACACGATGCAACCGTCGCACTGAGTCGCTAATGCAAGTCAATGGAAAAAAAACGCATCCTGCAAGCACTTTTGCAGGATGCGTTTTTTCTACAAAACGACGCATAGCGACGTGCAGTGCACGACGCTAGTGTGAAAGTAACCAAAGACTTGTCAGATGTGGAATGTTTAAAATGTTTGAACAAATAAGATCTTATGATGTTGATTATTGATACATTCATATATTAATACCAATTACTGCTTCTGCTTGGGCCTCATTCAGGCATCCTTTTTTGTGTATGAGGGCTATCTGTGTTTTTTGTAGTTCCATCAGTTTTTCTTGTATGAAAAAAAATGTCTTCACCTTCTCCTATCTAACAGTCTGTGAAAATTAGATCGCACTTTGATAGCATCTGAGTGCTATCCAATTTTTTCACAGACCCATGGCCTTGCTCTGCCGATTTTGATCAATATGGAATATATCTCCGCAATTTTTCGTGGACCGATCAGTTCACAAAAAATCACGGACATGTGAACAGCCCCATTTGCTATTATAGGTACGAGTGCTATCCATAAAAATATAGATAGTACTAGTATTCAAAAAACTGACATGTGAATGAGTAGTGTTCTTATAGGCATATGTACAGTTGTGCTCAAAAATGTACATAACCCAGAAGAAATTTTGCTTTCTTGGCTTTTTTTCAGAGAATATGAATGATAACACCAAAACTTTTTCCCCACTCATGGTTAGTGGTT
This sequence comes from Ranitomeya variabilis, assembly GCF_051348905.1. Lineage (NCBI taxonomy): Eukaryota > Metazoa > Chordata > Amphibia > Anura > Dendrobatidae > Ranitomeya > Ranitomeya variabilis. The sequence goes on along the minus strand of NC_135233.1, from coordinate 672,593,929 downwards.
GGGTGAAGCCATTTATTGTCAAACTACTGTGTTTTCTCTTTTTAAATCATAATGACAACCCACGACATCCAAATGACCCTGATCAAAAGTTTACATACCCTAGTAATTTTGGCCTGATAACATGCACAGAATTTGACATAAATGGGTTTGAATGCATCTTGCATCTTTCATCCAGCCACTGATATTTCTGGATTGTGAGTCATGGGGAAAGCAAAACAATTGTCAACGGATCTATGGGAAAAGCTATTTGAACTGTACAAAACAGGAAAGAGATACAAAAAGATATTCAAGGAATTGATAATGCCAGTCAGCAGCGTTAAAACTGTGATTAACAGATAGAAAATCAGGGGTTCTGTAAAAGCAAAACTACGGTCAGGTAGACCAACAAAAATGTCGTCCGCAACTGCCAGGAAAATTGTCCGGGATGCAAAGAAAAACCCACAAATAACATCAGCTGAATTACAGGACTCTCTGAAAACTAGCGGTGTGGCTGTTTCAAGATGCACAATCAGGAGGCACTTGCAGAAAAATGGGCTGCATGGTCGAATTGCCAAAAGAAAGCCATTGCTGCACAAATGCTACAAAGTATTTTGCCTACAATACGCGAAACAGAACAGAGACAAGCCTCAAAACTTCTGGAACAAGGTAATTGAGCGTGATGAGACCAAAATTGAACATTTTGGCCACTACCATAAACGTTCCCTTTTGACAGAGGTCAACAAGACCTATGATGAAAGGAACACCATTCCTCCTGTAAAGCACGGAGGTGGATCGCTGATGTTTTGGGGATGTGTGAGCAACAAAGGCACAGGAAACTTGGTCAAAGTTGAAGAAAAGATGAATGCAGCAAGTTATCAGCAAATACTGGAGGCAAATTTACACTTATCAGCCCAGAAGCTGCGCATGGGACGTACGTGGATGTTTCAACATGACAACGATCCAAAACACAAGGCCACGTTGACTTGTCATTGGCTACAGCAGAACAAAGTGAAGGGTCTGGAGTGGCCATCTCAGTCTCTTGACCTCAATATCATTGAGCCACTCTGGGGAGATCTCAAGCACGCAGTTCATGCTAGACAGCCCAGGAATTTACAGGAACTGGATGCTTTTTGCCAAGAAGAGTGGGCAGATTTACAATTGGAAAAAATAAAGAAACTCATCAACAACTACCACAAAAGACTTCAAGCTGTCATTTATGTTGGAGATATACAGTATTAAGAAAATGGGTATGTAAACTTTTGATCAGGGTCATTTGGACGTTTAGGGTTATCATTATGATTTAAAAGGAGAAAACACAGTAGTTTGACAATAAATGGCTTCACCCAACCACTAACCATGAGTGGAGAAAATGTTTTGGTGTTATCATTTATATTCTCTGAAAAAAGGCCAAGAAAGCAAGAGTTCTGCCGAGGTACGTAAACTTTTGAGTACAACTGTATATTGTCTAGTGGATAGCAAATTCTGCCTATTTCTTCAGCCGATGCAGCTTGTCACATATTGTTTTTGCAGGCAGTTTGTTCTGCAGATTGGCCCTCTGTAGACAGGAAAGTTATGCCTTGTTTATGCCCTGGACTGAGTACAAATATGCATAAATTCTCAGCTTTACGTGCGGCGCTCCAGTGTCCTGGTCGTCTGTTGTGAATTCTGCTTTGGGGCTCCCTCCGGTGGTTGTAGGTGGTAATGCAGTTGCCCCTGAGTTGCAGTCCTGGTCAGGTGTATCTGCTGATTGCAGTTCTGACTGGGGTATTTAGGCATGCAGGATTCATTAGTCCTTGCCAGTTGTCCATGGTTGTTGGGAGGTTTTGGTCCTGGTTTGGTTCCTTCTGCCTTCTGCCAAATCAGCAAAGATAAGTGTCTGGTTTTGTTTCTGTGGCACACATGCTGTATGCTTAATAATTCTGTGCTATTCAGTGTTTTTTGTCCAGCTTAGATTGTGTCAGTATTTTCTCAGTCTTGTTGGATTCTCTGGAGTGGCAGATATACATTCCATGTCTTTAGTTAGATTGTGGAACTTTTTGTATTATCTGTTGTGGATATTTTTGGAAGGGTTTTAATACTGACCGCTTAGTATTCTGTCCTATCTTTCCCTATTTAGCTAGAGTGGCCTCTTTTGCTGAATCCTGTTTTCTGCATGCGTGTGTCTTTCCTCTCCTACTCACAGTCAATATTCGTGGGGGACTGCCTATCCTTTGGGGTTCTGCTCTGAGGCAAGGTAGTATTCCTATTTCTATCTATAGGGGTATTTAGTCCTCCGGCTGTGTCGAGGTGTCTAGGGTTTGTTAGGCACACCCCACGGCTACTTCTAGTTGCGGTGTTAGTTCAGGTTTTGCGGTCAGTACAGTTTCCACCTACTCCAGAGAAAGTTCATGCGGCTCCAAAGTCACCGGATCATAACAGTACAACTGGCCCACTATGAGTTAAATGCATCTCAGAAGAAGGGAAGAAAGGTGTTGAGTCATTTTTTTTTTCTGCAGTTTGCTTTGCCTTTTCTTCCCTCTTTTTCTCTGGGTGGCTAAGGAGCCTTGTGTTAGCATGGATGTTCAGGAATTAGCTTCTCGTGTAGACCAGCTTGCTGCTAGGGTACAGGGAATTTCTGATTATATTGTTCAGACTCCTGTTTTAGAGCCGAAGATTCCTACTCCTGATTTGTTTTTTGGTGACAGGTCCAAATTTTTGAGTTTTAAAAACAACTGTAAACTGTTTTTTGCTTTGAGACCTCGATCCTCTGGGGATTCTATTCAGCAGGTTAAAATCGTCATTTCCCTGCTGTGTGGTGATCCACAGGATTGGGCATTTTCCCTGGAATCTGGGAATCCGGCTTTGCTTAATGTAGATTCCTTTTTTCAGGCTTTAGGACTATTATATGATGAACCTAATTCTGTGGATCAAGCGGAGAAGACCTTGTTGGCCCTATCTCAGGGTCAAGAGGTGGCAGAATTGTATTGTCAGAAATTTAGAAAATGGTCTGTGTTGACTAAATGGAATGATGATGCTTTGGCTGCAATTTTCAGAAAGGGTCTTTCTGAATCCGTTAAAGATGTTATGGTGGGGTTTCCCACGCCTGTCGGTCTGAGTGATTCTATGTCTTTGGCCATTCAGATTGATCGGCGCTTGCGGGAGCGCAGAACTGTGCGCGCTGTGGCGTTGTCCTCAGAGCAGAGTCCTGAGCCAATGCAGTGTGATAGGATTCTGTCTAGGACAGAACGACAAGGACTCAAACGTCAGAATAGGTTGTGTTATTATTGTGGTGACACTTCTCGTGTCATTTCAGTCTGCCCTAAACGGACAAAGAGGATCGCTAGTTCATTTACCATCAGTACTGTACAACCTAAATTTCTGTTATCAGTGTCCTTGATCTGCTCATTGTCATCATTTTCTGTCTTGGCGTTTGTGGATTCAGGTGCCGCTTTGAACTTAATGGACCTTGAGTTTGCCAGGCGTTGTGGTTTCCCCTTGCAGCCCTTGCAGAACCTTATTCCTTTAAGGGGCATTGATGCTACACCTTTGGCTAAAAATAAGCCCCAGTTTTGGACACAGGTGACCATGCGCATGGCGCCAGCCCATCAGGAAGATTGTCGATTTCTGGTATTGCATAATTTACATGATGCTATCGTGTTGGGTTTTCCATGGTTGCAGGTACATAATCCTGTGTTGGATTGGAAGTCTATGTCTGTGACTAGTTGGGGTTGTCAGGGGGTTCATAATGATGTTCCTTTAATGTCCATCTCCTCTTCTTCCTCTTCCGAAATTCCAGAGTTTTTGTCTGATTTTCAGGATGTATTCGATGAGCCCAAGTCCAGTTCTCTTCCACCGCACAGGGACTGTGATTGTGCTATTGATATGAATCCAGGCTGTAAGTTTCCTAAGGGCCGACTCTTCAACCTGTCTGTGCCTGAACATACCGCTATGCGGAGTTATGTTAAGGAGTCTTTGGAGAAAGGGCATATTCAAACATCTTCTTCACCGATGGGAGCGGGATTTTTTTTTTGTTGCTAAGAAGGATGGCTCCTTGAGACCCTGTATTGATTATCGCCTCTTCAATAAGATCACGGTCAAGTTTCAATACCCTTTACCTTTGCTTTCCAATTTGTTTGCTAGGATTAAGGTAGCTAGTTGGTTTACGAAGATTGACCTTCGGGGGGCGTATAATCTTGCTCGTATTAAGCAGGGTGATGAATGGAAAACTGCGTTCAATACGCCCGAAGGCCATTTTGAATACCTTATGATGCCGTTCGGGCTCACTAATGCTCCATCTGTTTTTCAATCTTTCATGCATGATATCTTCCGGACTTATATTGATAAATTCTTGATTGTATATTTGGACGATATTTTGATTTTTTCTAATGATTGGGAGTCTCATGTGGAACAGGTCAGGATGGTATTTCAGATCCTTCGTGACAATGCTTTGTTTGTGAAGGGGTCTAAGTGTCTCTTTGGGGTGCAGAAGGTTTCTTTTTTGGGTTTTATTTTTTCTCCTTCATCTATTGAGATGGATCCGGTTAAGGTTCAGGCCATTCATGATTGGATTCAACCCACGTCCGTAAAGAGCCTTCAGAAATTTTGGGGTTTTGCAAATTTTTATCGCCGTTTCATTGCTAACTTTTCCAGCGTGGTTAAACCCTTGACCGATTTGACGAAAAAAGGCGCTGATGTGGCGAATTGGTCCTCTGCGGCTGTTTCTGCCTTTCAGGAGCTTAAACGTCGATTTACTTCTGCTCTGGTATTGCGCCAACCAGATGTTTCCCTTCTGTTTCAGGTTGAGATTGACGCTTCTGAGATTGGCGCAGGGGCCGTTTTGTCCCAGAGGGATCATGTTGGTTCCTTGACGAAACCGTGTGCATTCTTTTCCCGTAAATTTTCGCCTGCGGAACGCAATTATGATGTCGGCAATCGGGAGTTGTTGGCTATGAAGTGGGCATTTGAGGAGTGGCGACATTGGCTTGAGGGAGCTAAGCACCGTATTGTGGTCTTGACCGATCATAAGAATTTGATTTACCTCGAGTCTGCCAAGCGGCTGAATCCTAGACAGGCTCGATGGTCCTTGTTTTTTTCCCGTTTTGATTTTGTGGTCTCGTATCTTCCGGGTTCCAAGAATATTAAGGCTGATGCCCTTTCTAGGAGTTTTTTGCCTGATTCTCCTGAGGTCCTTGAACTGGTCGGCATTTTGAAAGAAGGGGTGGTTCTTTCTGCTATTTCCCCTGATTTACGACGGGTTCTTCAGGAATTTCAGGCTGACAGACCTGATCGTTGTCCAGTGGGGAAACTGTTTGTTCCTGACAGATGGACTAGTAGAGTGATTTCTGAGGTTCACTGTTCTGTGTTGGCTGGTCATCCTGGTATTTTTGGTACCAGAGACTTGGTTGGTAGGTCCTTTTGGTGGCCTTCTTTATCACGTGATGTGCGTTCTTTTGTGCAGTCCCGTGGGACTTGTGCGTGGGCCAAGCCTTGTTGTTCCCATGCTAGTGGGTTGCTTTTGCCATTGCTGGTCCCTGAGAGGCCCTGGACGCATATTTCTATGGATTTTATTTCTGATCTCAGAGGATGTCGGTTATCTGGGTTGTTTGTGACCGGTTTTCTAAGATGGTTCATTTGGTGCCTTTGACTAAATTGCCTTCCTCTTCAGATTTAGTTTCCTTGTTTTTTCAGCATGTGGTTCGTTTGCATGGTATTCCGGAGAATATTGTGTCTGACAGAGGTTCCCAGTTTGTTTCTAGGTTTTGGCGGGCCTTTTGTGCTAGGCTGGGCATTGATTTATCTTTTTCCTCTGCATTTCATCCTCAGACAAATGGCCAAACCGAGCGAACTAATCAGACCTTGGAGACTTATTTGAGATGCTTTGTGTCTGCTGATCAGGATGATTGGGTGGCCTTTTTACCATTGGCCGAGTTTGCCCTTAATAATCGGGCTAGTTTGGCTACTTTGGTTTCGCCTTTTTTTTTTTTATTTTGGATTTCATCCTCGTTTTTCTTCTGGGCAGGTTGAGCCTTCTGACTGTCCTGGTGTGGATTTGGTGGTTGACAGGTTGCAGCAGATTTGGGCTCATGTGGTGGACAATTTGGTGTTGTCTCAGGAGGAGGCTCAACGTTTTGCTAACCGTTGTCCGTGTGTTGGTTCCCGGCTTCAGGTTGGGGATCTGGTCTGGTTGTCTTCCCGTCATGTTCCTATGAAGGTTTCTTCTCCTAAGTTTAAGCCTCGGTTTATTGGTCCTTATAGGATTTCTGGGATTATTAATCCGGTGTCTTTTCGATTGGCGCTTCCAGACTCTTTTGCTATCCATAATGTCTTCCATAGATCTTTATTGCGGAAATATGTGGTACTCGTTGTTCCCTCTGTTGATCCTCCGGCCTCTGTGTTGGTTGATGGGGAGTTGGAGTATGTAGTTGAGAAGATTTTGGATTCTCGTTTTTCGAGGCGGAGACTTCAGTATCTTGTCAAATGGAAGGGTTATGGCCAGGAGGATAATTCTTGGGTTTTTGCCTCTGATGTTCATGCTGTTGATTTGGTTCTTGCTTTTCATCTGGCTCGTCCTGATCGGCCTGGGGGCTCTGGTGAGGATTCGGTGACCCCTCCTCAAGGGGGGGGTACTGTTGTGAATTCTGCTTTTGGGCTCCCTCCGGTGGTTGTAGGTGGTAATGCAGTTGCCCCTGAGTTGCAGTCCTTGTCAGGTGTATCTGCTGATTGCAGTTCTGACTGGGGTATTTAGGCATGCAGGATTCATTAGTCCTTGCCAGTTGTCCATGGTTGTTGGGAGGTTTTGGTCCTGGTTTGGTTCCTTCTGCCTTCTGCCAAATCAGCAAAGGTAAGTGTCTGGTTTTGTTTCTGTGGCACACATGCTGTGTGTTTAATAATTCTGTGCTATTCAGTGTTTTTTGTCCAGCTTAGATTGTGTTAGTATTTTCTCAGCCTTGTTGGATTCTCTGGAGTGGCAGATATACATTCCATGTCTTTAGTTAGATTGTGGAACTTTTTGTATTATCTGCTGTGGATATTTTTGGAAGGGTTTTAATACTGACCGCTTAGTATTCTGTCCTATCTTTCCCTATTTAGCTAGAGTGGCCTCTTTTGCTGAATCCTGTTTTCTGCCTGCGTGTGTCTTTCCTCTCCTACTCACAGTCAATATTCGTGGGGGGCTGCCTATCCTTTGGGGTTCTGCTCTGAGGCAAGGTAGTATTCCTATTTCTATCTATAGGGGTATTTAGTCCTCCGGCTGTGTCGAGGTGTCTAGGGTTTGTTAGGCACACCCCACAGCTACTTCTAGTTGCGGTGTTAGTTCAGGTTTTGCGGTCAGTACAGTTTCCACCTACTCCAGAGAAAGTTTATGCGGCTCCAAAGTCACCGGATCATAACAGTCGTCGCAGTGATGTCATTATCCTTTCAGGAGAGAAGTGATGTCATGTCTGAAGGCAATGAAAGAGAACCACATTCAGGTATCACACACATACAACATGTTCACACTCCAGACCAGAAGAGGGAGCTCTAAGCCTGCTTAGGGTGAACTCCCCTATTTAACATCCTGATCTGGAGGAAAAAGGGGTTCAGGATTCAGTTCCTGTCAGGCAGAGAGAAGGAGAGGAGCTCTGCTGGCATGAAGTGCTGCAACTCCTGGGAAAAGACACCAAAAGGTGAACATACTGCAGAGAGTGTGCAGGAAAGCAGAGCACAGGAGAAGAATACCAGAGGGAGATCAGCCAGGAACAAGCTGCTCCTTTCTGAGGCACAGAAGCCGGTAGCCAGAAACATAGAGGGAGTAACTGTCTCCAAGCCTTGCTCCAGAGACCGGCAGTACAGTCAATTCCAAGTTGGCTGCCCTGTTGTGAATTCTGCTCTTGGGCTCCCTCCGGTGGTTATAAGTGGTAGCGCTGCTGTCTTTGGATCGCTGCATTCATCAGGTGTGTCCACTTAGGGCAATTCTGACTGGGCTATTTAGTCTTGCTTGACCCTTTAGTCAGTGCCAGTTGTCCATTGTTCCTGGAGGATTCACATCCCTGCCTGGTCTCTCCTGCTTGCTGTTCATTTCAACAAAGATAAGTTCTGGCTTTGTTTTTTGCAGTCCACATGCTGTGGGCCTTATTGTTCAGTTCTTTTCCATGTTTTGACTTGTCCAGCTTGGTCTGTATAAGGATTTGTTCAGCCAAGCTGGTATCTCTGGAGATGCAGATACACCCTCCATATCTTTAGTTAGATGTTGAGATTTTGTATTTTCTGTGGTGGATATTTTCTAGTGTTTAATACCACATAGTACTCTGTCCTATCCTTTCTATTTAGCTAGAGTGGCCTCCTTTGCTAAATCCTGATTTCAGTCTGCGTATGTTATTTCCCTCTCCTCTCACAGTCAATATTTGTGGGGGGCTGTCTATCCTTTGGGAATTTTCTCTGAGGCAAGATAGTTTTCCCTTTTCTATCTCTAGGGGTATTTAGTCCTCCGGCTGTGTCGTGATGTCTAGGGAGTGTTAGGTACATTCCACGGCTACTTCTAGTTGCGGTGTTAAGTTCAGGGTCTGCGGTCAGTACAGGTACCACCTTCTCCAGAGTAAATCTCATGCTGCTCCTAGGCCACCAGATCATAACACTGCCCGACCTTAATACCTAAGAAGACACAGTGGCAACTTGTGGAGGCCGGGGCGTCTCTAGGGTCCCTATAAAAAGCTTCAGGCCATCAGTCATACGGGTTTGTCCTATCCATACCATCTGGGGGACAGAGAGGAAGAAATAACATCTAGAACATCTACAAGAGTTGTGAGGACCTTACCAGGAAGCTCAGCAGGGAGGTACTACAACACACAGGCGCTAGTAGGAAGGCTACTGATTTCCACCTGGATAAGGGGACTCTGGATTTGCCTTCAGACAGGCCGGACCCTGCCTGCCCTGTCATTGGGCGCTCTGGGCTGAGGGTACCATCTGAAGTCTTCAGTAAACAAGGTAAAAGACTGCAAACCTGTCTCCTCGTTCTTCACTGCACCTTGCCCATATATAAACTCTTTTACTGGACACCCCTGAGGGCCGTGCACCGGGTCAGCCACCGTGACATCCCCCGAACCGTAGGACCCGGTGCCGAGTACCCCATTGCCCTACTCTGGGGGCGATCCATATGCCGTGGTCACACTTGCGTGTGCAAAGCTAGAAACTTGCATCAATATCTGGCACTGCAGCCGGCACTCGGGACCGGAGTGTGTGGCTGCATAGAAATACATGCAGCCGCACACTTCGGTCTCAAGTGCCGGCGGCAGTGCCGGTATTGATAGAGACTTGCTTAAGTTTATTGCATTGCACAAGCAAGGGTGACTCCGGCCTTATTATTAGGCTGAAGACACATAGTTCCTATCATCACACTAGGTTATTTCAGCATTTTTCCCCAGTTCCGTAATTTTAGTTTCAGATATATAACAATATGCAATTTCTTACTATGGCACATAGAAAGTGCAAAGATTGCAGCATGCCAATGTCCTGGTGCCAGTGGCCATATGATACCTAAATATTATTTCATACAGCAGAATTAGTTGGATATCATATAAAATATTGCAGGGTTCTTCACTGAAAGACATAGTGATGTGCCATTAAAGATATTTTGTCAGTAGGATCGTCTCTCCTAAGCCGTCTATATGGGCATGGAGGTCACAGGCAGCTGAATAAAATGATACCTTGCTATCTGTGATCTGATGTCTTATTCCAGAGAAATACACAATTTTAATAATATGTAAATGGTCTGATGGTCTGTTAAGATCTATGGGCCAGACATAGATCACTCTGAGAGTCTGCCTCCAGAACTTATTTTTAATGAAAGGGTGCTTTACTAGTGTGAGACATGTAATGACTGACAGTCTGCTTTCCTCATCTACACATCTCACATTGGTAACACCCAATGTTATATTAGATAAGTTCTGGACCTACATGCCCATAAAGATGGCTTAATAAGCTTGACCCTACTGATATATTCCCTTTAACCACTAGTATCATTGCATTTATGTAAGACTAACCACATAATACTTGCCTCCTCCTGCCGCCTCAAACTCAAAAACATTTCCCGGATCCGCGCATTCCTTGACCGTGACACCACAAAAACCCTAGTCCATGCCCTTATCATCTCCCGCCTCGACTACTGCAACCTCCTACTCTCTGGACTCCCCTCTAGCACTCTGGCACCACTCCAATCCATCCTACACTCTGCTGCTCGACTAATATACCTGTCTCCCCGCTATTCCCCAGCCTCTCCCCTATGCCAAGCCCTTCACTGGCTTCCTATTGCCCAGAGACTCCAGTTCAAAACCCTCACAATGACCTACAAAGCCATCCACAACCTATCTCCTCCATACATCTGTGACATGATCAACCGGTACCTACCAACACGCAACCTCCGATCCTCTCAGGACCTCCTTCTCTACTCCCCTCTCATCTCTTCTTCCCACAACCGCATCCAAGACTTCTCCCGTGCTTCCCCCATACTCTGGAACTCTCTACCCCAGCACATAAGACTCTCGCCTACCATTGAAACTTTCAAAAAGAACCTGAAGACTCACCTCTTCCGACAAGCCTACAGCCTGCAGTGATCCTGAACCTACTGAACCGCCGCACAACCAGCTCTGCCCTCTCCTAGTGTATCATCACCCATCCCCTGCAGATTGTGAGCCCTCGCGGGCAGGGTCCTCCCTCCTTATGTACCCGTGTGCCTTGTTTTTTTTTTTGCTCATGTCTAATGTATTTGTCTATATTTGCCCCGTATTTCACATGTAAAGCGCCATGGAATAAATGGCGCTATAAAAATGAATAATAATAATAATAATAATAATAATAATACAGTGGCACATTGTGTGCCTAAAAGTGTCAAGGAGGATGTGCCTTTATATTTCCATGTGTGAGTAAATAAATGACATGAACAATTGTCCTTTCAGATTGTATGTAAGTGAACACTATATATACATTTTAAATTCCGAACATACCGTACAGTTCATTGATTAGTGCTGGCAAAATGACCATTCTTTATGCTCGTTATGAAATAAATTTATAATTTTATTTATTCCAAATAATGATGGGTGGGAAAGAGAGAGGAATCTCAAAGTACTACAATTAGCGTAAAACAGCCTATTTCAGGAAATTTTACTCCAACTCAATCCTAAGCGGATCAATCAACTTATTTCTAAATAGAGGCATTGTCTCATTAATAAATGACATCTTAATGTGATGTCATTATTTTATTTTTACTGTATTCATATACAAGGGCTTAAAGGTATTATTTTCATATTACATATTGCACTATATATTATGAGGACAGTTGTGCAAATCTCTCAGTGCTGCACCACAATTTTGCAAACTTGTTCAGAAACCATTGCAAAAGACTCCCTGTCATATGAAACTCCTCTTACATGGGGGTGGGCTGAACAGCATGCAGCATACAGCTAATCTGTAATGGCCTGCCACAATCCATTGTCAGCTTGTTTGTGCACATCTCCCCATGATTGACAGCTTGTGCAGCTTCAGTGATTGACTGCCAAACCTTGAGTAATGGGCCCAGGAGATCCATCCTGTTGTATTGATATACCTCCCTCCTGTACTACCATGAACATTATGTGTCTGGAGGCATGTCACACATAAGATGTAGAAATTTGACTAATTTTAAGTTGTGCAAATTCACACAGACATCTTTCTTTCCTTGGCAAGGATCCATTTTGATTGATTGTGGACAGATGTTTAACAGATGTCATCAGCAGCTTATATACAGTATGTCAATCTTTTTTTAAACTATTAGGACTCAATTTTATTATACATGAAAACATGGACATTGATTTGGATGTAACTTTCGTCAAGGTTTGGTCAGTGTGTCAGTTTTTACTATTAGTGTTTCACCAATGATTTTTATGACTGCAAAAATATATAAATTACAAAGCTATGTTAATCATGGATGGCACATGAATTTTACACTGATGCCATCCGTGTGCTGCCCATGAGTTTCACTGACCCATAGACTTGCATGGGTAATTTTAGATCCATGACACGGATCACAAATGGACATTTCTCCATGATTTTTTAATGGACAGATGGGCCGCAAAAAAACACAAACAAATGAACGGCACCATAGATTATAATGTGTATGTGTTATATTGATGGAAACCTTTGATAAAACACATATGCAAAAAAGGACGTCTGAATGAGGCCTTAGGTCCAGATTAATATTAGGTTGGGATTCTCTTCATTTGATATACACTGCTCAAAAAAATAAAGGAAACACTAAAATCCCACATTCTACTGTAGATTTCACTGAATTAAATATTCCAGTTGTAAATCTTTATTCATTACTTAGTGGAATGTGTTTAGAACAATAAAACCTAAAAATTATCAACGTAAATCACAACTAATATCCCACAGAGGTCTGGAGTTGGAATGATGCTCAAAATCAAAGTGGAAAATGAAGTTACTGGCTGATCCAACTTCAGTGGAAATGCCCCAAGACAAGGAAATGATGCTCAGTAGTGTGTGTGTGGCCTCCACGTGCCTGTATGACCTCCCTACAACGCCTTGGCATGCTCCTGATGTGGCGCGGATGGTCTCCTGAGGGATTTCCTCCCAGACCTGGACTAAAGAATCCACCAACTCCTGGACAGTCTGTGGTGTAACGTGACGTTGGCGGATGGTGCGATATGATGATGTCCCAGATGTGTTCAATCGGATTCAGGTCTGGGGAACGGGCGGTCCAGTCCATAGCTTCAATGCCTTCATCTTGCAGGAACTGCTGACACACTCCAGCCACATGAGGTCTGGCATTGTCCTGCATTAAGAGGAACCTAGGGCCAACCACACCAGCATATGGTCTCACAAGAGGTCTGAGGATCTCATCCCAGGAACCTAATGGCAGTCAGGCTACCTCTGGCAAGCACATGGAGAGCTGTGCGGCCCTCCAAAGAAATGCCACCACACACCATTACTACTACCCACCGCCAAACCGGTCATGCCGAATTATATTGCAGGCAGCAGATCGCTCTCCACGGCGTCTCCAGACAGTCACATCTGTCACATGTGCTCAGTGTGAACCTGCTTTCATCTGTGAAGAGCACAGGGCGCCAGTGGCGAATTTGCCAATCCTGGTGTTCTGTGGCAAATGCCAAGCGTCCTGCATGGTGTTAGGCTGTGAGCACAGCCCCATCTGTGGACATCGGGCACTCAGACCATCCTCATGGAGTCGGTTTCTAACCGTTTGTGCAGACACATGCACATTTGTAGCCCGCTGGAGGTCATTTTGCAGGGCTCTGGCAGTGCTCCTCCTGTTCCTCCTTGCACAAAGGCTGAGGTAGCGGTCCTGCTGCTGGGTGGCTGCCCTCCTATGGCCCCCTCCACATCTCCTAGTGTACTGGCCGGTCTCAGCCTCTGGACTCTACAGTGACAGACACAGCAAACCTACTTGCCACAGCTCGCATTGATGTGCCATCCTGGATGAGCTGCACTACCTGAGCCACTTGTGTGGGTTGTAGAGTCCGTCTCATGCTACCCACGAGTGTGAAAGCACAACCAACATTCAAAAGTGACCAAAACATCAGCCAGAAAGCATTGGTACTCAGATGTAGTCTGTGGTCCCCACCTGCAGAACCACTCCTTTATTGAGTGTGTCATGATAATTGCCAATAATTTCCATCTGTTGTCTATTCCATTGCACAACAGCATGTGAAATTGATTGTCAAATAGTGTTGCTTCATAAGTGGACAGTTTGATTTCACAGAAGTTTGATTTACTTGGAGCTATATTCTGTTGTTTAAGTGTTCCCTTCATTTTTTTGAGCAGTGTATATAAAGATATTGCCCAAAGTGTTGGCTCCCTTGAAATTGTTCCAGAAAATGAAGTATTTCTCCCAGAAAATTATTGAAATTACCCATCTTTTGTTATAAACATGTTTATTTCCTTTATATGCATTGGAACAATATAAAAAAAGCAGAGAAAAAAAGGTACATTGGACGTAATTTCATACATGCACCAAAAAGTTAATATTTGGTTGCACTTCTCCCAACAGCAATTTTAAGATGTCTTCACAAGTGTTCAATGGGATTTAGATCAGAACTTATTGGTGGCCACTTCAGAACTCTCCAGCACTTTGTTTCCATCCTTTTCTGGGAGCTTCTTGAAGTATGTTTGGGGTAATTGCCCTGATGGAAGACCCATGACCTAGGATCACAGTGTTCTGACACTGGACAGTACATTGAGACCCAAAATCCCTTGGTACTCTTCATACTTCATACTTCATGATGTCTTGGAAACAGTCAAAGCACCCAGTGTCAGAGGCAGCAAAACAACCACAAAACATCTTTGAAACTCCAACATATTTGACTGTAAGTACTGTGTTCTTTTCTTTCTAGGCCTCATTCCGTTTTTGGTAAACAATTATACAGTGATTATTATATCATTGGCCTTTTACATTTAATCACTGTGCAGAAGAAAAGAAGGTCTACTGTGAAATCCGGGGATAGTGTGATGATGGAGGCTTTAGGACAGCTGAGCAATTCTTTCACCTAAAAAAAAACTAAAATAAAACTGTGAATCCTGAAGTAGATCAGGACCGACAGGGGACACAGGGCTGAGAAATAAAGCAGCAGTTCGGGACAATAGTTTTTTTTCACCCCTTCCAGCATCCTGGGGCAATTCATAAAGGGTTATCCAGCAGTGGACAATACCTATAAAAATGTGTAATGCTTAATTTCTTCTATTACCTCACTATAGCAGGAAAGACATAGACAGAAGATGGCCCCATGTGCGAGTTTAACATACTGCACTGCACTGGAAACAGATTTTATGATGGCATCCGCCTGCAACTTTGGAGGTGGTAGTGTGTCTCCTTGCCTCTTGGGCAGTTGCACCAATATTATGTCTGCCCCTGAACTATAGAATGAAACTTTTAACTTTGTTGAAACTTTAAAATACATATATATATATATATATATATATATATATATATATATATATATGTAATCAATGGAGAATTTTAATGTTTTGGATTCCCATTTTCTATACTGCACAGCAATACAGTGACATCTTTTTCTGCCAGCAACCTTCACTATGAGTCTATAGTGGAAAAAATAGCTGGCATACAGTGCCTTGAAAAAGTATTTATACCATGTGAACTTCTGCACTTTTTCATCTCACATCCACATTTCAATGTTATGTGCAATACCAACACAAAGTAGCAAATATTGTGACATGTAAAGCCACTTCATTGTATCTCTGGCAGTATGTTTAGGGCTGTTGTCCTGCTGGAAGGTGAACCTATGCTCCAGCCTCAATTCTTTTGCAGCCTCCAACAGTTTTTTTTTCCAAGAATGAATGTTCTCTATTTAACTCCCTGTCCTTAATTCAGAAAATCATCCCCACAGCATGATGCTGCCACCACTAAGTTTGACAGTGGGGATGGTGCTTTCCTGGTGATGTTCAGTGTTAGTTTACCACCACACATAGTGTTTTGCATTTAACCAAAAAAGTTCTACTTTTGTCTCGTCTGACCAGAGCACCATATGCTAACTTTGTCCTCTACATGGCAAGTTGAAGAATGTGTTCTGGACAGATGAGACCAAAGCAGAACTTTTTTGGCTAAATGCAAAACGTTATGCGTGGAGGAAAACTAACACTGTAAATCACACTGAAAACACCATCCCCTTATTTAAAAATGGACATTGCAACATCTGGGCAAAATGTCATCCTCTTGATGGGCAAAGCTGGGCGAAACATGCCCCAAAAGACTTGCAGCAGTAATTGGAGGTAGGTGGCCCTACAAAGTATTGACTCATGGGGGCTGAATACAAATGCAAGTCACAGTTTTCAAATCTATTTTTTTTTAATATTTAGAAAATATCTGTTGGTACCTCATACAGTATAAAATCCCATTAAAATGCATTTAATTTTGTGGGTGTAACGAGAAGTAATGCAGAAAAGTTCACGGGATATGAATACGTTTTCAAAGCACTGTAAAGGGGGAAGATGCATGTGCATAGCACACATTCAGAATGAATTTAAGGAGCCATATTTAAAATATCAATACGTATAATGTATGTAGTGCCATACGTTGCACATAGAATCATGTATGGTATAATCTAATAAAGCTTCACAAATCTAGAGTTTACTTTCCAAGAGTCATCTATAAAATGTAAATTTGTTATGTGAAATCTGCTTCTACATTTCCATCCCATAAGTGTTCCTGAAAGTAAGCAGACAAAGCATGGCTATAACCTTCCTAGGCAAATGCACAGTGGGGGATGATCAGGAAACATAATTTCTGTCTTGTGTAATCCATCACACCTTGTTAACATATTCCACATTCGGCATCAGGCATTTTTTACAATTATTGTACTTGGTGCTTTCCCACTCCAGCTATGGCCACCCCTCCGAGCAGAGTATGCTAGAACCCTGACAGCTGTCTGTTCTCCATACTGAATGTCTGCTTGCAGCTATTACATGAATTTACAAAAGCCCACCCTGGGGCTGCATCCATGGAGGACAGTGTTAAGTGGGGGATATGATAAATGTTTGCCTTAGGCCAGCAGATGTCAATGGTTGGCAGCAATGCACAGTGGGAGAATTTTAACCAACTTTCAAACCAACAATGTTCTTTTTGTAATCATTTAGACTAATGAAGGGTGAAAATGAACTCTACATGTATAAAAATTAAAATGTTTCCACTTACTCCAAAAATGTTAACAATATCCATTCAGATATCAAATTGGTGATGAAAATGTAATCACTTATTTGAACTTTAACTAAAATCACAGAACATATCTGCATGTGCTAATATGCATGTGATGCGACTGGCGTTATTGTCAAATGCGCTTGCTACTTGTGATGTCATTTAAAGGGAATTATCACTGAAATCATACTGGCTGAACCACATGCAGCATGAATCAGAGTCTGGCCGCATCAATGCTGTGGCAATAAACAGTAACTACAGTATATACTTTAAATAGCGGAACACATGTAAAGAAAACCTGTCAATCAACTGCAGTGGAGCGGGGAGCAATTGGCCGTGGACCGCATCAGACGAAAGGTAGCGTTTCATAGTAAAACATACCTAACTGCAATCACGCAGCCAGGTTCTGATTCATGATGCCCAAGGTTTGGGCAGCATGAATCTAATGACAGGTTGTCCTTCAAGGAGTTGTCTACGGGATAGGTTATGGGACTGACAAAATGATTATTTCCTTCCGTTCCAGAGAATTAAATGTATTCTTGAGGGTTATATGAGAACCCTCGTTTTCATGATCAGTCATACTTTCAGCAGTTTTGCATTTATCGCCTATAATTGTATCGTACAGTACCTAGCAGGAAAACACTTTTAGAAAAGCAAATACAGTTAATAAACCAATAATGAATTGTGAATAGTGATGAATGAGTAAGCTCGTTACTTGAGTTTTACAAACATGCTCGGGTGTTCTCCGAGTATCTTGGGGGTGCTCGTAGATTATGTTTGTGTCCCCCGCAGCTGCATGATTTGCAGCTGTTAGACAACCTGAACACATGCAGGGATTGCCTGTTTGTTAGAGAATCCCCACATGGGTTCAGGCTGTCTAGCAGCCGCAAATCGTGAAGCTGCAGGGTCTCAAACATAATATACGAACACACCCAAGTTACTCGGAGAACACCCAAGCATGCTCGGAAAACCAGAGTAACGAGCACACTTGCTCACCACTAATTGTGAAGTACGACATGTATTCTTTATGTTCAGGGTAACACACCAGGGTATTCTTTATGTTCAGGGTAGCACACAGTGCAAACCACAGAGACAATATCATGGGGTCTATGAAAAGACGAGATTAGCTAATCTTAACCATATCATCCTTTCCATATAAAATGTAATAGTTTCTAAGACTTGGAGACTCAATAAAAGGATCTTGCTACCACTTTCTCCTTTAGGGAATCAAAGAAACTGGGTAAAGGCAGCAAAGATTTTGGGCAAGGCTGTAAAAAAAAGCATGGCCGGTTATAAACTTTTTACTAATAAATTAAGAAACGATAGCAGATCATAAAGAAAGTAAGCAGTATTTGTCTGTAGGTCAGCATTTACTGTGTGCTGTAAAATGATCATTACAATCCCAATAATCAAGGCAAATTTCCTTGACTTAAGCTACAGAACTTTAGCTAATGTATAATGCCTATAATTAAGCTGTGTGATGATTATCACTTCTACTTGTCATTTTGTATTACTACAATGCTTTCCCCTTGTTTGCTAACTGCTTTCATTCAGCTTTCTGTCTCCTGGGAGAAGGCGTTAACAAAGCAATAACATCTGGAGGCTATTATTTCCCAGGTTCTGTTGTGATTAGCCCATATGATAAGTCTGGCCAGTTGCTAGCGGTATTAGATTGTTACACCCTTTATATCCGGCTACTTGAGCTGTCACTTCTGGTTTGTGGCCACAGCTAATTTGCCATTTCAATTTCCAATATCAGCTGGGGTCTCTGATGGGAATCTCATTGCCCTGTAAGGGCAGTTACTTGTGTGCCGCTAACTGAGAAGCTGGAGCTAGCAATAAATTAAAAGATTTATTAATTATCAGTTTCCCCGATACACTACTAAGAGCAATCTTACATTTCAATTTCATTGTGGTTCCAATTAAAAATGCATCTATTAATATAACAATTAGTGTGTTGAGCGATACCTTCTGATATCGGGAAATATCGGATTGGATTGGATCAGACCGATACCCAAAAAATATGGGGTATCGCCGATTCCGATACCGGAAACCAATGCAAGTCAATGGGACATAAATCTCGGAATTAAAATAAACCCTTTCTTTCCTTGTAGGTTAATTCTACATGAAGGAAAACAACGAAGAATAGTGTAGAATGTATTGGGGGAGATGGAGGAGACATTAAAGGCATAGAGGTTTAGCCCAATCAAATGGAATAGCAGGAATTAATTTTTTTTAAGACGTTCGGAGTTACAAAGATATTGACTATGTTAAGCTTTTTTATATTTTGTCATATATTTATGTTTCACTACTTCCATGCTCTTCACCTTCTTTTTTCCTTCTCCCACACTTTCTCCTTCATCATCCTCAGCAGCAGCATCTTTTTCATCAACTTCTTCACCTTATTCATCTTCTTCTTCTTCACCTTCTTCCTATTATATATTTTTTTACATTCTTCATATTCTTCTTATTCAACTATTATTCTTTTTCATATTGTACTTCTTCATCTTTTTCATATTCTTCTTCTTCATCATATTCTTATTTGTGACAGGCATTCCTGTAGTTGTTATCTATAAAAGTTTGAAGATTACATCTTCCGTTCTGCCTGTCACAAAAGAATTACAACAGGATTTGTCCGCGTTCAGTTTTGCCTGCAGCAGCAGGTATTTTCCAGGGGCACCACGAGGAAGCACGGACTCACCCCCCATACACTGCTTAGTCTTCTTCTGCTTATAATTTAGATAATATCTTTTGCTCTGATTTTTAGTCTTATGCTTAATGTTCTTCTGCTTTTTGTTCTGCAGCTTCTTGTTCTTCTGCTTATTGGTCTTCTGTCTCTTGTTCTTCTGTATCTTGGTGGTTGTCTTCTTGCTCTTTGTCCTTTTGGTCATCTTCTTCAGGGTCATCTTCTTGGTCTTCTTCGGGGTGGTCTTCAGGGTCGTCATCTCCGGGGTTGTTGTCTCCGGGGTTGTCGTCTTCTTCGGGGTGGTCTTCAGGGTCATCATCTCCAGGGTCATCATCTCTAGGGTCGTCGTCTCCGAGGTCGTCGTCTCTGGAGTTGTCATCTTCTTCAGGTTCGTCTTCAGGGTTGTCATCTCTAGGGTCATCGTCTCCGAGGTCGTCGTCTTCTTCGGGGTGGTCTTCAGGGTCGTAGTCTCCGGGGTCATCATCTCCGGGGTCATCGTCTTCTTTGGGGTGGTCTTCAGGGTCGTCATCTCCAGGGTCATCGTCTCCGGGGTCGTCGTCTTCTTCGGGGTTGTCTTCAGGGTCATCATCTTTAGGGTCATCGTCAGGGAGATCCAGAGCGATTACCAAAAAACATTTCAAAAAGCTTGAACTTGGAAATGTAGCAGAAGGTACAAGAAGGCTGAGGAATTGCCGAGAACCAGCTGACGGTACTGGAACCCGGATGGGTAGCCGAAGGTACAAGAGCCAATGGAACTACCGAGGACCAGCTGATGGTACTGGAACCCGGTTACAAAGCAGGAGGTACCCATGCCAGAAAGTACTACCAAGGACCACCAGACATTGTTGGAACTCAGATACCGAGAAGGAGGCACCTAAGCCAAAGGCTCTGCCTGGCACCAGCTAATGGTACTGGAACCCAGGGGAACCTATTCAAGATTGACTTCCAAAGAACCAGCTAATGGTGCTGGAACGCACATAGGCAGCAGAAGGTCAACATGAAAAAAAAAGTAGCAAGGCCGCGAGCCGGCCACAGTTAGCGAAACCCACAGTCCTTCAGGGGGAGCTTGTCCTATTGGCACTACGGAACTAGCCTTGATTGCCAGTTCCTGCAGCCCACATAGGAAGCACCTAAACTGCAGGCACCATAGAGTCAGATAACCCGACCGCAACCCGACAGGACAACGTATTGGAGGCAAAGTGATGTTGACACTACCTGGAAACAGCTGGCATGCTGGAACCAGGCTGGGCAGGAGAACCAGCTAGCGGTGCTGGAACCCGGATGGGTAGCAGAAGGTACAAGAGCCAATGGAACTACCGAAGACCAGCTGACGGTACTGGATCCCAGTTGCTAAGCAGGAGGTACCCATGCCAGAAAGAACTACCAAGGACCACCAGACATTGGTGGAACTCGGATACCGAGAAGGAGGCACCTAAGCCAAAGGCTCTGCCTGGAACCAGGTGACGGTACTGGAACCCAGGGGGAACCAATCAAGATTGACTTCCAAAGAACCAGCTAATGGTGCTGGAACTCAGACAGGCAGCAGAAGGTCCACATGAAAAAAAAGTAGCAAGGACGCGAGCCAGCCGCAGCTACCGAAACCCACAGTCCTACAGGGGGAGCTTGTCCTATTGGCACTACGGAACCAGCCTTGATTGCCAGATCCCGCAGGCCACACAGAAAGCACCTAAACTGCAGGCACCATAGAGTCAGTTAACCTGACCGCAACCCGACAGGACAATGTATTGGAGGCAAAGTGATGTTGACACTACCCGGAAACAGCTGTCGTGCTGGAACCAGGCTGGGCAGGAGGGAGTACCCTGCCAAAGATACTGCCGAGAACCAGCTGGTGGTGCTGGAACCTGGATGGGTAGCAGAAGGTACAAGAGCCAATGGAACTACCGAGGACCAGCTGATGGTACTGGAACCCGGTTACTAAGCAGGAGGTACCCGTGCCAGGAAGCACTACCAAGGACCACCAGACATCGGTGGAACTCGGATACCGAGAAGGAGACACCTAAGCCAAAGTTTCTGCCTGGAACCAGCTGACGGTACTGGAACTCAGGGGGACCTATTCAATATTGACTTCCAAAGAACCAGCTAATGGTGCTGGAACTCAGATAGGCAGCAGAAGGTCCACATGAAAAAAAACGTAGCAAGGCTGCAAGCCGGCCGCAGTTACGGAAACCCACAGTCCTACAGGGGGTGCTTATCCCATTAGTACTACGGAACCAGCCTTCATTGCCAGATCCCGCAGCCCACATAGGAAGCACCTAAACTGCAGGCACCATAGAGTCGGCTAACCCGACCGCAACACGACAGGATAACATATTCGAGGCAAAGTGACGTTGACACTACCCGGAAACAGCTGGCATGCTGGAACCAGGCTGGGCAGGAGGGAGTACCCGTGCCAAAGACACTGCTGGGAAACAGCTGGTGGTGCTGGAGCCCAGGGTATACACTAAAAACAGAGTGTAGGCAGAGTCCTAATTGGAGCAAGTTTAATATCTGTAGTAGTGTGAGTGTGGACGGAGCAGGCGAAATTGCCGGATACACAGCAGGGGATCAGCTGACGTTACTGAACCCCAATAACACGGCAGCAAGCATTGACTGTGCAGACGGCACTTCTGAGCATCAACTGGTGGTGTTGGAGCCCAGGGTAAATACTAGAAACAGAGTGTAGGCAGAGGCGTAATTGGAGCAAGTTTAAAATCTGTAGTAGTGTGAATGTGGACAGAGCAGGCCAATTTGCCGGACACACAGCAGGGGATCAGCTGACGTTACTGAATCCCAATAAAACAGGTGCAAGTGTTGACTGTGCAGACGGCAGTTCTGAGCAGCAACTGGCAGTGTTGGAGCCCAGGGATTACAGTTCAGGTGGTAGAAACATGAACACAACAGGAGACCTGGATACTGTTGCCAACCAATTATTTAATCTGGAAGAGGACTGGCAAATTCCTGCAAGATCCAGGCCTTGTTCATTTTCAGAAAAGTAAGCCGGTCAACATTATCGGAGGATAGTCGCATGCGACGGTCTGTTAGTACACCACCTGTGGCACTAAAGACGCATTCCGATAATACACTAGCAGCAGGGCAAGCCAATGCATACTGTCTAAGCTCTGGCCATGTATCCAGCTTAGAGACCCAAAACTTGTAGGGGGAAGAGCCGTGTGGGAGAACACTGAGAGGGCAAGACATGTAGTCTGTCACCATCTGATGGAAACGTTTCCTCCTGCTGACTGGAGGCATCTGTGATGGTGTACACATTTGTGGCAGGGACACAAAACTTTGCCACATTTGGGCCATACTGGTCTTGCCTTGTGCTGAGGCGCTGCTTCTGCTCCCTCATTGTGTAGAGCTTCCTCCACTGCCTCGACGCACTGAGTTACTTTGTAAAGCACTAGCAGCACTGCTCTCAGTTGGAAGGTAGAACATGATGGAATGCACCAGTGTGTCTTGGTACTCCCGCATTTTATGCTCCCGGTTCAACGGTGTTATGAGGCTTTGTAAGTTGTCCCGGTAGCGAGGATCTAGGAGGGTGTACACCCAATAATCAGCCATGTTAAGAATGTGGGCGATGCGGCAGTCGTTTCTCAGGCACTGCAGCATGAAATCAACCATGTGCTGCAGACTGCCAACTGGCCAAGAAATGCTGTCCCCTGCTTGAGGCGTCATCTCTGCCTGCTCTGCATCACACAGAGACCTTGCAGACAGCCATGAACAGTGCTACAAGTAGTGTTGAGCATTCCGATACCGCAAGTATCGGGTATCGGCCGATACTTGCGGGTATCGGAATTCCGATACCGAGATCCGATACTTTTGTGGTATCGGGTATCGGTATCGAAACAACATTAATGTGTAAAATACAACATTAATGTGTAAAATAAAGAATTAAAATAAAAAATATTGCTATACTCACCTCTCCGACGCAGCCTGGACCTCACCGAGGGAACCGGCAGCATTGTTTGCTTAAAATGCGCGCGTTTCCTGCCTCCCGCGATGTCACGGCTTCTGATTGGTCGCGTGCCGCCCATGTGGCCGCGACGCGACCAATCACAGCAAGCCGTGACGTAATTTCAGGTCCTGAATGCCTATTTCTGCATTCAGGACCTGAAATTACGTCACGGCTTGCTGTGATTGGTCGCGTCGCGGCCACATGGGCGGCACGCAACCAATCACAAGCCGTGACGTAATTTTAAAATGCGCGCGTGTCCTGCCTCCCGTGACATCACGGCTTGTGATTGGTCGCGTCGCCCATGTGACCGCGACGCGACCAATCACAAGCCGGAACGTAATTTTAAAATCCTGAATGCCTAGAATTAGGCTTCCAGGACCTCAAAATTACGTCACGGCTTGCTGTGATTGGTCGCGCCGCGGCCACATGGGCGGCACGCGACCAATCAGAAGCCGTGACGTCGCGGGAGGCAGGAAACGCGCGCATTTTAAGCAAACAACGCTGCCGGTTCCCTCGGTGAGGTCCAGGCTGCGTCGGAGAGGTGAGTATAGCAATATTTTTTATTTTAATTCTTTATTTTACACATTAATATGGATCCCAGGGCCTGAAGGAGAGTTTCCTCTCCTTCAGACCCTGGGAACCATCAGGATACCGTCCGATACTTGAGTCCCATTGACTTGTATTGGTATCGGGTATCGGTATCGGATTAGATCCGATACTTTGCCGGTATCGGACGATACTTTCCGATACCGATACTTTCAAGTATCGGACGGTATCGCTCAACGCTAGCTACTAGGGTTGAGCGAAACGGGTCGATCATTTTCAAAAGTCGCCGACTTTTGGCTAAGTCGGCGTCTCATGAAACCCAATCCGACCCCTGTGCTTGTCGGCCATGCGGTACGCGACTTTCGCGCCAAAGTCGCGTTTCAATGACGCGAAAAGCGCCATTTCTCAGCCAATGAAGGTGAACGCAGAGTGTGGGCAGCGTGATGACATAGGTCCTGGTCCCCACCATCTTAGAGAAGGGCATTGCAGTGATTGGCTTGCTGTCTGCGGCGTCACAGGGGCTATAAAGGGGCGTTCCCGCCGACCGCCATCTCACTGCTGCTGATCTGAGCTTAGGGAGAGGTTGCTGTCGCTTCGTCAGAAGCAGGGATAGCGTTAGGCAGGGTCCACTAACCACCAAACCGCTTGTGCTGTAGCGATTTCCACTGTCCAACACCACCTTCGGTGTGCAGGAACAGTGGAAGCAATTTTTTTTTTTTTTTCCTCAGCGCTGTAGCTCATTGGGCTGCCCTAGAAGGCTCCGTGATAGCTGTATTGCTGTGTGTACGCCACTGTGGAAACCAACTGCTTTTTTCAAAGCACATATCCTCTTGTTCCTTTCTGCACAGCTATCTTTTTTGTTTGTCCACACTTTTTATTTAATTTGTGCATCAGTCCACTCCTATTGCTGCCTGCCATACCTGGCTTAGATTACTGCAGGGAGATAGTAATTGTAGGACAGTCCCTGTTTTTTTTTTTTTTTTTTTTTTTTTGTGGGAGATTAAGATTGGCATTTCTGCTACAGTGCCATCCCTGTGTGTGCCATCTCTCACTGAGTGGGCCATAGAAAGCCTATTTATTTTTTCCGTGATTTGTGTTCTAAATTCTACCTCAACACAAAAACACTACATCAATCAGTGGTAGAAAAATATTGGCCTCAGTCAGGGCTTGTGTCCCACTGCTGTGTGTGCTATCTCTCATTCAGTGGGCTATAGAAAGCCTATTTATTTATTTATTTTTCTTATTATTTGGTTTCTAAAGTCTCCCTGAAAAAAAAAAAAAAAAAAAAAAACAGTGGGAGAGTAATATTGCCCTTTCAGCTTGTGTGCCAGTCTTGACTCCTGGGTGTGCCACCTCTCTCTCATTCA
Source organism: Ranitomeya variabilis (assembly GCF_051348905.1). Classification (NCBI taxonomy): domain Eukaryota; kingdom Metazoa; phylum Chordata; class Amphibia; order Anura; family Dendrobatidae; genus Ranitomeya; species Ranitomeya variabilis. Next base: position 672,568,727 of record NC_135233.1, on the reverse strand, counting down.
GTGGGCCATAGAAAGGCTATTTATTTTTTTGGTTTTTTTAATATTATTTGGTTTCTAAAGTCTCCCTGAAAATAAAAGAAAAAAAACTTAAGAAAACAGTGGGAGAGTAATATTGCCCTTTCAGCTTGTGCGCCAGTCTTGACTCCTGGGTGTGCCACCTCTCTCTCTCTAATTGTGGGCCATAGAAAGCCTTTTTTTTTTGTTTTTTTTTTAATATTATTTGGTTTCTAAAGTCTCCCTTAAAAAACAAAAAATACATAAAAAAACAGTGGGAGAGTAATATTGCCCTTTCAGCTTGTGTGCCAGTCTTGACTCCTGGGTGTGCCACCTCTCTCTCTCATTCAGTGGGCCATAGAAAGCCTATTTATTTTTTTGGTTTTTTTAATATTATTTGGTTTCTAAAGTCTCCCTGAAAAAAAAAAAAAACATAAAAAAACAGTGGGAGAGTAATATTGCCCTTTCAGCTTGTGTGCCAGTCTTGACTCCTGGGTGTGCCACCTCTCTCCCTCTCATTCAGTGGGCCATAGAAAGCCTATTTATTTTTTTTAAAAAATATTATTGGGTTTCTAAAGTCTCCCTTAAAAAACAAAAAATACATAAAAAAACAGTGGGAGAGTAATATTGCCCTTTCAGCTTGTGTGCCAGTCTTGACTCCTGGGTGTGCCACCTCTCTCATTCAGTGGGCCATAGAAAGCATTTTTTTTTTTTCCTTGATTTGTGTTCTAAAATCTACCTCAACACAAAAACACTACATCAATCAGTGGGAGAAAAATATTGGCCTCAGTCAGGGCTTGTGTGCCACTGCTGTGTGTGCTATCTCTCATTCAGTGGGCTATAGAAAGCCTATTTATTTATTTATTTATTTTTTTTCTTATTATTTGGTTTCTAAAGTCTCCCTGAAAAAAAATAAATAAATAAAAAAACAGTGGGAGAGTAATATTGCCCTTTCAGCTTGTGTGCCAGTCTTGACTCCTGGGTGTGCCACCTCTCTCTCTCATTCAGTGGGCCATAGAAAGCCTATTTATTTTTTTTGTTTTTTTAATATTATTTGGTTTCTAAAGTCTCCCTGAAAAAAAAAAAACATAAAAAAACAGTGGGAGAGTAATATTGCCCTTTCAGCTTGTGTGCCAGTCTTGACTCCTGGGTGTGCCACCTCTCTCATTCAGTGGGCCATAGAAAGCCTATTTATTTTTTTTTTTAAATATTATTGGGTTTCTAAAGTCTCCCTTAAAAAACAAAAAATACATAAAAAAACAGTGGGAGAGTAATATTGCCCTTTCAGCTTGTGTGCCAGTCTTGACTCCTGGGTGTGCCACCTCTCTCATTCAGTGGGCCATAGAAAGCCTATTTATTTATTTTTTTAAATATTATTGGGTTTCTAAAGTCTCCCTTAAAAAACAAAAAATACATAAAAAAACAGTGGGAGAGTAATATTGCCCTTTCAGCTTGTGTGCCAGTCTTGACTCCTGGGTGTGCCACCTCTCTCTCTCATTCAGTGGGCCATAGAAAGCCTATTTATTTTTTTGGTTTTTTTAATATTATTTGGTTTCTAAAGTCTCCCTTAAAAAACAAAAAATACATAAAAAAACAGTGGGAGAGTAATATTGCCCTTTCAGCTTGTGTGCCAGTCTTGACTCCTGGGTGTGCCACCTCTCTCTCTCATTCAGTGGGCCATAGAAAGGCTATTTATTTTTTTGGTTTTTTTAATATTATTTGGTTTCTAAAGTCTCCCTGAAAACAAAAAAAACATAAAAAAACAGTGGGAGAGTAATATTGCCCTTTCAGCTTGTGTGCCAGTCTTGACTCCTGGGTGTGCCACCTCTCTCTCTCATTCAGTGGGCCATAGAAAGCATTTTTTTTTTTTCCTTGATTTGTGTTCTAAAATCTACCTCAACACAAAAACACTACATCAATCAGTGGGAGAAAAATATTGGCCTCAGTCAGGGCTTGTGTGCCACTGCTGTGTGTGCTATCTCTCATTCAGTGGGCTATAGAAAGCCTATTTATTTATTTATTTTTTTTCTTATTATTTGGTTTCTAAAGTCTCCCTGAAAAAAAAAAAAACATAAAAAAACAGTGGGAGAGTAATATTGCCCTTTCAGCTTGTGTGCCAGTCTTGACTCCTGGGTGTGCCACCTCTCTCATTCAGTGGGCCATAGAAAGGCTATTTATTTTTTTGTTTTTTTTAATATTATTTGGTTTCTAAAGTCTCCCTGAAAAAAAAAAAACATAAAAAAACAGTGGGAGAGTAATATTGCCCTTTCAGCTTGTGTGCCAGTCTTGACTCCTGGGTGTGCCACCTCTCTCTCTCATTCAGTGGGCCATAGAAAGGCTATTTATTTTTTTGGTTTTTTTAATATTATTTGGTTTCTAAAGTCTCCCTTAAAAAACAAAAAATACATAAAAAAACAGTGGGAGAGTAATATTGCCCTTTCAGCTTGTGTGCCAGTCTTGACTCCTGGATGTGCCACCTCTCTCTCTCATTCAGTGGGCCATAGAAAGCCTATTTATTTTTTTGGTTTTTTTAATATTATTTGGTTTCTAAAGTCTCCCTGAGAAAAAAAAATAAATAAATTAGGTGGGAGATTAATATTGACATTAGTGCTTGAGTGACAGTCCTGCGTGTGTGTCATCTCTGTGATTTTGTGCCACAGAAAACAGAGTGTGTAACATTGTGCCTGATTTTCCTTGTGGTCTCACCAACCTGTTAAGGGATATTGAAATCATACTGAAGTTATAGCTCACCGTGTAAGTTGTTTGACAGCAACAAATAAAGTTACTTTGGTTAAGATTTTAAAACAATGAGGAAGTCTGGTGCAAGAGGTCGTCGTGGGCGTTCATTGTCAGCTGGTAATGATGGTAGTGGTAGTGGAGCATCAGGTGGTCGTGGGGATAAAAATATTCCACCTAAGTCTGGAGCTGTGGAGCCAGTTTCGTCGTCAGGCTACACAAGGCCTCGAACGCTCTCTTTTCTGGGAGTAGGAAAACCGCTTTTAAAGGCGGAGCAGCAACAGCAAGTTTTGGCTTACATTGCAGACTCAGCCTCTAGCTCTTTTGCCTCCTCTTCCGAAACTGGTAAATGTAAAAGCAGCGCGTCGCTTGTGGATGTTCACGGTCAGGGACAAGTCGCTTCCTTGTCCTCCTCAGCAAAAACTACAACAAGAGAGAAGGATGCAGCAGGCGACACAACGGGTCACTCCATGGAGCTCTTTACACATACCGTCCCTGGCTTAGAAAGTGAAACATTTAACAGGCCATGCCCATTACAAGTAGATTCTGACATGGAGTGCACTGATGCACAGCCACAGCCAGAGTACTATGCTGCTCCTTTGACTCAGACCACCACATTGCCCTCTCAGGGTACAGATCCACAATCAGACCCTGATGAGACTATGTTGCCCCGCCACGAACGCTATACCACCGACCGACACAGTGACACAGACGAAGTTGCACACGAGCTCGAAGAGGAGGTAATAGATGACCCAGTTATTGACCCCGATTGGCAGCCATTGGGGGAACAGGGTGCAGGCGGCAGTAGTTCAGAAGCGGAGGTGGAGGAGGGGCCGCAGCAGGCATCAACATCGCAACAGGTTCCATCTGCCGGGCCCGTATCTGGCCCAAAACGCGTGTCAAAGCCAAAACCTGTTGGAGGACAGCGTGGCCATCCGGTTAAAGCTCAGTCTGCAATCCCTGAAAAGGGATCCGAGTCTAGGAAGAGTGCAGTCTGGCATTTTTTTAAACAACATCCAACTGATCAGCGCAAAGTCATCTGTCAAAAATGTTCAACTAGCTTAAGCAGAGGTCAGAATCTGAAAAGTCTAAATACTAGTTGCATGCATAGACACTTAACCACCATGCATTTTCAAGCCTGGACTAACTACCAAACGTCCCTTAAGGTTGTAGCACCCTCGGCCAATGAAGCTAGTCAGCAACGCAACATCCCTTCCGTCACTGTAAGGCCACCATTTTCCGCACCACCGGCAGTATCTGTGCAGGTTTCTTTGCCAGCCAAAAGCAGTCAGGGTCAGGGAACCACCAGTTTTGTAGGAGGAAATATTGCATCTAGGGCACCGGCGGAAACAATACCGTCTCCAACCGTCTCTCAGTCTGCCATGTACACCGGCACACCCGAAAGTTCCACGATCTCCAGCTCTCCAGTCCAGCTCACCCTACATGAGACTCTGGTTAGAAAAAGGAAGTACTTATCCTCGCATCCGCGTACACAGGGTTTTAACGCCCACATAGCTAGACTAATCTCGTTAGAGATGATGCCCTACCGGTTAGTTGAAAGCGAAGCTTTCAAAGCCCTGATGGAGTACGCTGAACCACGATACGAGCTACCCAGTCGACACTTTTTTTCCAGAAAAGCCATCCCAGCCCTGCACCAGCATGTTAAACAGCGCATCGTCCATGCACTCAGGCAATCTGTGAGTACAAAGGTGCACCTGACTACAGATGCATGGACCAGTAGGCATGGCCAGGGACGTTATGTGTCCATCACGGCACACTGGGTGAATGTGGTGGATGCAGGGTCCACAGGCGACATCAATTTAGGGACAGTTGTGCCTAGCCCACGGTCTAGGAAACAGTTGGCTGTAGGCGTTCGCACCCCCTCCTCCTCCTCCTCCTCGTCCTCCTGCAGAAGCTACAGCTCTTCCACAGAACGCAGTCTGCCAACCACTCCATCGGCAGATGACACTGTTGCACACCAGTTGTCCCATTATGGGCCAGCTACTGCCAAGCGTCAGCAGGCTGTATTGGCTATGAAGTGTTTGGGCGACAACAGACACACCGCGGAAGTTCTATCCGAGTTCTTGCAACAAGAAACGCAGTCGTGGCTGGGCACAGTAGATCTTGAGGCAGGCAAGGTAGTGAGTGATAACGGAAGGAATTTCATGGCTGCCATCTCCCTTTCCCAACTGAAACACATTCCTTGCCTGGCTCACACCTTAAACCTGGTGGTGCAGTGCTTATTGAAAACTTATCCTGGGTTCTCCGACCTGCTCCTCAAAGTGCGTGCACTTTGCTCACATATCCGACGTTCGCCTGTACACGCCAGCCGTATGCAGACCTATCAGCGGTCTTTGAACCTTCCCCAGCATCGCCTAATCATAGACGTTGCAACAAGGTGGAACTCAACACTGCACATGCTTCAGAGACTGTGCGAACAGAGGCGTGCTGTTATTTATTTGTGGGAGGATACACGGGCAGGCAGTAGGATGGCAGACATGGAGTTGTCAGGTGTGCAGTGGTCTAAGATACAAGACATGTGTCAAGTCCTTCAGTGTTTTGAGGAATGCACACGGCTGGTTAGTGCAGACAACGCCGTAATAAGCATGAGCATCCCCCTAATGCGTCTGCTGATGCAAAGTTTGACTCACATAAAGGAGCAGGCGTCTGCACCAGAGGAAGAGGAAAGCCTTGATGACAGTCAGCCATTGTCTGGTCAGGGCAGTGTACAGGACGAGGTAGCGGGCGAAGAGGAGGTGGAGGACGAGGAGGATGATGGGGATGAGTATATTTTTAATGCCGAACCTTTCCCGGGGGCACAGGAAATTGGTTGCGTGTCACGGCCGGGTTCTGGTTTTTTGAGGGACACAAGTGACGTAGATTTGCCTGCAACTGCCCCTCAACCAATCACAACCGGAGATTTGACAACTGGAACTTTGGCCCACATGGCGGATTATGCCTTACGTATCCTAAAAAGGGACACACGCATTACGAAAATGATGAACGATGACGATTACTGGTTGGCCTGCCTCCTTGATCCACGCTATAAAGGCAAATTGCAAAATATTATGCCACATGAGAACTTGGAACTAATATTAGCAACCAAACAATCAACTCTTGTTGACCGTTTGCTTCAGGCATTCCCAGCACACAGCGCACGAGATCGTTCTCACACGAGCTCCAGGGGGCAGCAGACTAGGAGTGTTAGGGGTGCACACATCAGAAGTGGCGTTGGACAGAGGGGTTTTCTGACCAGGTTGTGGAGTGATTTTGCTATGACCGCAGACAGGACAGGTACTGCTGCATCAATTGAAAGTGACAGGAGACAACATTTGTCCAGTATGGTTACTAACTATTTTTCATCCCTTATCGATGTTCTCCCTCAACCGTCATTCCCATTTGATTACTGGGCCTCCAAATTAGACACCTGGCCAGAATTGGCAGAATATGCATTGCAGGAGCTTGCTTGCCCGGCAGCAAGTGTCCTATCAGAAAGAGTATTCAGTGCTGCAGGTTCAATATTAACCGAAAAAAGGACTCGTCTGGCTACCCAAAATGTTGACGATCTAACATTCATTAAAATGAACCACAACTGGATTTCGAAATCTTTTGCCCCACCTTGCCCGGCCGACACCTAGCTTTCCTATGAAAAGCTCTTGCCTGTGAATTACTTTTCTAATGTCTAATTTGCTGCAGCTGATTGTACAGCATACGACATGTTTACACCTCCCTAAATGGCAAAACTCCCCACACGGGGCCGTGGTATCGCGACTTGGCGCAAGCACCCGTGAGACTGCTGTTTGTCTGAAGAGGTGGGTGTGCTCGCTTTTGGTTGACGGCATTGCTACTGGGTCCCTCATAGTACAATGTAGTGTCTCTGGCGGTGGTGGTGCGCACCCAACGTCAGACACACCGTTGTAACATGAGGGGCCCTGGGGCGGTCCCGCCGGCCTCAAGAGAGTTCCCCCCTACCCCAGCTCAAAATGTGCTCTACCACGTGCAAAATTATGTCGCACAGCTCCACCAATCTTTAGTCTATTCGCTGACATCATTCAATGTCTGGCACTGACAATACAAATTTGTAGACATCTATGATGCAACTTAAAGTAGTCTGTGTCTGTGTCCTATATTGGCACCATTAAATAGTTACTGCCAAATTACTATGTCAGAAACTCAGTAGATGAGCCCACCCCTGTACCTAAGTATGCCACCTTTTTTTTTGTTTTGGTTGTTTTGCGAGACATTAACATCTATTTATATTTTGGGAGTACTGGGACAGACACTCCTTGCACTACTCCTCCACTCACCACCAAGCTGCCTGTGTATCCATGTAACCGCTGTAAAGCTGCCATGAGCCTATTGTTTGTTATTTTAGGCCTTTGATAGCCTGTCTGCGGTCCCTACTTTAAATACTCCTCCACTGACCACCAAGCTGCCTGTGTATCCATGTAACCGATGTAAAACTGCCATGAGCCTATTGTTTGTTATTTTAGGCCTTTGATAGCCTGTCTGCGGTCCCTACTTTAAATACTCCTCCACTCACCACCAAGCTGCCTGTGTATCCATGTAACCGCTGTAAAGCTGCCATGAGCCTATTGTTTGTTATTTTAGGCCTTTGATAGCCTGTCTGCGGTCCCTACTTTAAATACTCCTCCACTCATCACCAGCTGCCTGCCCGTGTATCCATGTAACCGCTGTAAAACTGCCATGAGCCTATTGTTTGTTATTTTAGGCCTTTGATAGCCTGTCTGCGGTCCCTACTTTAAATACTCCTCCACTCACCACCAAGCTGCCTGTGTATCCATGTAACCGCTGTAAAGCTGCCATGAGCCTATTGTTTGTTATTTTAGGCCTTTGATAGCCTGTCTGCGGTCCCTACTTTAAATACTCCTCCACTCATCACCAGCTGCCTGCCCGTGTATCCATGTAACCGCTGTAAAACTGCCATGAGCCTATTGTTTGTTATTTTAGGCCTTTGATAGCCTGTCTGCGGTCCCTACTTTAAATACTCCTCCACTCACCACCAAGCTGCCTGCCCGTGTATCCATGTAACCGCTGTAAAGCTGCCATGAGCCTATTGTTTGTTATTTTAGGCCTTTGATAGCCTGTCTGCGGTCCCTACTTTAAATACTCCTCCACTCACCACCAAGCTGCCTGTGTATCCATGTAACCGATGTAAAACTGCAGTATTTTGCTTATAAAAAAGAAAATACTGGAGAGATATCAAATGCAGACATTTTAACATTAAAAACAAAAACACATACAACAAAAAACTGGTACAGTACAAAAATTGGCCACCAGCTACAAAAACTTGCTCCTGCAAGTAGTTAACTGAAAGGTTTTTTTCCATTGAAAACACAGATATGGCATCCACCGAGTGTTGTCCTGTCGCGTCTTCTTTATATTATTGCCAAGAAGCTGCAACTGAATAAAGCTGAGCTTCTACCTTCTGCCTCTTATTAACTGCTTTTTTTAAAAAAAATTGTCCACCAGCTACAAAAACTTGCTCCTGCAAGTAGTTAACTGAAAGGTTTTTTTCCATTGAAAACACAGATATGGCATCCACCGAGTGTTGTCCTGTCGCGTCTTCTTTATATTATTGCCAAGAAGCTGCAACTGAATAAAGCTGAGCTTCTACCTTCTGCCTCTTATTAACTGCTTTTTTTAAAAAAAATTGTCCACCAGCTACAAAAACTTTCTCCTGCAAGTAGTTAACTGAAAGGTTTTTTTCCATTGAAAACACAGATATGGCATCCACCGAGTGTTGTCCTGTCGCGTCTTCTTTATATTATTGCCAAGAAGCTGCAACTGAATAAAGCTGAGCTTCTACCTTCTGCCTCTTATTAACTGCTTTTTTTTAAAAAAATTGTCCACCAGCTACAAAAACTTGCTCCTGCAAGTAGTTAACTGAAAGGTTTTTTTCCATTGAAAACACAGATATGGCATCCACCGAGTGTTGTCCTGTCGCGTCTTCTTTATATTATTGCCAAGAAGCTGCAACTGAATAAAGCTGAGCTTCTACCTTCTGCCTCTTACTAACTGCTGTTTTTTTAAAAAATTGGCTGTTCCGGCCTACTAAAGGTGAATGTCTGCCCCTGCCTGGTGTTGTCCTCAACTGAATAAAGCTGAGCTTCTACCTTCTGCCTCTTACTAACTGCTGTTTTTTTAAAAAATTGGCTGTTCCGGCCTACTAAAGGTGAATGTCTGCCCCTGCCTGGTGTTGTCCTCAACTGAATAAAGCTGAGCTTCTACCTTCTGTTCCAAATTACCATTTTTAAAAATGCAATTGGCTGTTCCGGCCTACTAAAGGTGAATGTCTGCCCCTGCCTGGTGTTGTCCTCAACTGAATAAAGCTGAGCTTCTACCTTCTGTTCCAAATTACCATTTTTAAAAATGCAATTGGCTGTTCCGGCCTACTAAAGGTGAATGTCTGCCCCTGCCTGGTGTTGTCCTCAACTGAATAAAGCTGAGCTTCTACCTTCTGTTCCAAATTACCATTTTTAAAAATGCCATTGGCTGTTCCGGCCTACTAAAGGTGTCCGTCTGCCCCTGCCTGGTGTTGTCCTTAACTGAATAAAGCTGAGCTTCAACCTTCAGTTCCAAATTACCATTTTTAAAAATGCAATTGGCTGTTCCGGCCTACTAAAGGTGTCTGTCTGCCCCTGCCTGGTGTTGTCCTCAACTGAATAAAGCTGAGCTTCTACCTTCTGCCTCTTACTAACTGCTGTTTTTTTAAAAAATTGGCTGTTCCGGCCTACTAAAGGTGTCTGTCTGCCCCTGCCTGGTGTTGTCCTCAACTGAACAAAGCTGAGCTTCCACATTCTGGCTTTCGCCCTATACTATCAGATATTAAACTGCATTTGGCCTACTAGTGTGGTTAGGCCCTTGAAACAGTGTCTGCTGCTCTTGGGTTTGCTACTCCACTGAACAAAGCAATGCCGCCTGTTTAGTCCTGTTACCAATTTTGAACTGCATTTAGCCTACTTTATTCTTTGGCCCTATATCTGTTTCCTCCTCATCCTGCCCATTGCCCAGCCACTGCTAGATGAGTCTGCTGGTACATTGACCTAGACCACTACATTCCCCTTATACTCTACACAGCCAGAATCTGACCCTGCTGAAAGTAAGGTTCCCCTTCCCGCATGTTATACCACCTTACACAGGGACAGAGAGGAAGGTGCAGATGAAAGTGCAGGTTCCTTCATCAGGTGGGGGGGCATACTCGTTGGCGACGTCACTGGCACAGGGCCCCTCAGAGTACGCAAAAGTGTCGCTGCTGGTGGGAGGCGCCCCCGCCATGCAAACACACATCGCTGTACTTTGAGGGGCCCTGTGCCAGTGCCAATGCGAACGAGTGGGCCCCCCCTGCTTGCTCAGGATCACAGCACTTGCAACGTTGAAATACTTACCTTTCCCTGCAACACCGCCGTGACGTAGTCCGCATTTCCTGGGCCCACGAAAAACTTGAGCCGGCCCTACTCCCCCCACAACTTTTGCCAAATGACCCCCAATTCCCTATGCCCAACTATTATTATAAAGTTAATTAAGATTGACAAGCTTCAGAAACAAGAATGGATGTTTTTGGCATTAAAATGGGCACTGTAGGTGTTTTCCTGGCCTCCACTCACTGCCGACTACGCTTCCCCATTGACTTGCATTGGGTTTCGTGTTTCAGTCGATCCCCGACTTTTAGCGATAATCGGCCGACTGCACTCGACTCGACTCTGGACAAAATCGGGTTTCACAAAACCCGACTCGATCTTAAAAAAATGAAAGTCGCTCAACTCTACTAGCTACAAGACAAAAAAAAGCTTCGCACACAGCGGTTGCTAAAGTAGCCTGGGTAAAGCACAATAAAGCAAATTGCTATCTCAAAATGTCCCTCAGTCAGAACAGCAGCGTCCTGTCCCTAATTGAATTCACAGCAGAGTGAACCCAAAATGGCGGTGGCGGCTTTTATAGTGCATCATGACATCATTTCAGCAGCCAATCACAGCCATGCCATTAGTTAGAGACCTTGCAGACAGCCGTGAACAGCGCTGCAAGGCTGCAGAAAAGCTCTTCTATCTACTCCTATATAGTGTTTGCACGCAATCTAGCTAGATACGGATGGAACCACACTATAGGAGAAATCAGCAAAAAAAAGTGCAGCAGCACTAATGCAAAAAAGGACAATGTAACAGTATGAGGCAGTGACCCACACTGAGGCAGACTACAACCAGATGTGGCTGCAGAACAGACTACAGCGTGAGCTGCACTCACACACAGAGACCTTGCAGACAGCCGTGAACAGCGCTACAAGACAAAAAAAAAGCTTCTCACACCGCGGTTGCTAAAGTAGCCTGGGTAAAGCACAATAAAGCAAATTGCTATCTCAAACTGTCCCTCAGTCAGAACAGCAGCGTCCTGTCCCTAATTGAATTCACAGCAGAGTGAACCCAAAATGGTGGTGGCGGCTTTTATAGTGCATCATGACATCATTTCAGCAGCCAATCACAGCTATGCCATTAGTTACATGCCTAACATGTGCAGCGCCCCAGAGTCCTGGTCGTTGCAGTACTATGGCTCCGCCACTAAGGGGGGCTATGGTGCGTCTGATGGCACTGAAGGAGTTCATCTGATCAGGTATCACAGACACCAATACATTTCACAGTCGGGCCTCCGGGGGGAGCTAAGGGTTCTATTCATTAGGCCACTCCCCACCATAGTGGGTAAACCGGGGGTCAGGCAGGAAGTTAGATCAGAAAGCTGACTGGGTTGGAACCAGGCAACACCTTGTGGCAGAGGGTGTTGCGGGAGAAGATTCGGTAGGGTCTCTGTCAGGGGTGGGATCCTGACAGAGGCTTGGCAACTTGAACGAACGTAACGGGACCGTGCCTGCTCCGGGTAGCGGCGGTACCCAAGGAAGGACTAGAAGAGAGCTAGATTGTGCTGAGTGAGAAACGAGATCACGCAAAAGGAGAAATACCAGTAGGGGTCGTGCTGAAAGACCGAGGCAACATCCTACTGAGGCGCACTACCGGTGGCCGGAACGCCGAGGGAGTATAATAACATTCAGCTTCAAGCAATACTCCAAACAGCGGCAGGACAGTCAGTCTAAGGCGGGCTGTCTAACTTAAATCACCTATGCAGTCTTGGGGGGCAACTTGTGGAGAGGGGCGACTCTAGGGTCCCGGAAGAGCTCCGAGCCTACCCGTCAAACGGGTGCCGTCCCAACCAGAACACCAAGGAGGGACGGAGGATTAGCAGAACATCATCTAATTGAGTTGTGAGGGAACTTAAGAAACAGACACAACAGTTGTGGGGACTTTCCGTAAGCACAGCAGGGAAGGACCACAACACATAGCTGTTGTGGATTCTGTTTTTGGGCTCCCTCTGGTGGTTACAACTGGTACTGGGTGACTTTGGTGGGTTGCGGTCTCTGGTTTCCACCTGTCCATCTGAGGCTGGGTGTTTCCTATTTTACCTGGCTTTCCTGTCATTCCCTTGCCGGCTATCAATGTACTCAGATGTGCTCAGTTTGGTTCTGACTACCTGCTTCCAGATCTCTCAGGATAAGCTAAGTTATGCTTTTCAGTTGTTTTGTTTTTTGTCCAGCTTGCTAAATATTACTCTATGCTAGTTGGAAGCTCTAGTGGGCTGAGGTGCTCCCCATGTGCCATGAGTTGGCACATGGGTGCTTGTAATCTCAGGATGGTTTTTGATTAGGGTTTTTTGCTGACCGCTCAGACCCCTTTTGTATCCTTCTGCTTTCTAGTTATAGCGGGCCTCGTTTTGCTAACTCTATTTTCATATCTATGTGCGTGCCTTCCTCTCATTTTCACCGTCAATACATGTGGGGGGCAACTATACCTTTGGGGTTTATTTCTCTGGAGGCAAGTTAGGTCTTTATTTTCTCTGCAGTGCTAGTTAGCTCTTAGGCTGGCGCGAGGCGTCTAGAATCAACGTAGACACGCTCCCTGGCTATTTCTAGTTGTGCTTGTCAGGAGTAGGGCAGCGGTCAGCCCAGGTTCCATCACCCTAGAGCTCGTCCGTTATTTGAGTTATTTTTTGCTTGTCCAGTGCGATCCCCTAGCCATTGGGATCCATAACACATAGCGCTAGAAGGAAGGCACCGATTTCCACCTGTGAAGAGAACTCTGGAGGTGCCATTGGACCGGCCGGTCTTGCGCAGCCTGGTGAACCGTATTCCGGACTGAGGACCCAGAGATCTTCAGTAAAGAGGTAAAGAGACTGCAACCTGGTGCCCTCGTTATTTACTGCACTGCACTACCACAGCCTCATCACCATCATCCGTTATATCTATTTCACTGTGCGCCCCTCGGCAGGGTCACGGACCGGGCCTAGCCACCGTGACAACCCCGGAGCAGAGACTCAGAGGCCCGGCACCGGGTACCCCTCGGCCCTGCGGCGGTGGGGGCGCTACACGTGCATAACAGGATGTGCCCACACTTCTTAGGATTCCTCATTGGCTGAATCAAATCAAACTGAGTCATTGCATTATATTGCAGTATCGGAATGCTCAACACTACTCAACACTAATTATCACTCTACCCATCCCACTTCTTCCCCTTTCTCTACCCCAACCCATCCCTTTACCCTAATGTTTGATATTAGGCATATGGTACCTAGGCTTCGGAAATTTGACGTTATTCTCCCTCAAAGGAAGCCTGCAAGACTGTCATGCCAGTTGATTAAATATGTTTACTAAGGTTTCTTTTTTCACTTACACAATTATTGTGTTGCACAAGAATGTCTTCATGCTCTGTTTTTCTCCCCTTTCTTCCTTCTTCCCCCTCTCCTTTCTCTACCCTTCTCTTTTTCCCATTTTAACCCTAGCACCTTAAAGCACCTGAAATATCAGATGACGACTCGACCACCCAACGAGTATCCGATTTTCCCGAATACCACGCAATTCCCGAATTTACTTAAAAGACAAAAAGCAGATGTTCTGCTAATCCAAGAAACACACTGTAAACTTGATAAACTCCCCAATTTCGAACACTCTTACTATGATACATGGTTCCATGCCACCACGCCACAAGCAGACTCGAGGGGCATATCAGTAGCGATAGCAAAGGGAATACCTTTTCAATCTCATAAAATATTAACAGATCCTAATGGCAGATATGTATTGGTCAAAGGACTTTTAGCTGGAACCCTAGTCACTATTTGTAGCTAATACGCTCCTAATAAAAAACATGTATCTAGGAATTAAAATAAGCAGAAAGTGCAGCGCCCCAGAGTCCTGGTCGTTGCAGTACTATGGCTCCGCCACTAAGGGGAGCTATGGTACGTCTGATGGCACTGAAGGAGTTCATCTGATCAGGTATCACAGACACCAATACATTTCACCGCCGGGCCTCCAGGGGGAGCTAAGGGTTCTATTCATTAGGCCACTCTCCACACACTGGTAAAACTGGGGGTCAGGCAGGAAGTTAGTCAGAAAGCTGACTGGGTTGGAACCAGGCAACACCTTGTGGCAGAGGGTGTTGCGGGAGAAGATTCGGTAGGGTCTCTGTCAGGGGTGGGATCCTGACAGAGGCTTGGCAACTTGAGCGAATGTAACGGGACCGTGCCTGCTCAGTATAGCGGCGGTACCCAAGGAAGGATTGAAAGCGAGATAGATTGTGCTGAGTGAGAAACGAGATCAAAGCAACAAGGAGAATACCAGTAGGGGTCGTGCTGTAAGACCGAGGCAACATCCTACTGAGGCGCATAACCGGCGGCCGGAACGCCGAGGGAGTATTACAATATCTAGCTTCAAGCAATACTCTAAACCAACGGCAGGACAGTCAGTCAAAGGCGGGCTGTCTCATCAAAATCACCTATGCAGTCTTGGGGGGCAACTTGTGGAGAGGGGCGACTCTAGGGTCCCGGAAGAGCTCCGAGCCTACCCGTCATACGGGTGCCGTTCCAACCGTAACATCAGGGAGGGACGGAGAATTAGCAGAACATCATCTAATCGAGTTGTGAGGGAACTTAAGAAACGGACACAACAGTTGTGGGGACTTTCCGTAAGCACAGCAGGGAAGGACCGCAACACACAGCGCTAGGAGGTAGGCGCAGATTTCCACCTGTTAAGAGAACTCTGGAGGTGCCATTGGACCGGCCGGACTTGCGCAGCCTGGTTATCTGGACTCCGGACTGAGGACCCAGAGATCTTCAGTAAAGAGGTAAAGAGACTGCAACCTGGTGTCCTCGTTATTTATTGCACCGCACCACTACAGCCTCACCACCACCATCATCCATCATATCTTTCACTGTAACGCCCCTCAGCAGGGTCACGGACCGGGCCTAGCCACCATGACAACCCCAGAGCAGAGACCCAGAGGCCCGGTACCGGGTATCCCTCGGCCCTGCGGCAGTGGGGGCGCTACAACTTGGCGTCACGAACAGGATCTACTTAAGCCTGAAGAATCAGGTCATGTGTGCCTTGGAACTGTGATTTACTGTGATTTACTGTGCTTGGACTGTACTTTATTGCAAAGACTGTGGATTGTCACTTGCCGCCAAAAGTTCGCGCCAAAACCGCCGCCATTACGGCGCTAAGGAGAGCGCAGGAGAAGAAGAAGGGCGTGGAAGTGGGCGTAAACAAGCTGAAGAGCGCGAAAGACAATGGTCGCCCAGTCTAAGTATTTCTGCCCCTTGAGGACGTGTCCGTCAGCAGCCGAGGTCCGCCTCCTGATCCTCAATGGTGGGCAGAGACAAAGAAAACGAAACCGCCCACGAAGGAGAGAGCGGGAAAAGGACCAGGAAGAAGAAGTGAGCGACATGGAGGACGCCATGGCGAGCCGCCCGGAGCCGGAGCGTGGGGTCGGAGCAGAGGACTCCCCCAGCCACCCGGAGGGGCACCGCAACCAGGCCTCCACCGCTGATGCTGAATTCCTGCAGGCCGGAGTGGACGAGCTCAGCGACCGACCCCGGCGGACGCAGCTGAGCACTGAGGCCGGGTGGAAGAAGGCTATCATCTGGAGCCTCACCAGACATCTGTCGGCAGCCTCATCTGGTCCGGAGCAGGAAAGAAGTCCCAGCGCTCCGAAGCTGGAAAGCAAGGCCCTGCCGGAAAGCGAGATGCTGCGAGCAGAGATGACAACGTCGCAGCACAAGGCCCCGCAACCAGCGTTCCAGACCCCAGCGGAGACGGAGCAGGTCGGCACCGGAGGGACCGCATCTGAAGCAGGTATGAAGGACGACCCTGCCCTGACAACTGACACCACTCCCGCGACTGCTAGTGCCACAGCTGCTGACTCCGTTCCAGTGACTGATCTTGCAGCAGCCGCTACCTCTGCTGCAGCAAATGTCCATACTCAAGCTGTGCAGATCTCCATCGCTGTGCACGATTTAACAGTACATGCAAGACAGATTAATGGCGTTTGTCCAGCACTGGGTGTAACCCTGGACCTCACTCTTCCCAGGCAAAGAAGGGTTAAGTGCCAGGTGCAGCCCTGGAAGCCGTCCCACTAAACCTCGGAAACCTGAAACTGTACATAGTTAACTGTTTGTTTCCCTGCTTTTTGCTGCTTTAAACCCGACTAGGGTTAACTCTTAAAGGGATCCCTTTGTTGACCCGGGATCCCTTCCTCTGCTTTTGCTTTTGTTTCCTGTTTCCTCATTGTTGAAAAGAACTGCTGAATCATGAACAGTGCATGATACAAACTGCTTGTAAATAGTTTGCACCTTCTTAAAGGTGCTCCCTACTGGTTTTACTTAAAGAAGGACTCTTTGTGAAGATACCGCACCGGAGCCTTTGCTGAGTATGGACTGGTAGCTTGAGAAGATCTGCTACCTTATAGAGACTTGGTCCCCTCTTAAAGGGGATGTTTGCTTGTTGCATTTAAAGAATGGTATTGCTTTAAAACTGAGAGATAGCGATAATGTCTTGACAAAAAGAAAGTGATGATGCTTACATGTGAAAGTTATGTGTATTTAACAAGTTAATTGTGGAAAATGTTTGATAATGTTGATAGAAAGATGAGGACAGAGAGAGTGAACCCGTATGGGGTTAGTTAGTAAGTCCTCTTAGGAGCCTTGAAGAAATGGCTCATTGATCCTAAACTGAAAGAAATGTTATGTTCTATACTATGTATAGTAGTTGAAAAGGCAGTAGGTCTGGTGCCGTTAGGACAGGCGGTCCTGCAGATTTAAAGAAGGAGAATGTAAAAGTTAGATTGCCTTATAATGTGATTATAAGAAGGTCTTTAGCGGATTCAGAGTGTACATCCTTAAAGGCAATGTTAAATTATTGTTCAAGAATTTGTACTAAGTAGAATACCCGGTTGGCTAAGAAAAGTTATTTATAGCATGTTGCTATGATAATTAACCATGTTTGTAACGTTCAAGTGTCCTCACCTCCCATAAAGGGAAGCTCTGTTTAAATATACTTATTGTTATTGCACTCAACAAAATTGTATGTCTTTTTGCTAACCTGTATTGTTGTTTTCTTCCCAGTCCCGGAGTACTGGATTTAACCGGGGGGGAGTGCAGCGCCCTAGAGTCCTGGTCGTTGCAGTACTATGGCTCCGCCACTAAGGGGAGCTATGGTACGTCTGATGGCACTGAAGGAGTTCATCTGATCAGGTATCACAGACACCAATACATTTCACCGCCGGGCCTCCAGGGGGAGCTAAGGGTTCTATTCATTAGGCCACTCTCCACACACTGGTAAAACTGGGGGTCAGGCAGGAAGTTAGTCAGAAAGCTGACTGGGTTGGAACCAGGCAACACCTTGTGGCAGAGGGTGTTGCGGGAGAAGATTCGGTAGGGTCTCTGTCAGGGGTGGGATCTTGACAGAGGCTTGGCAACTTGAGCGAACGTAACGGGACCGTGCCTGCTCAGTATAGCGTCGGTACCCAAGGAAGGATTGAAAGCGAGATAGATTGTGCTGAGTGAGAAACGAGATCAAAGCAACAAGGAGAATACCAGTAGGGGTCGTGCTGTAAGACCGAGGCAACATCCTACTGAGGCGCATAACCGGCGGCCGGAACGCCGAGGGAGTATTACAATATCTAGCTTCAAGCAATACTCTAAACCAACGGCAGGACAGTCAGTCAAAGGCGGGCTGTCTCATCAAAATCACCTATGCAGTCTTGGGGGGCAACTTGTGGAGAGGGGCGACTCTAGGGTCCCGGAAGAGCTCCGAGCCTACCTGTCATACGGGTGCCGTTCCAACCGTAACATCAGGGAGGGACGGAGGATTAGCAGAACATCATCTAATCGAGTTGTGAGGGAACTTAAGAAACGGACACAACAGTTGTGGGGACTTTCCGTAAGCACAGCAGGGAAGGACCGCAACACACAGCGCTAGGAGGTAGGCGCAGATTTCCACCTGTTAAGAGAACTCTGGAGGTGCCATTGGACCGGCCGGACTTGCGCAGCCTGGTTATCCGGACTCCGGACTGAGGACCCAGAGATCTTCAGTAAAGAGGTAAAGAGACTGCAACCTGGTGTCCTCGTTATTTATTGCACCGCACCACTACAGCCTCACCACCACCATCATCCATCATATCTTTCACTGTAACGCCCCTCAGCAGGGTCACGGACCGGGCCTAGCCACCGTGACAACCCCAGAGCAGAGACCCAGAGGCCCGGTACCGGGTACCCCTCGGCCCTGCGGCAGTGGGGGCGCTACAAAACCATGAAGAGCTATTTGGACTTAATTACTACCCTCTATTCGATAAAGTTAAATCTACCATAAAATCTTGGAGAGACCAATTTTTATCATGGACAGGGAGGAAAAATCTACTAAAAAGTTTAATACTCCCCAAATTTATCTATATGTTTCAAATGCTACCCATACATATACCAGACTCCTTTCTCGCCAAGATAAACTCTCTATTCCTCAAATATATATGGAAAAATGTTAAACCACGAATAGCTTATCGCACGCTGACACTATCTAAACCAAACGGTGGTATGGGTGCTCCTTATGGGTGCTCCTGACATAAGGAAATATTATTATGCCGCAGTACTGTCACAGACAGTAGACCTAATCCGAGGCACACAGAGTAAACAGTGGTTGACGGTGGAGGGAGAATTTTCGCCTTTACCCATCAGGCCACTTTTGTTAACTTATGCTGAGGAGCAGCCACCGCCTACACACCCTAATTCACATACTCGAGTACTTATTAAGATCTGGGCGAAAACATACAGTATTCTCCTGCCACCTTCATCCCCATTACTTACACTTTCGGATATACTAGCCCACACAATAAAAACAACAGCAAAAAGGGAAAGTAACAGGCAACAAGTGTTTAGTACACCTATAGACCAACTAATGGCAGATGGAGTGCTCCTTCCACTATCAGATATTAGTAAAATAACAGGCCTTTCGAGCCTCAATTTTATACAATACTCCACTCTCAAAGAATCATTGAAGCATCTACATTATAATAGGGATTCTACTCGAAATCTTAAGTCTTTTGAAACTCTGTGTGCTAAAACATCTAAGCCCTTGAAAATACTCTCCACAATATATCAAACTCTTTTAACCGAAAATCTCTGCTTAAAAAGAGCTTACATAACAAGATGGGAGAAAGACCTGGGCTACTCATTTACAAAAGCACAAGTGATGCATATCTATAAACACTTACACGGCCCTACAAGATGTGTGAAAACTCAAGAAAATCCGTATAAAATAATATCTAGGTGGTATATCTCACAGACACAAATTCGGACTTGGAAAGCAAACACTCCAATCACGTGTTGGAGATGTGAAAAAGGAATTGGAGATTACATACATCTATGGTGGTCATGCCCGATTATAAAGCTTTTTTGGTCATTAGTGGAGTCGGTCATCCGGGATATTACTGGTAAAAAACTGAACCTGACGCCAGAGATTGCGTTGCTAAATCTCCCTATATGGCCCGATCATCCTCGTACCTCTACTCTAGCCTACAATATTATAGCGGCTGCTAATCTTTTAATTCCTACACTCTGGAAGTCAACAAAAGTACCTACACACTCCCAAATATTATCGAAAATAGATCAATTATACTGAATGGCTGAATTAGTTGCTTCAGTAAATCATTCGCAGCCGACCTTTATGGAGATATGGCGTTCATGGGCTCTTTATAGGTCTAATAGTCATCTGATAATCGACGGATTATCTTAAACATTATTTGGTGTTAGTGCAGCGCCCCAGAGTCCTGGGCCATCAGTCATACGGGTTTGTCCTATCCATACCATCTGGGGGACAGAGAGGAAGAAATAACATCTAGAATATCTACAAGAGTTGTGAGGACTTTCCCGTGGTGCTCAGCAGGGAGGTACTACAACACACAGGCGCTAGTAGGAAGGCTACTGATTTCCACCTGGATAAGGGGACTCTGGATGTGCCTTCGGACCGGCCAGACTCTGCCTACCCTGTGGTCTGTACCCTGGACTGTGGATGCTGAAGTCTTCAGTAAAAGGTAAAGAGACTGCAACTTTGTGTCCTCGTTCTTCACTGCGCCTTACATCATCCACCATCACCACCTACACTTCTGGGAAGCCCTGGGGATACCCTTCATCTGTGGGAAGGCATACCATCTTGCTGCCATAACATCACCCCAGCGGACCCCTAAGCAGTGTCGGTCACCCTGACCGAATACCACAGGTGGCGTCACGAACTACCCCTTTAAAGACCTTTCCCAAAACCATAAACACTATTCCCTTTTATTGGACGCCCCTCAACGGGCCACGGACCGGGTCGGGCCACCGTGACATCCCCGCAGAGCACTGAAGGACCCGGTGCCAAATACCTCACTGCCCTCATACGTGGGGGCGATCCAATATGATACTGTGCTCCCCTCCACTTCCCCCTCTAACTCCCCCCCTCTCTACTTTCTTCTCTTTACTATGTTACTAAAATTTATCCTTTTCTTTCTAGTTGATAATATTTACGGACAGGTTGCAATATGTGCTTTGTCACGTACACTGTGTTCCAAATTATTATGCAAATAATATTTCCTCATATTTTCTCTAAATTACCTATCTGAATTGCAGTCATTGTTATTTTCCAGTCATCTACTATTCTAGTATAATTGCAATGTTTTGGAAAAAAACTGCCTATGAAAACAGTATCTTTTTAAAAAAAAATAAACACTCAAAATGCATGTTCCAAATTATTATGCACAGCAGAGTTTTCAACCTTTTTTTTAATTTTGAACAAAAAAATGGTCAATTGTGAAGTTATAAGCATTATCAGCTTATTACAAAATGAAATCAAACAGTTTTCAAGTGAAAACTTTATTCTAGGTGATGTTACATTTGCACATAGGACCCCTTGTTCGAAAGAAGCTTCTGAACTCTCTCGTCCATTGAATTTGTCAGTTTTTGGATGGTTTCTGCTTCAATTGTTTTGCATGTGGACAGAATACCCTCCCAGAGCTGTTGCTTAGATGTGAACTGCCTCCCGCCATCATAGACACTCCTTTTGATGATGCTCCAGAGGTTCTCAATGGGGTTGAGGTCAGGGGAAGATGGTGGCCACACCATAAGTTTGTCCTCTTTTATGCCCATAGCAGCCAGAGATGCAGATGTGTTTTTTGCAGCACGAGACGGTGCATGAAAATGATCTTGCTGCGGAAAGCACGGTTCTTCCTCTTGAACCATGGCAGGAAGTGTTGTTTTAGAAACTCCACATAGATTATGGAGTTCATCTTTACCCCTTCAGGGATCATAAAGGGGCCGACAATCTCTCTCCTCATGATTCCAGCCCAAAACATTACTCCACCTCCTCCTTGTTGGAGCCTTAGCCGTGTTTGTATGGGGTGTCCATCCTCCACTCCATCCATCTGGACCATTGAGCATTGCACGGCACTCATCGGTGAACAAAACAGTTTGGAAGTCAGTCTTCATGTATCGTTTGGCCCACTGGAGCCGTTTCTGCTTGTTGCAGTGGATAGAGGTGGTCAACAGGATGGCTTACGCACAGCTGCAAACCTCTGAAGGACCCTGCATCTTGTTGTTCTGGGGACGTTGGAGGCACCAGCAGCTTCAAAAACTTGTCTGCTGCTATGACAAGGCATTTTTGCAGGTGCTCTTTTAACCTTACGCAATTGCCTGTTGGAAAGAGTCCTCAATTTTTCCTTATCAGCACGCACACGTGTGTGCTGGGATTCGGCTACATACTTCTTGATTGTGCGATGATCACGATGATGTGTCTTGGCAATGTTGATTGTAGTCATCCCTTGACCTAAATACTCCACAATTTGTTGCTTCTCAGCAGCCGACACATCCTTTTTCTTTCCCATTTTGGCAAAAAATGTAGGCTGCTTAATAATGTGGAACAGCCTTCTTAAGTAGTCTTGCCTTTATTTGGACACACCTGCCAAACTAATTTGCACAGGTATCTGCAATTGCTTTCAGTGATATAAAGAGCCCTGACACACATCACCATCAATGAGTTTAAATGACAAACAAAAAAATTCTAACCTTATCACTCCTAAACTCTATGTGCATAATAATTTGGAACACAGTGTAGTTTCATTGGTAAATGCTGAGACTAATGGCTAATGTTATGTTTGACACTAAAATATAAATTGTTGACAATACAGAGGAACCAATTGATACAATCCAAATTTATGTTTAAGATCTTCTGTATTTCCTTCAAGCTCTTATACCTGTTTGAATGTTATCTCTTGTTTAAATTTAATAAAAAGAACATTGAAAAGAAAAGAGAATCTAGACTTTCTATGTTTGATTGCTGCACCTCATATTCATACTGTAATTCAACTTGCTTTCATCCCTGCTTCAGTAGGACTTCATCTATCCTACTGCTCCTGAGATTCCAGATTGTCCAGACCCTCACAATTCTGCATATTGTCTAGGCAGCTGCGCTTATGACCAGGATCCGTGTGTTCACCCAGACCTGGGGCTTAGTAGATCCACCTCACCAGGTGAGTCTCACAGCAGAAAGTGTGTTACCTGCATTACAAGTCATATATTTTATTTCTTTACCTAAAGAAAAATCTCCATAGTCAATAAATGTAAGCACAACTGTATATCTAACAAAGTGTGAGTATTGTAAAAAGAATATTTTTTGCACACTTCGTTTTTGCAATGGTATACTATGGAACATGGCAAAGGGCGGCAGCCATGGACGAGGTATTAATCTTCCATGCCCTGGTACACTATATGAAAATGGGGGACCTGGCTGTGTATGTGCTCTAGTTACCTGGGTGATACACCTCTGCAGACTGTATGGGGCCACAAGATCGGGCAGGCTAGGACTAGATGTTAGAGAACACATTGAGGGAGACCAAAGTCCAAAAATAAACTTCTTTTTACTAAACATGAACTTGATAAAATCTATGCACAGCAGATAATAATCACATTTAACAATAGTTTCTCTTGCATTAAGCGGAAATGGATACGTCTTGGTTAAATTCAATAACACTTCATTTCTCTTGCACTTCACACTCTTGCATCTCATGACAGAAAAACGAATATGGGAGACTTAATCCTCCCATGTGACGGTCGTAACGTTATGGCCACTCACAGTTACTCTCAGTTTCCAACAGACTAATGAGGGCACCTCTAGTGATGAGCGAGCACTAAAATGCTCGGTTACTCTTTGCTCGGGTCGAGCAAATTGGAATACTCGGGTACTCGACCAGAGCAACGAGCCCAATGTAAGTCTAAGGGAAACCCAAGTATTTTCACTGCAATCCCCCCCTGGGGTCCTTTTAAGGTCTAAAAATGTCTGAAAATGATGGAAACACTGCTCAAATGACATGGAAACATCATGGGGATTGCCCCTGGAAGCATTTCTGACTCCAAGGTCACAGCTCTAAGCAACATTGTCAGGGTTTAACGCCATTTTTACAGATGCACCAAAAAACGTACAAAAACGAAACCAAAAGGGATTTTGCTGGGAAATATGTTAAGGTACATCCTTTCCAGGGTAATGACTTGTATATAAGGGAAAATAATTAACCCCAAACCGAAATGTTCCTCTACCACTTGGGTTATGTTCACACGCAGCGTTTTTTATGCGTTTTTCAACTTTAACATTGCTTTCAACCAATACAAATGCATTCACTAGGAAATGTCATTGTAACATTTAACAACCCTAGCTGGCCATGTGGTGTGTGACACATAAGGAGACACATCTTGTTTCATTTCTGAAGGAGGGACTCTTAAAGTCACACAGCCTATTTTTAGAGAGGCACCAGGCGGCATTAATATTCTTAAAGGGCCATTATAAAACAGTGGGTCTCCTATGCTGTTATTGCCTATACCATGAGTGGCTGGGCTGCCAAGAATTACAACGCACCCCAATACCCCTTTCACGAGAGGTACAGGAGGGCCTCCTGAAAAAATGTTGCATTGAATGCAAGGCCTGCCCTGCTATCAAGTCATATGCACCCCAATAAGCCTTTGAACCCAGGTACTGGATGGCCACAGGAAAAGCCACTTCACATTCTTCAGTTGGTCCTGACATACTGTTTTCTTATGTTTTACCTGCAAGGCCTGCCCTGCTATCAAGCCATATGCACCCCAAAATCCTTTGAACCCAGGTACTGGATGGCCACAGGAAAACCCACTTCACATTCTTCAGTTGGTCCTGACATGCTGTTTTCTTATGTTTTACCTGCAAGGCCTGCCCTGCTATCAAGTCATATGCACCCCAATAAGCCTTTGAACCCAGGTATTGGATGGCCACAGGAAAGCCCACTTCACATTCTTCAGTTGGTCCTGCCATATTGTTTTCTTATGTATTACCTTCAAGGCCTGCCCTGCTATCAAGCCATATGCACCCCAATAAGCCTTTGAACCCAGGTACTGGATGGCCACAGGAAAAGCCACTTCACATTCTTCAGTTGGTCCTGACATACTGTTTTCTTATGTTTTACCTGCAAGGCCTGCCCTGCTATAAAGCCATATGCACCCCAATAAGCCTTTGAACCCAGGTATTGGATGGCCACAGGAAAGCCCACTTCACATTCTTCAGTTGGCCCTGCCATATTGTTTTCTTATGTATTACCTTCAAGGCCTGCCCTGCTATCAAGTCATATGCACCCCAATAAGCCTTTGAACCCAGGTACTGGATGGCCACAGGAAAAGCCACTTCACATTCTTCAGTTGGTCCTGACATACTGTTTTCTTATGTTTTACCTGCAAGGCCTGCCCTGCTATCAAGCCATATGCACCCCAAAATCCTTTGAACCCAGGTACTGGATGGCCACAGGAAAACCCACTTCACATTCTTCAGTTGGTCCTGCCATATTGTTTTCTTATGTATTACCTTCAAGGCCTGCCCTGCTATCAAGTCATATGTACCCCAATAAGCCTTTTGAACCCAGGTACTTGACAGCCACAGGAAAACCCACTTCACATTCTTCAGTTGGTCCTGACATACTGTTTTCTTATGTTTTACCTGCAAGGCCTGCCCTGCTATCAAGTCATATGCACCCCAATAAGCCTTTGAACCCAGGTACTGGATGGCCACAGGAAAGCCCACTTCACATTCTTCAGTTGGTCCTGCCATATTGTTTACTTATGTATTACCTTCAAGGCCTGCCCTGCTATCAAGTCATATGTACCCCAATAAGCCTTTGAACCCAGGTACTGGATAGCCACAGGAAAACCCACTTCACATTCTTCAGTTGGTCCTGACATACTGTTTCCTTGTGCATTGAATGCAAGTTCCACCTTGATCCAAATTTGCACGCACCCCAATCCCCTTTGGAAGAAACATGGAGGAGGGCCTCAAAAAAACTGTCCCATTACAAAGCAGTGTGTTTCCTAGACTTGTAATGCCCTGTCACGGGAGACCTAGGTAGGCAAGAGCTACTAACCCGGGCCCCTGCGATTTCCCTCAGACTAGGGAAACCCTGACTGACCCTCTCCCAGAGTTTACACTGATGGTGTGCATGTCTGGGCCTCCATCCTCACCCTGTCTCCTGTTTCAACCCTAGGCTGAAACCACCACCCACCACCCAGTGAAGAGACCATACACCAATACCCACAGTTAGCACAGACAAGGATAACGGAAGAATAAGCACCACGCCGCAGTCACTCAGGAATACACTATAAGTGCACAGGGCAAAACAAATACAAATATAGGAAGGAGAAAATAAGACAAAGGGAAATACACCACCAGCAACGATACTCCAACTTCTAGCTCACCACTCCAGACCGAGATAACCAAGCACAAGACAGAAGCTATAATCGGCGACGCCCAATGTTCAGGAGAACTATTTAAAGGCAGTGGGCGTGGCCCAGCTTCCAATCCGAGCACCAGCTAAATTAACCCCGGACCAGCTAGATAAAATCTAGCCGACGCCACTGAGCGCATAGTGGACAAAAGCGGAATTACCGCTGTCTGTCGAACGACCTGGTATGAACAGCGTCCGACATGACAGTATCCCGCCTTCTACGAGGGACCCCAGGGCCCTCACGGCTTATAGGACCCAGCTTGTCCGGATGGCGGCGGTGAAACATACTGACCAGCCAATCCGCATGAACGTCCGAGGCTGGTACCCAGGACCTTTCCTCACACCCATAACCACGCCAGTGTACCAAGTACTGTAAAGTGCGGCGCACTACACGAGAGTCAACCACCTTGGAGACTTCAAATTCCAAATTACCATCCACCAAGACTGGAGAAGGCATTGGTGTCGCGTCCACAAGACCCACCACCTTCTTTAGCAACGATCTGTGGAACACGTTGTATATCTTATACACCGTAGGAAGCTCCAACCGGTACGCTACTGGGTTAATGACAGCGGTGACCCTAAATGGACCAATAAACCGTGGACCCAATTTAAGGGATGGTATTTTGAGTCTTATGTTTTTTGTGGATAATCATACCCAGTCATCCACACTCAGGTCCGGACCTGGCACACGCCTACTGTCAGCCACACGTTTGTACCTAGCACCCACACTCAACAGGCGCTGTTTAACTCTCCTCCAGACTGATGATAATTGTGCTCCTAACTGGTCTTCCTCCGGGACGCCGGAAGAGCCCCCCTGACTCAAAGTACAAAATTGAGGATGTAGCCCGTAAACACAAAAAAACGGAGACTCCCCAGATGACTCCTGGCGGTGATTATTGATGGCAAACTCAGCCAAAGGAAGGAACGTCGACCACTCCTCCTGGTTATCAGAAACAAAGCAGCGTAAGTACTGTTCCAAATTTTGGTTCATATGCTCGGTCTGACCATTTGACTGAGGATGAAACGCCGAAGAATGAGACAACTTGATCCCCAGCCGTGAACAAAATGCTTTCCAAAATTTTGCCACAAACTGAGACCCCCTATCAGAAACGATGTCAGATGGAACCCTATGAAGTCTGACCACCTCCTGCACAAATACCTGAGCCAGAGTCTTAGCGTTAGGCAACGAAGGCAAAGACACAAAGTGCAACATTTTTGAGAACCGATCAACAATCACCAAGATGACCGTGTTCCCAGCTGAGGAGGGCAAGTCAGTGATAAAATCCATGGAGATTTCTGTCCATGGCTTACTAGGTACCTCGAGAGTAAGTAGTGTGCCAACAGGACGGGAGCGGGGCGTCTTAGCCCTAGCGCACGTGGTGCAAGCTGACACGTATGAGACCACGTCCTGTCAGATCTTGGGCCACCAAAACCGACGTGACACCAACTCCAAGGTACCCCTAACCCCTGGGTGGCCAGCCAGGACAGCATCATGATGCTCCGCCAAAACCTTTAAGAGGAGATGAAGCGGTACAAACGTTTTGTTGATGGGAAGCTCAGATGGTACCTCCTCCTGGGCCTCGGCAATCTCAGCCTCAACCTCGGTAGTGAGAGCCGAAACCACAACACCCTTTTGGAGGATGGGTACTGGATCTTCCCGAGGTTCTCCCCCCGGAAAACACCTGGACAGAGCATCCGCCTTAGTGTTTTTAGAACCAGGTCTGTAAGTGACAACAAAGTTGAACCGCGTGAAAAACAATGCCCAGCGAGCCTGCCTGGGAGACAGACGCTTGGCAGACTCCAAATAAAGCAAATTCTTATGGTCGGTAATAACAGTAACCTGATGAACCAACCCCTCCAAGAAGTGTCGCCATTCCTCAAAGGCCAATTTGATTGCCAACAACTCCCTGTTGCCGATATCGTAGTTACGTTCGGCGGGCGACAGTTTCTTGGAAAAATAGGCGCATGGACGCAAACCGCTCAAGGATGAGCCTTGTGACAGCACCGCCCCCACACCAACCTCAGAAGCATCGACTTCCACAACAAAAGGTTTCGATACGTCTGGCTGCACAAGAATGGGAGCCGAAACAAAACTGTTCTTAAGAAAATCAAATGCGCGCACAGCAGCCTCAGGCCAAACGGAGAAATTGGTACCCTTTTTAGTCATGTCAGTTAGCGGTTTAGCAATGATAGAAAAATCTTTGATAAACTTCCTATAGTAGTTAGAAAACCCAAGGAACCGCTGAAGTGCTTTTAGGTTATCAGGCCGTTCCCAATGCAACACCGCTTGCACCTTAGCGGCGTCCATTTTAAAACCAGAAGCAGACACAATATAACCCAAGAAAGGCAACTCCTGTACCGAAAATACACATTTCTCAAGTTTTGCATATAGCTTATTCTCTCTGAGAAGCTGTAACACCTGCCTGACATGATCTAAATGAGTATCACGGTCGCAAGAATATATGAGGATGTCATCTAGGTACACAATAACGAATTTCCCCAAAACATGCGAGAACACATCATTTATGAAATGTTGAAACACTGCAGGTGCGTTTGTCAACCCAAATGGCATCACCAAATTTTCAAAATGATCCTCAGGGGTATTAAAAGCCGTCTTTCACTCATCACCTTGACGGACTCTTATGAGGTTGTACGCCCCCCTGAGGTCAAGCTTGGTAAACCACTTAGCACCTGCCACCTGGTTGAATAAATCCGGTATCAATGGCATAGGGTATGGATCACGAACCGTAATCTGGTTTAACTCCCTGAAATCCAGACACGGGCGTAGTCCGCCATCTTTCTTCTTAACGAAGAAGAACCCTGCTGCCACTGGCGAGGATGAAGGCCTGATGTGCCCTTTGCTCAAACTTTCAGCAATGTAATCCTTTAGCGCTTGTCTCTCTGGACCGGAGATGTTAAACATCCTTGCCTTAGGCAATTTAGCCCCTGGTTTAAACCTGATAGTACAGTCATAGGAGCGATGTGGTGGCAACTCTGGTCCACCCTTCTCAGAGAACACATCCACAAAATCCAGAAGTGACTCAGGAACTCTTGAAGTCACAGCAGAAACACATGTGGCCAAGCAATTCTCCTGGCAGAATTCGCTCCACTGAATTATGTCCTGAGTTTTCCAGTCAATAACCGGGTTGTGCATAGACAACCATGGAAAACCCAGAACCAATTGTGCCGGAAGACTCTTGAGCACCTTACATGTAACCTGGTCGAAATGAAGAATCCCAATGTGGAGTTTCACCTCAGCCACAAACTTAGTAATCTCCCCCTGTGGGAGAGGAGCAGAATTGATGGTGACCACGCGGATAGGATGAGGCAGTTTTTCGATCCTAAAACAGGCAGTGCGCGCAAACTCCTCATCAATGAGATTTGTGGCAGAACCACTATCCACAAAAACAGTGATTGGCAGCTCTCTGCCAGCGACAATAACTTTGGCAGGGAGCATGCATTGAGAAACCACCATGGAGGATATACATAAGCTCAGATTGGACTCCTCCACACCCTCTGAGCTTAGAAGTTTTCCGCCGTTGCGTTTTTCTTTGACAGCAGAGGACAAATATTAACAAAATGACCAGTTTTACTGCAGTAAAAACAGGCTCCGTGCTTCCAGAGCACAGGGGCTTGATGCTTAACATGTGACACCCCTGCAATTTGCATAAGTTCCGTGGGCTCACCTGCAGCAACCTTACGTGAACCTAAACCTTCTCCCACAGGCGGCGTCTCATGCTCCCCCTGACGCAAACGGCGATCAATGCAGACAACAAGACTCATAGCGGAATCTAGTGAAGCAGGAGTCTCGTACAGCAGGAGGGCTTTTTAACCCTTCCAGAAACCCCATGAATAAAGTGACTCCGCAGCGCGGGATCATTCCACTGTGTGTCGACCACCCAGCAGCGAAATTCAGAACAGTAATCCTCTGCAACACGCTCCCCCTGGTGAATAGTGCGTATCTTAGATTCTGCTAGAGCCATTCTGTCCGGATCATCGTAAATGTGTCCAAGAGCGAAAAAAAAACTCTCCACAGAGTTAAATGTAGCAGAATCAGATGGCAAAGAAAACGCCCATGCTTGGGGATCCCTGTTTAATAATGACAATACCAGGCCCACACGCTGAGCCTCATTACCTGAGGAGATCAGGCGCATACGGAAATACAGTTTGCAAGCTTCACGAAAAGAAACAAATTTACTGCGTTCCCCAGCAAACTTTTCAGGCAAAGGAAACTTAGGCTCAGCAACTCTACCTGTCACTCTGGCTTGCACATTAGATACTGCTAGTCCCTGTTGCTGCACTGCCCCCCTCAACTCAGTGACCTGTAGGGACAGCGCCTCCAACTGGCGGGTTATGGAAGTCATGGGATCCATGGAAATAATGTTGGCCGATTATAATGTCACGGGAGACCTAGGTAGGCAAGAGCTACTAACCCGGGCCCCTGTGATTTCCCTCAGACTAGGGAAACCCTGACTGACCCTCTCCCAGAGTTTACACTGATGGTGTGCATGTCTGGGCCTACATCCTCACCCTGTCTCCTGTTTCAACCCTAGGCTGAAACCACCACCCACCACCCAGTGAAGAGACCATACACCAATACCCACAGTTAGCACAGACAAGGATAACGGAAGAATAAGCACCACGCCGCAGTCACTCAGGAATACACTATAAGTGCACAGGGCAAAACAAATACAAATATAGGAAGGAGAAAATAAGACAAAGGGAAATACACCACCAGCAACGATACTCCAACTTCTAGCTCACCACTCCAGACCGAGATAACCAAGCACAAGACAGAAGCTATAATCGGCGACGCCCAATGTTCAGGAGAACTATTTAAAGGCAGTGGGCGTGGCCCAGCTTCCAATCCGAGCACCAGCTAAATTAACCCCGGACCAGCTAGATAAAATCTAGCCGACGCCACTGAGCGCATAGTGGACAAAAGCGGAATTACCGCTGTCTGTCGAACGACCTGGTATGAACAGCGTCCGACATGACAGTATCCCGCCTTCTACGAGGGACCCCAGGGCCCTCATGGCTTATAGGACCCAGCTTGTCCGGATGGCGGCGGTGAAACATACTGACCAGCCGATCCGCATGAACGTCCGAGGCTGGTACCCAGGACCTTTCCTCACACCCATAACCACGCCAGTGTACCAAGTACTGTAAAGTGCGGCGCACTACACGAGAGTCAACCACCTTGGAGACTTCAAATTCCAAATTACCATCCACCAAGACTGGAGAAGGCATTGGTGTCGCGTCCACAAGACCCACCACCTTCTTTAGCAACGATCTGTGGAACACGTTGTGTATCTTATACACCGTAGGAAGCTCCAACCGGTACGCTACTGGGTTAATGACAGCGGTGACCCTAAATGGACCAATAAACCGTGGACCCAATTTAAGGGATGGTATTTTGAGTCTTATGTTTTTTGTGGATAATCATACCCAGTCATCCACACTCAGGTCCGGACCTGGCACACGCCTACTGTCAGCCACACGTTTGTACCTAGCACCCACACTCAACAGGCGCTGTTTAACTCTCCTCCAGACTGATGATAATTGTGCTCCTAACTGGTCTTCCTCCGGGACGCCGGAAGAGCCCCCCTGACTCAAAGTACAAAATTGAGGATGTAGCCCGTAAACACAAAAAAACGGAGACTCCCCAGATGACTCCTGGCGGTGATTATTGATGGCAAACTCAGCCAAAGGAAGGAACGTCGACCACTCCTCCTGGTTATCAGAAACAAAGCAGCGTAAGTACTGTTCCAAATTTTGGTTCATATGCTCGGTCTGACCATTTGACTGAGGATGAAACGCCGAAGAATGAGACAACTTGATCCCCAGCCGTGAACAAAATGCTTTCCAAAATTTTGCCACAAACTGAGACCCCCTATCAGAAACGATGTCAGATGGAACCCTATGAAGTCTGACCACCTCCTGCACAAATACCTGAGCCAGAGTCTTAGCGTTAGGCAACGAAGGCAAAGACACAAAGTGCAACATTTTTGAGAACCGATCAACAATCACCAAGATGACCGTGTTCCCAGCTGAGGAGGGCAAGTCAGTGATAAAATCCATGGAGATTTCTGTCCATGGCTTACTAGGTACCTCGAGAGTAAGTAGTGTGCCAACAGGACGGGAGCGGGGCGTCTTAGCCCTAGCGCACGTGGTGCAAGCTGACACGTATGAGACCACGTCCTGTCAGATCTTGGGCCACCAAAACCGACGTGACACCAACTCCAAGGTACCCCTAACCCCTGGGTGGCCAGCCAGGACAGCATCATGATGCTCCGCCAAAACCTTTAAGAGGAGATGAAGCGGTACAAACGTTTTGTTGATGGGAAGCTCAGATGGTACCTCCTCCTGGGCCTCGGCAATCTCAGCCTCAACCTCGGTAGTGAGAGCCGAAACCACAACACCCTTTTGGAGGATGGGTACTGGATCTTCCCGAGGTTCTCCCCCCGGAAAACACCTGGACAGAGCATCCGCCTTAGTGTTTTTAGAACCAGGTCTGTAAGTGACAACAAAGTTGAACCGCGTGAAAAACAATGCCCAGCGAGCCTGCCTGGGAGACAGACGCTTGGCAGACTCCAAATAAAGCAAATTCTTATGGTCGGTAATAACAGTAACCTGATGAACCAACCCCTCCAAGAAGTGTCGCCATTCCTCAAAGGCCAATTTGATTGCCAACAACTCCCTGTTGCCGATATCGTAGTTACGTTCGGCGGGCGACAGTTTCTTGGAAAAATAGGCGCATGGACGCAAACCGCTCAAGGATGAGCCTTGTGACAGCACCGCCCCCACACCAACCTCAGAAGCATCGACTTCCACAACAAAAGGTTTCGATACGTCTGGCTGCACAAGAATGGGAGCCGAAACAAAACTGTTCTTAAGAAAATCAAATGCGCGCACAGCAGCCTCAGGCCAAACGGAGAAATTGGTACCCTTTTTAGTCATGTCAGTTAGCGGTTTAGCAATGATAGAAAAATCTTTGATAAACTTCCTATAGTAGTTAGAAAACCCAAGGAACCGCTGAAGTGCTTTTAGGTTATCAGGCCGTTCCCAATGCAACACCGCTTGCACCTTAGCGGCGTCCATTTTAAAACCAGAAGCAGACACAATATAACCCAAGAAAGGCAACTCCTGTACCGAAAATACACATTTCTCAAGTTTTGCATATAGCTTATTCTCTCTGAGAAGCTGTAACACCTGCCTGACATGATCTAAATGAGTATCACGGTCGCAAGAATATATGAGGATGTCATCTAGGTACACAATAACGAATTTCCCCAAAACATGCGAGAACACATCATTTATGAAATGTTGAAACACTGCAGGTGCGTTTGTCAACCCAAATGGCATCACCAAATTTTCAAAATGATCCTCAGGGGTATTAAAAGCCGTCTTTCACTCATCACCTTGACGGACTCTTATGAGGTTGTACGCCCCCCTGAGGTCAAGCTTGGTAAACCACTTAGCACCTGCCACCTGGTTGAATAAATCCGGTATCAATGGCATAGGGTATGGATCACGAACCGTAATCTGGTTTAACTCCCTGAAATCCAGACACGGGCGTAGTCCGCCATCTTTCTTCTTAACGAAGAAGAACCCTGCTGCCACTGGCGAGGATGAAGGCCTGATGTGCCCTTTGCTCAAACTTTCAGCAATGTAATCCTTTAGCGCTTGTCTCTCTGGACCGGAGATGTTAAACATCCTTGCCTTAGGCAATTTAGCCCCTGGTTTAAACCTGATAGTACAGTCATAGGAGCGATGTGGTGGCAACTCTGGTCCACCCTTCTCAGAGAACACATCCACAAAATCCAGAAGTGACTCAGGAACGCTTGAAGTCACAGCAGAAACACATGTGGCCAAGCAATTCTCCTGGCAGAATTCGCTCCACTGAATTATGTCCTGAGTTTTCCAGTCAATAACCGGGTTGTGCATAGACAACCATGGAAAACCCAGAACCAATTGTGCCGGAAGACTCTTGAGCACCTTACATGTAACCTGGTCGAAATGAAGAATCCCAATGTGGAGTTTCACCTCAGCCACAAACTTAGTAATCTCCCCCTGTGGGAGAGGAGCAGAATTGATGGTGACCACGCGGATAGGATGAGGCAGTTTTTCGATCCTAAAACAGGCAGTGCGCGCAAACTCCTCATCAATGAGATTTGTGGCAGAACCACTATCCACAAAAACAGTGATTGGCAGCTCTCTGCCAGCGACAATAACTTTGGCAGGGAGCATGCATTGAGAAACCACCATGGAGGATATACATAAGCTCAGATTGGACTCCTCCACACCCTCTGAGCTTAGAAGTTTTCCGCCGTTGCGTTTTTCTTTGACAGCAGAGGACAAATATTAACAAAATGACCAGTTTTACTGCAGTAAAAACAGGCTCCGTGCTTCCAGAGCACAGGGGCTGATGCTTAACATGTGACACCCCTGCAATTTGCATAAGTTCCGTGGGCTCACCTGCAGCAACCTTACGTGAACCTAAACCTTCTCCCACAGGCGGCGTCTCATGCTCCCCCTGACGCAAACGGCGATCAATGCAGACAACAAGACTCATAGCGGAATCTAGTGAAGCAGGAGTCTCGTACATCAGGAGGGCTTTTTAACCCTTCCAGAAACCCCATGAATAAAGTGACTCCGCAGCGCGGGATCATTCCACTGTGTGTCGACCACCCAGCAGCGAAATTCAGAACAGTAATCCTCTGCAACACGCTCCCCCTGGTGAATAGTGCGTATCTTAGATTCTGCTAGAGCCATTCTGTCCGGATCATCGTAAATGTGTCCAAGAGCGGAAAAAAAACTCTCCATAGAGTTAAACTCCCATGCTTGGGGATCCCTGTTTAATAATGACAACACCAGGCCCACACGCTGAGCCTCATTACCTGAGGAGATCAGGCGCATACGGAAATACAGTTTGCAAGCTTCACGAAAAGAAACAAATTTACTGCGTTCCCCAGCAAACTTTTCAGGCAAAGGAAACTTAGGCTCAGCAACTCTACCTGTCACTCTGGCTTGCACATTAGATACTGCTAGTCCCTGTTGCTGCACTGCCCCCCTCAACTCAGTGACCTGTAGGGACAGCGCCTCCAACTGGCGGGTTATGGAAGTCATGGGATCCATGGAAATAATGTTGGCCGATTATAATGTCACGGGAGACCTAGGTAGGCAAGAGCTACTAACCCGGGCCCCTGCGATTTCCCTCAGACTAGGGAAACCCTGACTGACCCTCTCCCAGAGTTTACACTGATGGTGTGCATGTCTGGGCCTACATCCTCACCCTGTCTCCTGTTTCAACCCTAGGCTGAAACCACCACCCACCACCCAGTGAAGAGACCATACACCAATACCCACAGTTAGCACAGACAAGGATAATGGAAGAATAAGCACCACGCCGCAGTCACTCAGGAATACACTATAAGTGCACAGGGCAAAACAAATACAAATATAGGAAGGAGAAAATAAGACAAAGGGAAATACACCACCAGCAACGATACTCCAACTTCTAGCTCACCACTCCAGACCGAGATAACCAAGCACAAGACAGAAGCTATAATCGGCGACGCCCAATGTTCAGGAGAACTATTTAAAGGCAGTGGGCGTGGCCCAGCTTCCAATCCGAGCACCAGCTAAATTAACCCCGGACCAGCTAGATAAAATCTAGCCGACGCCACTGAGCGCATAGTGGACAAAAGCGGAATTACCGCTGTCTGTCGAACGACCTGGTATGAACAGCGTCTGACATGACAGTATCCCGCCTTCTACGAGGGACCCCAGGGCCCTCACGGCTTATAGGACCCAGCTTGTCCGGATGGCGGCGGTGAAACATACTGACCAGCCGATCCGCATGAACGTCCGAGGCTGGTACCCAGGACCTTTCCTCACACCCATAACCGCGCCAGTGTACCAAGTACTGTAAAGTGCGGCGCACTACACGAGAGTCAACCACCTTGGAGACTTCAAATTCCAAATTACCATCCACCAAGACTGGAGAAGGCATTGGTGTCGCGTCCACAAGACCCACCACCTTCTTTAGCAACGATCTGTGGAACACGTTGTGTATCTTATACACCGTAGGAAGCTCCAACCGGTACGCTACTGGGTTA
Organism: Ranitomeya variabilis; assembly: GCF_051348905.1. Lineage (NCBI taxonomy): Eukaryota > Metazoa > Chordata > Amphibia > Anura > Dendrobatidae > Ranitomeya > Ranitomeya variabilis. The sequence continues at coordinate 672,532,732 of NC_135233.1, read as the reverse complement.
ATGACAGCGGTGACCCTAAATGGACCAATAAACCGTGGACCCAATTTAAGGGATGGTATTTTGAGTCTTATGTTTTTTGTGGATAATCATACCCAGTCATCCACACTCAGGTCCGGACCTGGCACACGCCTACTGTCAGCCACACGTTTGTACCTAGCACCCACACTCAACAGGCGCTGTTTAACTCTCCTCCAGACTGATGATAATTGTGCTCCTAACTGGTCTTCCTCCGGGACGCCGGAAGAGCCCCCCTGACTCAAAGTACAAAATTGAGGATGTAGCCCGTAAACACAAAAAAACGGAGACTCCCCAGATGACTCCTGGCGGTGATTATTGATGGCAAACTCAGCCAAAGGAAGGAACGTCGACCACTCCTCCTGGTTATCAGAAACAAAGCAGCGTAAGTACTGTTCCAAATTTTGGTTCATACGCTCGGTCTGACCATTTGACTGAGGATGAAACGCCGAAGAATGAGACAACTTGATCCCCAGCCGTGAACAAAATGCTTTCCAAAATTTTGCCACAAACTGAGACCCCCTATCAGAAACGATGTCAGATGGAACCCTATGAAGTCTGACCACCTCCTGCACAAATACCTGAGCCAGAGTCTTAGCGTTAGGCAACGAAGGCAAAGACACAAAGTGCAACATTTTTGAGAACCGATCAACAATCACCAAGATGACCATGTTCCCAGCTGAGGAGGGCAAGTCAGGGATAAAATCCATGGAGATTTCTGTCCATGGCTTACTAGGTACCTCGAGAGTAAGTAGTGTGCCAACAGGACGGGAGCGGGGCGTCTTAGCCCTAGCGCACGTGGTGCAAGCTGACACGTATGAGACCACGTCCTGTCAGATCTTGGGCCACCAAAACCGACGTGACACCAACTCCAAGGTACCCCTAACCCCTGGGTGGCCAGCCAGGACAGCATCATGATGCTCCGCCAAAACCTTTAAGAGGAGATGAAGCGGTACAAACGTTTTGTTGATGGGAAGCGCAGATGGTACCTCCTCCTGGGCCTCGGCAATCTCAGCCTCAACCTCGGTAGTGAGAGCCGAAACCACAACACCCTTTTGGAGGATGGGTACTGGATCTTCCCGAGGTTCTCCCCCCCGGAAAACACCTGGACAGAGCATCCGCCTTAGTGTTTTTAGAACCAGGTCTGTAAGTGACAACAAAGTTGAACCGCGTGAAAAACAATGCCCAGCGAGCCTGCCTGGGAGACAGACGCTTGGCAGACTCCAAATAAAGCAAATTCTTATGGTCGGTAATAACAGTAACCTGATGAACCAACCCCTCCAAGAAGTGTCGCCATTCCTCAAAGGCCAATTTGATTGCCAACAACTCCCTGTTGCCGATATCGTAGTTACGTTCGGCGGGCGACAGTTTCTTGGAAAAATAGGCGCATGGACGCAAACCGCTCAAGGATGAGCCTTGTGACAGCATCGCCCCCACACCAACCTCAGAAGCATCGACTTCCACAACAAAAGGTTTCGATACGTCTGGCTGCACAAGAATGGGAGCCGAAACAAAACTGTTCTTAAGAAAATCAAATGCGCGCACAGCAGCCTCAGGCCAAACGGAGAAATTGGTACCCTTTTTAGTCATGTCAGTTAGCGGTTTAGCAATGATAGAAAAATCTTTGATAAACTTCTTATAGTAGTTAGAAAACCCAAGGAACCGCTGAAGTGCTTTTAGGTTATCAGGCCGTTCCCAATGCAACACCGCTTGCACCTTAGCGGCGTCCATTTTAAAACCAGAAGCAGACACAATATAACCCAAGAAAGGCAACTCCTGTACCGAAAATACACATTTCTCAAGTTTTGCATATAGCTTATTCTCTCTGAGAAGCTGTAACACCTGCCTGACATGATCTAAATGAGTATCACGGTCGCAAGAATATATGAGGATGTCATCTAGGTACACAATAACGAATTTCCCCAAAACATGCGAGAACACATCATTTATGAAATGTTGAAACACTGCAGGTGCGTTTGTCAACCCAAATGGCATCACCAAATTTTCAAAATGATCCTCAGGGGTATTAAAAGCCGTCTTTCACTCATCACCTTGACAGACTCTTATGAGGTTGTACGCCCCCCTGAGGTCAAGCTTGGTAAACCACTTAGCACCTGCCACCTGGTTGAATAAATCCGGTATCAATGGCATAGGGTATGGATCACGAACCGTAATCTGGTTTAACTCCCTGAAATCCAGACACGGGCGTAGTCCGCCATCTTTCTTCTTAACGAAGAAGAACCCTGCTGCCACTGGCGAGGATGAAGGCCTGATGTGCCCTTTGCTCAAACTTTCAGCAATGTAATCCTTTAGCGCTTGTCTCTCCGGACCGGAGATGTTAAACATCCTTGCCTTAGGCAATTTAGCCCCTGGTTTAAACCTGATAGTACAGTCATAGGAGCGATGTGGTGGCAACTCTGATCCACCCTTCTCAGAGAACACATCCACAAAATCCAGAAGTGACTCAGGAACGCTTGAAGTCACAGCAGAAACACATGTGGCCAAGCAATTCTCCTGGCAGAATTCGCTCCACTGAATTATGTCCTGAGTTTTCCAGTCAATAACCGGGTTGTGCATAGACAACCATGGAAAACCCAGAACCAATTGTGCCGGAAGACTCTTGAGCACCTTACATGTAACCTGGTCGAAATGAAGAATCCCAATGTGGAGTTTCACCTCAGCCACAAACTTAGTAATCTCCCCCTGTGGGAGAGGAGCAGAATTGATGGTGACCACGCGGATAGGATGAGGCAGTTTTTCGATCCTAAAACAGGCAGTGCGCGCAAACTCCTCATCAATGAGATTTGTGGCAGAACCACTATCCACAAAAACAGTGATTGGCAGCTCTCTGCCAGCGACAATAACTTTGGCAGGGAGCATGCATTGAGAAACCACCATGGAGGATATACATAAGCTCAGATTGGACTCCTCCACACCCTCTGAGCTTAGAAGTTTTCCGCCGTTGCATTTTTCTTTGACAGCAGAGGACAAATATTAACAAAATGACCAGTTTTACTGCAGTAAAAACAGGCTCCGTGCTTCCAGAGCACAGGGGCTTGATGCTTAACATGTGACACCCCTGCAATTTGCATAAGTTCCGTGGGCTCACCTGCAGCAACCTTACGTGAACCTAAACCTTCTCCCACAGGCGGCGTCTCATGCTCCCCCTGACGCAAACGGCGATCAATGCAGACAACAAGACTCATAGCGGAATCTAGTGAAGCAGGAGTCTCGTACATCAGGAGGGCTTTTTAACCCTTCCAGAAACCCCATGAATAAAGTGACTCCGCAGCGCGGGATCATTCCACTGTGTGTCGACCACCCAGCAGCGAAATTCAGAACAGTAATCCTCTGCAACACGCTCCCCCTGGTGAATAGTGCGTATCTTAGATTCTGCTAGAGCCATTCTGTCCGGATCATCGTAAATGTGTCCAAGAGCGGAAAAAAAACTCTCCATAGAGTTAAACGCCCATGCTTGGGGATCCCTGTTTAATAATGACAACACCAGGCCCACACGCTGAGCCTCATTACCTGAGGAGATCAGGCGCATACGGAAATACAGTTTGCAAGCTTCACGAAAAGAAACAAATTTACTGCGTTCCCCAGCAAACTTTTCAGGCAAAGGAAACTTAGGCTCAGCAACTCTACCTGTCACTCTGGCTTGCACATTAGATACTGCTAGTCCCTGTTGCTGCACTGCCCCCCTCAACTCAGTGACCTGTAGGGACAGCGCCTCCAACTGGCGGGTTATGGAAGTCATGGGATCCATGGAAATAATGTTGGCCGATTATAATGTCACGGGAGACCTAGGTAGGCAAGAGCTACTAACCCGGGCCCCTGCGATTTCCCTCAGACTAGGGAAACCCTGACTGACCCTCTCCCAGAGTTTACACTGATGGTGTGCATGTCTGGGCCTCCATCCTCACCCTGTCTCCTGTTTCAACCCTAGGCTGAAACCACCACCCACCACCCAGTGAAGAGACCATACACCAATACCCACAGTTAGCACAGACAAGGATAACGGAAAAATAAGCACCACGCTGCAGTTACTCAGGAATACACTATAAGTGCACAGGGCAAAACAAATACAAATATAGAAAGGAGAAAATAAGACAAAGGGAAATACACCACCAGCAACGATACTCCAACTTCTAGCTCACCACTCCAGACCGAGATAACCAAGCACAAGACAGAAGCTATAATCGGCGACGCCCAATGTTCAGGAGAACTATTTAAAGGCAGTGGGCGTGGCCCAGCTTCCAATCCGAGCACCAGGTAAATTAACCCCGGACCAGCTAGATAAAATCTAGCCGACGCCACTGAGCGCATAGTGGACAAAAGCGGAATTACCGCTGTCTGTCGAACGACCTGGTATGAACAGCGTCCGACATGACATGCCCATACACTAAGTGTATGGGCTGACAAACATTTCCCCATGGAGCTTACATTTTTAAAAAATTATTTATGGGGATCAAAAATTTACTGTCTGTAGCAGCACAGAACACGTTCACCATGGTGTTCTAGTGGCGGAGAATGATGGTATGTGGAGGAAGACATTTTTAAAAACTAGGCCCAATGTTAAGGAGAGTGTCTCCTAGACTTGTAATGCTGACAAACATTTCCCCATGGGGATACATTTGTAAAAAAATATTTAATTGGGATCACAGACACCCTTGCCAAAAAATTGACTGTCTGTAGCAGCACGGAACACGTGAACCCTGGTGATCTAGTGGTGGAAAATGATGAGAGGTGGCGGAAGGCTTCATTAAAAACTAGGCCCAATGATAAGGAGCCGGTCTCCTAGACTTATAATGCCCATACACTAAGTGTATGGATTAGTGTATCGGCTGACAAACATTTCCCCAAGGGGGGTAAATTTAAAAAAAAATTACTATGGGCATCATAGACACCATTGCCAAAAAATTGAATGTCTGTAGCAGCACAGAAGATGTTAAGCCTGGTGATCTAGTGGTGAGGAGACATTACTGAAGGCCTCATTAAAAACTAGCTCAATGTAAATGACTGTGTCTCTTAGACTTGTGATGCCCATCCACGCAGTGCATGGGCTGACAAACATTTACCCGAGGGGGATACATTTTTTAAAAATAGTATATATGGGCATCATAGACACACTGTTGCAGCACAGAAGACGTTAAACCTGGTGATCTAGTGGTGGAGAATGAGGAGACACAAAGATAAATCATTATGAAATCAAACAAATAAATAAAAAATGTGAATCCACCGATGAAAGTAAATAACAAAAGGATGGGGTGAACACAGGTTCATAGATTTAAAGCCAGAATGTGTCCAACGAGATATGTTTGTTCCTAGCAACAGCTCAGAGACAGGGCTATAAATAAAAATATAATATAAAAGTCTTTGAATTATTTTCTATTGTAGAGGTATACACTACCTCATTTCTGTAATATCACAACAAAGATGGCTGCGGCATTACAGTGCATGGTTGGCAATCCCTGCACTGTCACTGCCAGAATTGCAGGGCGGACACCCGAGCTCCCGCCGAATAATCCCGGAAATATTCGGTGCTTGCCGAGTACACCGAGCATAGTGATACTCGGGTGAGTAACGAGTAGTGATGAGCATGTTCGCTCATCACTAGGCACCACTGCTTGAGGAACATCGGTACAACTTCTCACAAGAACCTTAAAAGTCAACTGCTCTCCGTTGGAGAATTTAATTCCCAATGTGATGACCCACTGCTTCCTTTCAATATACACAATTTAGCTTTCTTTCATTTTAGGTAACTGTGCATTGACTTCCTTCTGATACAATTCTTTTTCTGCTTTTATTCCCTCTTTAAGTGGGCCTTCTACTGCTTGAGATATGTTTAGGATCGTTTAAGTTCCAATCTGTCAAATATTTCTTCATGTTTCCTTGATCATTAGGATGTATTATCTGATGTCCTGTGTAGTGTTGGGCGAAAGTGCTCAGATAAAGTCTTATTCTAGCAAGCTCAGGTGTTATCTGCATATCTTGGGCATGCTCGTACATTAGGTTCGTGTCCCATGGCTGCATATTTTGGGGTTGCTAGACAGCCTGAACACATGTGGAGATTCCCTAAAAAACAGGCAATCCCTGCATGTGTTCAGCCTCTGTAACAGCTGCAAATCATGCAGCCACAGGTCGCAAACATAATATACGAGCATGCCCAAGATAATCGGATAACACCTGAGCATACTCGGATGAGACGTAATCCGAACACGTTCACTCATCACTAGTCGTGTGGTGTTCTCTTGTTGCATAAAACACACAATAGAATGCCAGTCTGCCTTAGGACCTTAGGTCTTTCTATACTGACCACTGGGCTCTAACTAACTCGCTATCAGGTAGTCATCTTCATTCTGTGGGCTAGCAACCAGTAACTCTATCTGTACCCAACTAAGTGTATGCGAATTACTAAACAGACAAAATCACATTTAAAACAGTGCCATGCATTACAACACAACACATATCTTAGTTACAATTACACCTGTAAGGCTATGTCTCCATGTTCAGGATTCCCTACACTTCGGACGCAGCGGATACCCCGCTTCGCCCAAAGTGCTGCCCCCTTTTGTATGCTCGGTGATTCCGCATGTGTCCATTGAACACATGCGGAATCACCGCATTGTATTCATAGACTGGATTACTTATCTTGCGGAGATGGAGCATCTCCGCAAGATAAATAGACATGCTGCGGTCTAGAAAGACGCGCCGCATGTCCGGTTACGCTGGACCGCCGGATGCAGCCCTGCATGCATAGTGGAGATGGAATCTCATAAAATCCCATCCACTATGCTGTAACATCTGGATGCTGCAGACTGGATGTTGGGGCTGTATGTAGCGTCCAATCCGCAGCAAATCCTGAAGTTTTCCTGACAATGGAAGTATAGCCTTAATGTTACAAGTGGTCTGTTGCAGGTGCTTGCTTTTGGGACATGAATAGTGATGAGCGAATATACTCGTTACTTGAGATTTCCCGAGCACGCTTGGGTGACCTCCGAGTATTTTTTAGTGCTCGGAGATTTAGTTTTCCTCACCTCAGCTGAATGATTTACATCTCTTAGCCAGCTTGATTACATGTGGGGATTCCCTAGCAACCAGGCAACTCCCACATGTACTTATGCTGGCTATCAGATGTAAACCATTCAGCTGCGGCAAGAAAAACTAAATCTCCGAGCACTAAAAAATACTCAGAGGACACCCGAGTGTGCTCGGGGAATCTCGAGTAAAGAGTATATTCGCTCATCACTAGACATGAATCGACATAGCTTTTCTTGTCTAATCCTAATTTGTAAAGGTACATTGGTGTGAGTTTTTAAAAATCTTTTAAAGAAGGGTCACATTTTAATTTTTTTTATATCTGTTTTAGTTTTACATCTTTTCACCCAAACATCCAACAACCATTGTGTATGCTGCTGCTTCATGTTAATTTCTGGTCATGAACTTAAGTCTAGCTACTTTACCAAGTAGCATTTTAGGGTTACGTAGCTTAAATTGCATTTTTGTTGAATTGAGGATAGTTAAAACTTCAAAAAAAATTAAAATACAAATAAAGGTTAAGGTTTTGCAAGTCTTTTGCTAGTCGCATTCAACAATTGTAGGCACTAAAATAATACAGCTGGTTGCTGCCGCAAATTACTTTCAGTGTATATCCCTACATAGCAACCTATCTTTTGGGGGTTAAGCAATTTTAATTAAGGCAGGATATCTGGGAATTCGCAGATATCCCACTAATACCATCAGTTGTCAGGGCACTCAGCTGGGGGTTACCACAGATATTCCACCGCTGCCACCAATTTGTTATGGAACAACTGGGGAATCACGCAGATCTCCACCCACTGTCTGTTGTTACAGAACCAGCACTCCACTGCCTCCAATCGTCAGGACAATTATGCAATTGACTGGCGATTGATGGATGAGGCCACAGCTGCTTTTGCTACTAGGCTGGATATTGGGCAGCTCACAGTAAATGTATGGTATACAGGTCCTTCTCAAAAAATTAGCATATAGTGTTAAATTTCATTATTTACCATAATGTAATGATTACAATTAAACTTTCATATATTATAGATTCATTATCCACCAACTGAAATTTGTCAGGTCTTTTATTGTTTTAATACTGATGATTTTGGCCTACAACTCCTGATAACCCAAAAAACCTGTCTCAATAAATTAGCATATTTCACCCGTCCAATCAAATAAAAGTGTTTTTTAATAACAAACAAAAAAACCATCAAATAATAATGTTCAGTTATGCACTCAATACTTTGTCGGGAATCCTTTGGCAGAAATGACTGCTTCAATGCGGCGTGGCATGGAGGCAATCAGCCTGTGACACTGCTGAGATGTTATGGAGGCCCAGGATGCTTCAATAGCGGCCTTAAGCTCATCCAGAGTGTTGGGTCTTGCGTCTCTCAACTTTCTCTTCACAATATCCCACAGATTCTCTATGGGGTTCAGGTCAGGAGAGTTGGCTGGCCAATTGAGCACAGTAATACCATGGTCAGTAAACCATTTACCAGTGGTTTTGGCACTGTGAGCAGGTGCCAGGTCGTGCTGAAAAATGAAATCTTCATCTCCATAAAGCATTTCAGCCGATGGAAGCATGAAGTGCTCCAAAATCTCCTGTTAGCTAGCTGCATTGACCCTGCCCTTGATGAAACACAGTGGACCAACACCAGCAGCTGACATGGCACCCCACACCATCACTGACTGTGGGTACTTGACACTGGACTTCAGGCATTTTGGCATTTCCTTCTCCCCAGTCTTCCTCCAGACTCTGGCACCTTGATTTCCGAATGACATGCAAAATTTGCTTTCATCAGAAAAAAGTACTTGGGACCACTTAGCAACAGTCCAGTGCTGCTTCTCTGTAGCCCAGGTCAGGCGCTTCTGCAGCTGTTTATGGTTCAAAAGTGGCTTTACCTGGGGAATGCGGCACCTGTAGCCCATTTCCTGCACACGCCTTTCCACACCAGACTCAGTCCACTGCTTCCTCAGGTTCCCCAAGGTCTGGAATCGGTCCTTCTCCACAATCTTCCTCAGGGTCCGGTCACCTCTTCTCGTTGTACAGCATTTTCTGCCACATTGTTTCCTTCCAACAAACTTACCATTGAGGTGCCTTGATACAGCACTCTGGGAACAGCCTATTTGTTGAGAAATTTCTTTCTGGGTCTTACCCTCTTGCTTGAGGGTGTCAATGATGGCCTTCTTGACATCTGTCAGGTCGCTAGTCTTACCCATGATGGGGGTTTTGAGTAATGAACCAGGCAGGGAGTTTTTAAAAGCCTCAGGTATCTTTTGCATGTGTTTAGAGTTAATTAGTTGATTCAGAAGATTAGGGTAATAGGTCATTTAGAGAACCTTTTCTTGATATGCTAATTTATTGAGACAGGTTTTTTGGGTTATCAGGAGTTGTAGGCCAAAATCATCAGTATTAAAACAATAAAAGACCTGACAAATTTCAGTTGGTGGATAATGAATCTATAATATATGAAAGTTTAATTGTAATCATTACATTATGGTAAATAATGAAATTTAACACTATATGCTAATTTTTTGAGAAGGACCTGATTATGTAAGGGGTTGTAAGGTCCATCATCCCTCGCTAACCCCTTAAGTGATGTCCCGGTTGTATTTATTGCTGTTGTATGTATATAAATTGTATATAAATGTAATATATATGTATAATGTTATTGCACTGGTAGGGTGAGTGTAGTACCCAAAGTTAACCACAAGATGGGGTACATTATAGGTGTAGTTATAACATTGTAATAGTTAAAATAGGAGGGGCACGGTGGAGAAGGCAGAAAGGACTTCCCCATAGATCTCAGTTGGGGCCAGGGTGCCCTTGCAGCTCACTTGGGTTAAGTAGCCCTGGGTGACACCATGTCACACAATATTGGAGAAGTATAAGGCCCAGCCATATAGTATCCCTGGCCAAGACTTCATCAGAAGGAGCGACAGCAGCATTGCTAGTGGTGCAGTATTAGTGGGACTGCAGTTGCTAGAAAAGGATAAACAGTACGGGCAGGTCGCTCATCATTTGGCAGCTTATTACGTAGGCCGATGCCCTCAGAACCGGTGCGAAACAGCTGAGGGAGTTTCCAAATGGAGTAAGGCTGAGCAGAGAGGACGCTGAGGGATCGAAAGGTACGGTCCATCAGAGAACAGAAGAAGAGTTGCATGTTGTAAAACTTGATGTTGATACTGGAAAGAATGTGGATATGCTGCGTACAGAAGCAAGTAAAGCTGTTGTTGTTAAAGTTGAACTGGACTGTGTCTCCCTTTGTGCGGTACCATCTACAAAGAATTTATGGCGCCGCAGGGTTGACCCTGATGGCGAGGAGACCCAGGACACAGGTATGCAGAAGGAAAAACATTACTGTACTGTAAGGGAAGGCCAGGGTGTGATACAGAGTTTGCTCTCAGCCATGACTGCTGCTCTGGCCCACCCTAACATATACACCTCCTATTCCAACACATGGAATATATATATATATATATATATATATATATATATATATATATATATAATTTCAGTACAGTCACTGCCAAGCTCTGCAATAACCCAAGAAAACTACCAGCAACCACCTATCGTTTATACAAGCTGAATGGATACCTTAAAAGTAGCATATGGCTTCCGGGGTACGAGTCATAGAGCAAGAGGAGCAAAGCTATTCAGTTTTATATATTTAATCCAGAAAGTAGGCAGAATTTATAAAAATATTATGAAGATATAAGAAAAAAGGGGCAAAACAATAGACTATATAAAATTACATTAAATAATAAGGGATAACAAAAGAAAAGTACTAAACCTGTGTCACGGAAAAAGCGCCGATCTTAGCGAAGGGAAGCGCTCGTTTTTTGAAAATTGTACTGTGTCTTCCAGGACTCACAATAAATATAATTAAAATTCTGTATTTATCAGAAAAAGTCACACTCACATCTCTTCCCTGGATGACCTCAAATTGGGGCTGGTCAATTGCATGTTGCACTGGCTATGTCTCAAAAATTATGAAATAGATAGTGAACATGGCATATATATCATTATCCATCTGTCCTAAATTATTTTGGAGTTGATGGGCAGGCAGCCCAATGATGTAAGTAAATGGGTAATACTCGCCACTTCGTCAAATCGCCAAGAATATGGCTCCTATAACTGTAGGACATATGCCCTTCACTAAAAAACATAATATTCATAACTGGAATTAGGCTTCAGAAAGTCTGCTATAGTACGTTTGAAGACGAAACGAGTTTTCTCCAGAATTGATAGATTTGTTGCTTCTCAGCCTGTTGTATGCATTAAGCCAAGACTTCATGGGTGTTGTTTAGCATATAGCCTACTTTAATTACCTGTTCACAGCAGGAGGACATAAAGCAAATAAAGTGCTAGCTCTTGTTCCGTTGACAAGTTATAATTAAGCCATGTTTCAATGTTCAATATGAGGGTGACACGTCTTTTCTCAAGAAATGGCTTTATAGATTTTACCATTACATCTGTGACAAGAGAATTTTAAGCAAAAAAATCCCCTTTCCCTCCAAAAAATAAAGATTGAAAAAAATTGTTCAAATTTGTAGACATATAGACATTTTACTTTTGCATATCTATTTTAATATTGCAGTTTGGCAAAGGTGCTCCACTTAGCTATACTGGGGGCTGTTGTTTTTATTTAGTCCTTTTTGGTCAGGAGAAATGAATGTGCTTTAACCCAAAATATGTAAACAAATTATTACAGTAAATTGAGACATTTAAAGGGAACCTGTCACCAGTTCTGTCATTTATCAACTAAAACCATCACCTTATTCAGAACTTGTGCTGCATTCCATAAATGCTTATATAACCCCTTGACTCCCCCTGTATACCACCCAAAATCTTTTGAAGTTCTCCTGCACCATATGTTAATCCTGTCAGTCCCATTCGATGGGAGTCCATTTTGTGCTCTCTATCCCTCCTCTCGGCTGCTGCTTACCGTCCTCATGCGCCATCCACATTGCCGGGTAAAATCTTGAGCCTGCACAGAGAAATCGCAGCTCGTGCCTGCGCACTATGCTTTGCCCTACTGCTGGCAGAGCCAAAAACATAAGTGCGCGTAGGGCAAAACATAGTGTGCAGGTGCAAGGAGCTATTTCTCTGCACTGGTACAAGATTTTGACTGGCAATGTGGATGACACAGGAGGCATCATTTACATCAATCATGGCAGCAGGCGGACAAGCAGCAGCAGCAGCGAGGAGGGATAGAGAGCACAGAATGGACACCTATTGGACCGAGAAGATTTCCATACAACGTGGGAGAACTTCAAAAGGCTTTTGGAGGGTATAGAGGGGAAATCAGGGGGTTATATAACTATTTATGGAAGGCAGCACAGGCATTGAAAAAGGTGATAGTTTTAGTTGATATAGGACAAAACTGGTGACTGGTTCCCTTTAACTGTGCAGGTCTGCTTTGCCATATATGTTTACATTGTTAAATTGGAGACACATACACGCCACATCAATATTATGGCCAGGGTGTTGTTGATTCATCCTTTTTGTATATCACATGAACTCTGCGTAGCATTTCTGGTTTATTTCATATTTTCCTTGGGTTGTCTAAGTGTGGTAACAAAATTTTGGACATGAACTAAACATTATATTTGCTTCAAAAATGTATGTTAGAACAAAACGTGGCCTGGACAACAGATGTGCTAGTGTAATAGAAAAAAAATAATAGAAAAAATTAGGTAGCCACTAGCAGCACCCTCCAACACCATTAGCACTGCTGACAGCAACTTTCCCAGCAATAGAAGTAGTATCAAATGCAGTACCAACTGGCCTCCTTTGCCTCTGTCAAACATATTAGTAGATAGGAAGTGGAGGGTATAATGGAATATTTATCATATCACTCATCTCAATCCCAGCACGAGGATGTAACCTTTGACAGCGACACCATCAGCTGGAGTCAGTGTTCTTCTCAGTGCACCTCCTCAGTCGTCATAACGCATAATAATGTAAATAGCTGAACATCCATTCCATGAAAGACACTTGTTTGTATTCTGCCTCATAGTCCCCTGAAACACCCCAGTGGAGAATACCTAGCCACCCTTATTTATTCTACTAAAAAAAACACCCATGTCAGGTTTATGTGGAAGAGAATGAACTGTTATGTGGATATGATGTCATATCACAGAAATCAGGAAAATTGCCACCAGGAGCCGTCCGTGACCACTCTGAACTGGGAGAGATCATTGCAGGGCAGAAAAGACAAGTGGTTAGTAATTGCTTGCTGATAAGTACTTAGCCTCATAGGGGAAAAGCATCCTGAAGAACAACATTAAGGACAAGTTCACACTAGGTGTCTGCAGCACTAGGGTCTGCAGCACTAGGGTCTGCAGCAAAACCTGATCTCTTGGCAGGAACGAAGCTGCAGAAAAAAAGCATGTTTTTATTGCATTTTTTTGCGGCGTTTTGGCGGCGGTTTTGACAAGTGTGAACTGAGCCTTAGACCTTCAGGGCCAAATTGTTTTTCTGTTACTTTGTTCTTTTGTTGTTGCTTTCCTACATGTGTTCTAGGAGGTTTAACTTTTCATTTTTTTTGTCAACGTAACTGACTGAGCACTTGTGTGAGAAATGACCTATTTACTATATTCTGTGGGTAAAAATAATTATTGAAATATGAAATTCACATAGTTTTACATCTTACTACTTTTGAAAAGCTTAAAAAAATAAAAAATAAAAAATACGTTTTTTTCTCCATATTTTGTCACATTTGGCCTGTGTTTTTGCAGTACACGCTCTAGTTTATTTATTTTCTGAACCGTAAATGGTCATCAAAATTATAGAAACTAAAAAAAAACAAATACTTATGCTCACCTTACCGCTCGCCTCTTCGGATCCTCAATGGTGAATAGGGGAGGTACAGTAAGGTGAGTACAAGGATATTTTCTTATTTTTTACATCTTACATTTATTATGCTCTGGGATCTGGACAGACCCCAGAGTATAATAAAGAACATAGAATTTGCAGAGAATAACTACTCTGCAATTGGAATTTCCCCCGGAAGTCCGAGCGAACTAGTGAGTTTGAATTTTGCCTGATCTGCTCTTCTCTAAATTTAATTATTATTACACAAATCACGCCGTTCAGTATCACTCCAAAACTTGCTTAAAACAACCTAGCAGTTCTAAGTATTACATCTGTGAATTTGAGGCAGGTAATATACAGTTTTGTTAGTGCCTTCTGCCACTTTAGATATCAATTCCAGAATCCTGATTCCTGTTGGCCCCTTCAGTTGAGAGTGTCTCCCTATGCCGAGCTCAGCTGCGGCAGACTTATTTCCATAAGCATCATGTGGTGTTACAGAAACCACATTTTGCCAAGCTGTCAACTATACAGCTTTTTCTCTGCTAAACAGACTCCCATTAAAACTGTCTGCACAATTTGTCAGTTAAATGAGGTACAAGAGGGACACTCTATTTGCCCCTAATTAGCTGTGCAGACTACCTTTGTCTGTTTGATTAAGTATTCACTGTATCAATTTTGTTTAATCTGATTCATTCCACATACCTCCCCTGAGGCTGTGCCCATACGGTTAACTAATCTGTGATATCATCTTTCATATCAAGCTGCAATGATCTCCCTAGGCATATACACTATTCACATGTGCAGTCCATGATCACCTGTATCTTAACCCCTTCACCCCCGGAGCTTTTTCCGTTTTTCCGTTTTCGTTTTTCGCTCCCCTCCTTCCCAGAGCCATAACTTTTTTATTTTTCCGTCAATTTGGCCATGTGAGGGCTTATTTTTTGCGGGACGAGTTGTACTTTTGAACGACATCATTGGTTTTAGCATGTCGTGTACTAGAAAACGGGAAAAAAATTCCAAGTGCAGTGAAATTGCAAAAAAAGTGCAATCCCACACTTGTTTTTTGTTTGGCTTTTTTGCTAGGTTCACTAAATGCTAAAACTGACCTGCCATTATGATTCTCCAGGTCACTACGAGTTCATAGACACCTAACATGACTAGGTTATTTTTCACCTAAGTGGTGAAAAAAAATTCCAAACTTTGCAAAAAACAAAACAAAACAAAATTGCGCCATTTTCCGATACTCGTAGCGTCTCCATTTTTCGTGATCTGGGGTCAGGTGAGGGCTTATTTTTTGCGTGCCGAGCTGGCGTTTTTAATGATAGCATTTTGGTGTAGATACGTTCTTTTGATCGCCCGTTATTGCATTTTAATGCAATGTCGTGGCGACCAAAAAAACGTAAATCTGGCGTTTCGAATTTTTTTCTCATTACGCCATTTAGCGATCAGGTTAATGCTTTTTTTTAATTGATAGATCGGGCGATTCTGAACGCGGCGATACCAAATATGTGTAGGTTTTTTTTTTTTTTTATTGATTTATTTTGATTGGGGCGAAAGGGGGGTGATTTAAACTTTTATGTTTTTTTTATTTTTTTCACATTTTTAAAAACTTTTTTTTTTTACTTTTGCCATGCTTCTATAGCCTCCATGGGAGGCTAGAAGCAGGCACAGCCCGATCGGCTCTGCTACATAACAGCGATCATCAGATAGTTAAATGCCGCTGTCTGCGTTTGACAGCGGCATTTAACTAGTTAATAGCGGCGGGTGATCGCGATTTCACCCGCCGCTATTGCGCGCACATGTCAGCTGTAAAAAACAGCTGACATGTCGCGACTTTGATGTGCGCTCACCGCCGGAGCGCACATCAAAGCGGGGGTCCCGACATGTGACGTACTATACCGTCACATGTCGGGAAGGGGTTAAGGGAGTGAACATTTTCATTTGTTTTTGAGCATCCATATACTATTGAATGAGGATATATCTAGACACTGATCAATGCAACAGTGCATTGGAAACTGCATGTATTATGTCTCAGACATCAACATTAATTAAATTAACGAAATTAGAAGCAAGGTGTGAATATGAAATTTAAAACGATGAAGGTAGGAAGTCAAAACTTTCTGCACTCTGGCTGTAGAATTTATGTCAGTCAACTTTCCGATGCAAATACTTTTATGCCCAAAAATGACAAAAGTGTTTTCGAAGTGATTTCTTTATTTGCTAACCAGAAACAATATATTTGCAAGCTTCCAGAGCACACAGGCTTCTTCTTCAGGCTGGCTTACAAATGAATTAACCCCTTCACCCCCGGGAAATTTTCCATTTTTCTTGCTCCCTTTCCCTTTTTTTCGGTCAAAGTAGCCATGTGAGGGCTTGTTTTTTGCAGGACGAGTTTTCAGTGACACCATTGGTTTTAACATATCATGTACTGGAAAATGGGAAAAAAATTCCAAGTGCGGTGAAATTGCAAAAAAAGTGCCATTTCATGGTTGTATTTTTTTTTTACCATGTTCACTAAATACTAAAACTGACCTACCATTATGATTCACCAGGTCATTACGAGTTCAAAGACACCAAACATGTCTAGGTTCTATTTTATTTAAGTGGTTAAAAAAATCCACACTTTGGTAAAAAAAAGAAAGTGGCGCCATTTTCCGAGACCTGTAATGTCTCAATTTTTTGTGATTTTGGGCTGGGTGAGGGCTTTAGTTATGCAGCAGGATAATAATTCAAACACCCCAGCAAGTCCACCTCAGAATGGCTTAAAGGGAACCTGTCACCCCCCCCCCCCCTAAAAGAGCCACCTTGTGCCGCAGTAATCCTGCATTCTGACAAGGTGGCTCTTTTAGTTATTGGTGCTGTAACTGCAGAATAATCCGTTTTGTAATTTGTCCTAAATACCTTTCTTCAGTCCTGGAGGCAGGCCTTTCCCCCCCGCTGCAGACGCCACACAGCCGTCACTCAAGTCTTCTTGGCGCCGGGCGCCGCCTCCTCAGCGCTGTTTTGAAATGAGCCGGTGCCTGCGCTCTTTTCTCCTGCCTTGGGCAGGCGCAGTGAGCGCTGCCCGTCTTTCCTCATATGCAGTCTAGCTGACTGCGCCTGTGCGGCCGCCCTGCCTGGGAATCCCAGCCCCTCAGTGTCTTCTGATTTATTCACACTGCGGGGCTGAGATTCACAGGCAGGGCGGCCGCACAGGTGCAGTCAGCTAGACTGAATATGAGGACAGAGGACGGGCAGCGCTCACTGCGCCTGCCCAAGGCAGGAGAAAAGAGCGCAGGCGCCGGCTGATTTCGAAACAGCGCTGAGGACGCGGCGCCCGGCACCAAGAAGACTTGAGTGACGGCTGTCTGGCATCTGCAGCAGGGGGGGAAAGGCCTGCCTCCAGGACTGAAGAAAGGTATTTAGGACAAATTACAAAACGGATTATTTCTGCAGTTACAGCACCAATAATTAAAAGAGCCACCTTGTCAGAATGCAGGATTACTGCGGCACAAGGTGGCTCTTTTAGTTTTAAACGCCTGGGGGGGGACACGTTCCCTTTGAGAAAATCAAAATTAAGACCTTTGAGTGACCTAGTCACTGCCCTTATTCTGATTGACATGCTGTGGCACGACCTTAAAAAGATGTTTCATGCTCGGAAACTCTCCAACTTGGTTGAATTACAACAATTCTGCAAAGATGAGTGGGCCAAAATTCCTCCAGATTGTTGTAACAGACTCATTTCCAGTTATCACAAACACTTTTTTGCAGTTGTTTTTGCTAAGTGTGGCCGAACCAGTTATTAGTTTAGGGGGCAATCACTTTTTCACACAAGGCCCTGTATGTTTGGATTTCTTTTTCCTTTAATAATAAAGAAAACCTTAATTTAAAAACTGCATTTTGTGTTTACTTGTGTTATCTTTGTCTAATACTTACATTTGTTCGGTGATCTGACACATTTAGGTATGACAAACATGCAAAAGAATAGGAAATTAGGAAATTGGCAAACATTTTTTCACACAACTGTATCAGCAAATAATCAAAGTGGTACCATCTGGACCCATGGAGGTGGGGGCCACGAACCTCAAGGAGAAGGAGATGAGATGGTGACATGAAGGAAAGCTGTGTTTTTACTGCGCAGACCCCAGACATTGACTGCCCCTCCTGCCCACGACTAACAAACGGCTTAGTCTGGGTGATTTTCGTGGAGGTACCTTTTTCTTCATTTTCTGAAGTAATGTTGGAAGTGGAACTTAGTTGTGGGAGTTGCTGCATGCCTACTTCTACTTTCGTGGACTGCGAGTTGTCCATGAACTTTATTGACTCTAACTTGGTGAACAAGTGTAAGTTAGGGACAGTTAGGCTGTTTCCATTGACAAAACACCACTGACTAAGAATGTCATCAAATTTGTCTCAGAGGAATTTATCCTTGAAGTGGGTTCCTTGTGTGACGCCCCAGGGTCCTAGTCATCACAGTGGCATTGCTTTCCTCACGGGGAGAGTGATGTCACTCTTGGAAGCGATGAAGGATACCTTTCACCAGGTAATCACATACACACAACACGTTCACGATCCAGGCCAGAAGGGGGAGCTCTAAACCTGGTTTAGGGTGAACTCCCCTATAAATAGATTCTGGTCTGGAGGAAAAGGGTCTTTAGTCAGTCTGTCAGAGGACAGAGGAGAAGGCAGTCGGACAGTGTGTGTCAGGAAGACTGAAGGGGCCGTGTAGTCAGAGGTACTACAGCTCCTGCAGAAGGAGAACAGAGAAGGAAGAACAGCTTGTGGAAAGTGTGCAGGAGAGAAAAGGCACAGGAGAGTGACACTAGGGGAGTAGAGCAGTGATTTGGCTAACTCCCTGGCTAGCACAGATTCCGGTAGCCGGAAGACCGAGGCAGTGTCGGACTCTAAGAGGCATAGCTGAAACCAGCAGGACAGCTGAACTTCAAGTTACCTGTCGACCTTTACACCCAGGAGACACAGTGATAAATATAGGGCCCAGGTTGTGATAGAGACCCTGTAAAAAGGCCTGCTTCATCTGTCATACGAGTTTGTGTCCTAACCTATATGGGGGACAGAGAGGAACTGTGAGGACCTTATCAGAAGCCATAGGCAGTCAGGGACTACAATACCACCGCGCTTTGAGGAAGGCTTTGATCTCCACCTGGTAGAGGGGACTCTGGATTCGCTTCCAAGCCGGCCGGACCCTGCCGGTAGCTGTGATCTGGTGCCTTGGACTGTGGTTGCCTGAAGCAAGTTTTTGTCTCATCCGATAAAATCGGACCAATTATGCTATTCACACTCTGATGAGATTCTTATCAGAGTGTGATCATAGTGTGATCTGATTTTCTTGGATAAAGCGAATTAAAAAAAAATTCTCCATCTTGTTTATTCTGTCAGTCTGTGAAAATGGGACCCATAACATGAATGGCCGAGTGTAATCAAATTGAACATGGGGACGACTGCCATGTGTCAAAATGACTGATAGCACTCAACTGATTTTTACGGTCGTGTGCAAAAGCTTTAAAGCTTATTGAAAGTACAGTGCGAATTTTTGCCCCAAAAGTACCCAACAAAATTTTTTTTTGATTTTTCTACCAGTCTATCAAAGATTGTGCAACCATTTTGATGAATTTGGTACATAATTCACCAGTGTAAAAAAAAAGATACAAAATGATTCTCCAAAAAAACAAATGATGGTTCAGAGTCCAAGTGCTTCTTCAAAAAGCCTGGGCATTTTGTCCAACAATATAATTGATTAATATAAAAGAATGGAAAAGAATGCTCTTAGGGGGCAGTTTTGTATTTGTGCAGCATTGGTATTGTTGCTAGCATGTTAAAATGTTACTGTATATATAAAACATAAAGATTTCTGTTTTGTAAATTGCTCCTTTCTGCTTCTATATTCAGTGCAATATAATATAATGTACAAAAAAAGTGTTCTTCATATTCCCATGTGAACAATCCAGAGTTTTCTCATTTTGCAAAGGGAAGAAAAGACAGATCATTTTCTTAGATGCTGCTATCAGCAGAGTCAGGGCTGGTACACTCTTGTAGGGAGTCCCCAAACTCTAGGTTACTGGCATAGAGACAAACACTCACTGACAACCATTTGTGACCAGCTATGAAACACCATCTGCTGCATTTCAGGGAGCAAATGAACATCTCTTTCAAGTAATACAGGAGCCCAATGTTAACAGTCTAGAGACACCTCTAAAATGCTGCCAGGGTAGAGGATAGCAATTTTCCCTAGGTCGCATAGCAGTGCATAAATTTGGATGTTTAATGTTGTAGAGTTGATTGGTTTACAAAGTAGCTACATAATCTTAATGACAACCAACCCCACAACTACAGGGTATTTATATATTAACCCTTTAGTGACAGAGCCAATTTTGTACTTAAAGGGAAGGAGCTATCAAAAACATTTTTTTTACAGCAATTGTAAAAATGTAAAGAATTAATGTTTACATTTTCTTAAAAAATATTATCATTTGTTTATAATTTAGTAAAATATGAAAAATAATTTGAAAAGTTTTGGAATTTCCACTTTTAAACACTAGGGGGAGCAGCTGCTTAAATTTCAGAAAAACCTAGTGTACAAATAGCTCACATTACAGCACTGCAGTAATTATGGGCAGAGTCTGCTGACATGTGTGTGATGTCTCCTCTCCTCCCCTTCTGGGTGTTTGCTAAGGCCTCTTTCACACTTCAGTCTTTTGGCGTCAGTTTGAATCCGCCGTTTTCATCAAATAGCGGATCCGCCATTTTTTTTGGCGGATCCGCTATTTTCCCATAGACTTGCATTAGCGACGGATTGTGACGGATGGTCGTCCGTTCCATCCGCCATGTGACGGATCCGTCGAAATTTGGCAGACGTCATCTAGACATAGACGGACATTATAACGGTTTTTGTCTGCGCCGAAATGGCGGTTAGCGACGGATCCGTCGCGTCCGCCATTCCATAAAATGGCCGCCTATGGGCGACGGATCCGTCGCGACCATCATTTCGGCGGATCCGTCGCCCCAATCTGCTTTTTCAATTGCGCATGCTCCAAAAAGTAGATACTTTTCCCAGACAACCCCCAAGTAACGGATCCGTCAAAAAAACGGATCCGTTAGAACCGTTTTCTCAACAATTGTGATGGATCCGTCGATCCGTCACTATGTCGGAGCTGACTGACGCCAAACAACTGAAGTGTGAAAGAAGCCTAAGGGATAAGAGAGGATGATATTCAGGAACCCAGTGAGCAGCCATTTTGTTGGTGACTGCAGAGTAAGGCTGCCGTCACACTAGCAGTATTTGGTCAGTATTTTACATCAGTATTTGTAAGCCAAAACCAGGAGTGGAACAATTAGAGGAAAAGTATAACAGAAACATATGCACCACTTCTGCATTTATCACCCACTCCTGGCTTTGACTTACAAATACTGAGGTAAAATACTGACCAAATACTGCTAGTGTGACGGCAGCCTTAGGCTACTTTCACACTAGCGTTGTTGGCTGTACGTTGCAATGCGTCGTTCAGGAGAAAAAACGCATCCTGCAAAGTTGTCTGCAGGATGCATTTTTTCCCCATAGACTAACATTACCGACGCATTGCGACGTATTGCCACACGTCGCCATGCGACGGTTGCGTCGTGTTTTGGCGGACCGCCACCACAAAAAAAGGTTACATGTAACTTTTTTTGTGCGTCGAGACCGCCATTTTCGACCGCGCATGTGCGGCCGAAACTCCGCCCCCTCCTCCCCGGACCTTGCAATGGGGCAGCGGAAGCGTCGTAAGACTGCTTCCGCTGCCCACGTCGGGCATTTCTTTCACAGCATGCGTCGGTACGTCGGCCCGATGCACTGCGACGGGCCTGTACTGACACTAGTGTGAAAGCAGCCTTATACTGACAAGTAGACAGTCAAAGTTGCCCGCAGGATGCGTTTTTTCCCCATAGACTTTCATTAGCGACGCATTGCGACGTATGGCCACACGTCGCATCCGTCGTGCGACGGATGCGTCGTGTTTTGGCGACCGCGACGCACAAAAAAAAGTTCAATGTAACGTTTTTTTGTCCGTCGGTTCCGCTTTTTCCGACCACGCATGCGCAGCCGGAACTCCGCCCCCTCCTCCCCGCTCATCACAATGGGCAGCGGATGCGTCGTAAGACTGCATCCGCTGCCCACGTTGTGCTAAATTTAGCACAACGTCCGTCGGTACGTCGGGCCGACAGTTTGCAACGGCCCCGTACCGACAGAAGAGTGAAAGTAGCCTCAGCAGTCAGTATCACACAGGAGAGCATTATTAGATACATGTCTCAGCAAACAGTATCACACAGGATAGGATTAGATACACGGCTCAGCACAGTATCACACAGGATAGGATTAGATACACGGCTCAGCACAGTATCACACAGGATGAGATTAGATACACGGCTCAGCTCAGTATCACACAGGATAGGATTAGATACACGGCTCAGCACAGTATCACACAGGATAGGATTAGATACACGGCTCAGCACAGTATCACACAGGATAAAATTAGATACACGGCTCAGCACAGTATCACACAGGATAGGATTAGATACATGGCTCAGCACAGTATCACACAGGATAGGATTAGATACACGGCTCAGCACAGTATCACACAGGATAGGATTAGATACACGGCACAGCAGTCAGTATCACACAGGAGAGGATTAGATACACGGCTCAGAAGACAGTATCACACAGGAGAGGATTATTAGATACACGTCTCAGCAGACAGTATCACACAGGAGCGGATTAGATACACAGCTCAGCAGTCAGTATTCCACAGTATAGAATTAGATACACAGGTCAGCACAGTATAGGATTAGATACACAGGTCAGCATACAGTATCACACAGTAGAGGATTAGATACACGGCTCAGCACAGTATCACACAGGATAGGATTAGATACACGGCTCAGCAGTCAGTATCACACAGGAGAGGATTAGATACACGGCCGGCAGACAGTATCACACAGCAGAGGATTACATACATAGTTCAGCAGTCAGTATCACACAGTATAGTAATAGCTACACCACGGTCTGTTGTCCTTGATCAGTGGCTGCAGTGAGAGGCAGTGCAGGAGCAGCACAGCGAGACTCTACCCCTCCCCTGTGTTACCTCTCTGCATGATAAGGACAACAGACTGCAGCACTTCCTTCTCTCTAGGGATTCTAGAGATTACAGGCAGCAGAGAAGAGGACAGGGAACGGCCGCTGACAGTGTGAAGGATGGAGCTGCCCCTCCAACACCACGGCTCTCAAGTCATAGTGGAGCTCACAGGTACACTACTCCACTGTGGGCTGAAGAAAGATGGCGCTGATCTCCTGCCTCTGCTGTGATGTGAAGACAGCCCAGGGGGCATGGCCACATCACAGCAGGGAGCAGCACAATGATAGCTATGGGGTCAGATGCCGACCGCAGTCTCCTATGCCCAGGGCTGCTGTATTTGCAGAGTGTAAGTGTCGTGCAGCTACACTTACATTTCTGCAAAGCAAAATGGCGGCGCCGAGTGGCTGCAAAAATAATTAATAATAAAAAAGATATTAAAGTTAAAAAAAATAATTTTGTATTAAAAATAATTGTTTATATAAACAATCATTTTTAATACAAAAACAAAATTGCGGCACCTTCCCTTTAATGACCAAGCCAATTTTTACAATTCTGACCACTGTCACTTCATGAGTTTATAACTCTGGAGCGCTTTAACAAATCCCACTGATTTTGAGAATGTTTTTGTGACATATTGTTCTTCATGTTAGTGGTAACATTTCTTTGATGTGACTGGCATTTATTTATGAAAAAAATGGAAATTTGCAAAAAGTTTGAAAATTTTTCAATTTTCTAACTTTTAATTTTTGTGCCCTTAAATCAGAGAGCCATATTGCACAAAATAGCTAATAAATAACATTTCTCACATGTCTACTTTATATCAACACAATTTTGGAAACATCATTTTTTTGGTCAGGACGTTATAAATGTTAAAAAGTTGACCAGCAATTTCTCATTTTTCCAACAAAATTTACAAAACCATTTTTTAGGGACCACCTCACATTTGAAGTGAGATTGGGGGGTCAGTATAACAGAAAATACCCAAAACTGACACTATTCTAAACAACTGCACACTTTAAGGTGCGCAAAACCACATTCAAGAATTCAAGAAGTTTATTAATCCTTCAGGTGGTTTACAAGAACTAAAGCAATGTGGAAGAAAAAAATGAACATTTTACTTTTTTACTTTGGAACCAAACTTTTTATTTTCACAAGGGTACCAGGAGAAAAATGACAATAAAATTTGTTGTGCAATTTCTTCTGAGCACGCCGATACCCCATATGTGGGGAAAACCCACTGTTTGGGAACATGGCAGGGCTCAGAAGGGAGGGAGCACCGATTGACTTTTTGAACGCAAAATTGTCTGGAATTAATGGTGGGGCTCTCTGATTAGCTCTCTGACCGAGCACTCCGCCCTTCAATATGTGGTGGTTTTAATTACAGCAGGATCCTACCTACCCATAATTACAGGCTTTACTGATAGAGGTGTCCACATTCACTCAGGAATTCAGACATCAGCTTAAGAGAGGTATTCACATTGATACCTTAGAGACCCATCAGTTTTGAGACCACCTTGATGTTTGTTGATGGGCAGGCATGAATTGGCCAAACTATGTGCAAAATGTCTAATTTTTTCCTAGTATTCAGAAGCTGCATTGCTACTCATATTTCATATATTTCACATTGACATGCCTTAGCAGGATGGAGTGCAACTGTTTGTATACAGCTGTTTGAAAGAGTCACAGTCCATATCTCCTTCATTGTTTAACAGGCACAACTCAATATTTTTTGCTGCAGCTAAGCTTGATATTCCTGATTATTCCCATTCGCATGAATGAGATTAAGCTGTAGTAAATGGTAAGACAAGTCACAGCCACTACTGGAAGATAATAAATGGGATACACTTCAAATATATTCTACAAAGGCAGAAAGCTACCAATCAGTGGTGAGGGGCATATTTAGCCCAAGCTCATGGATATCAAAGACTACATAGCAGGAGGTGATCAATGAGAGCACTAGCAGAGCTGCAGCAGATAACACAGTTATTTATCAAAACTACAACAAGGAGCCCAGTAAATGCACACACTTGAAATCAGGAAATTTGCGTTTGTGCCTATTTCATGCTGCCTTCAAATAGGGAAGCATACACCTGGTGACAGATTCCCTAAAATAGAGTAAAATGACTTATTTGGTTCTTTAAATTGAGTGGTCTGTTGATCGGATGATTCATCTGCGTTTTAGATTGGTGAATATCTTCAGCATCAGATACTCTTTAAGCAAAATATCCATGTTGTTTATTTAAGTATGTGACTGTTAAGTATTTTTAATAGAAATATATAGCAATTATGTATTTTTCATTTAAGATTATAATCTGATAAAAGCAGGGGGTAAAAATGTCTGGGAAATGAAAGGTAATTCTCATTTTTAATATTATTAACCCCTCTGTCAATGGAGCTGTATGAGGGCTTATTTTTTTGCGCCTTGATTCATCATTTTTATTGATACCATTTTTACAGTAGAAGCAATGTTTTGATTGTCTCTTATTGGCTTTCATAGGAGAGCCATCATGACCAGCAAGGCTATCATGGCAACCTTTCGGCATTCAATAATTATGTTGGGAATGAACAGATATGCAGTTAGAACATAACCCATCTTTCCTTCACAGGTCATGTGCTGTAATTGCTGCTGTAAGAGATTGATAGCAGAATTTAAAAGGTTAACAGCTGCAGGCGGAGCTCCAGCTGTTATAAGAACATGATGGCTGAAAAATACAGCCATCATCTGTTGGTAAAAACTCACCTCCTGAGCCTGCGTCAAGGACAGGAAGATGACATATGAGGTACCATTGTTTGTAATATGTCAGTAATGAGTTTAAAATATAATATTTTTTTTAATATATTTGTATTGTGTTTTTGATTGTTGGTGTTATATATAACTGTTAAATTAAGCTCAAAAGATTGGTTTCCAAAGCTCAATAGATCATATAGTGTACCAATGAAAAGACAAAAGTAAAGCATAGAAAATCAGTAATATAACAAAAGGGAACAGGGAGTAACAAATTGTAAAAATGAACAGTAGGGAATACGGGTGTAAATAGTTCCACAAGGGGCGTAATTCAGTATTTTTCACCATAACGTACAGAAAGAATTGCGTGTCATGCTGCCAACCTTAGGAAACAATAATATACATCCAAGTAGATAAGTATAAGGTTTAGTAATGTTTCTAATGGAAGCAGAATAGACTTAAAGTTGTTACTGAGATAATATACAGTGGGGCAAAAAAGTATTTAGTCAGTCAGCAATAGTGCAAGTTCCACCACTTAAAAAGATGAGAGGCGTCTGTAATTTACATCATAGGTAGACCTCAACTATGGGAGACAAACTGAGAAAAAAAAATCCAGAAAATCACATTGTCTGTTTTTTTATCATTTTATTTGCATATTATGGTGGAAAATAAGTATTTGGTCAGAAACAAACAATCAAGATTTCTGGCTCTCACAGACCTGTAACTTCTTCTTTAAGAGTCTCCTCTTTCCTCCACTCATTACCTGTAGTAATGGCACCTGTTTAAACTTGTTATCAGTATAAAAAGACACCTGTGCACACCCTCAAACAGTGTGACTCCAAACTCCACTATGGTGAAGACCAAAGAGCTGTCAAAGGACACCAGAAACAAAATTGTAGCCCTGCACCAGGCTGGGAAGACTGAATCTGCAATAGCCAACCAGCTTGGAGTGAAGAAATCAACAGTGGGAGCAATAATTAGAAAATGGAAGACATTCAAGACCACTGATAATCTCCCTCGATCTGGGGCTCCACGCAAAATCCCACCCCGTGGGGTCAGAATGATCACAAGAACGGTGAGCAAAAATCCCAGAACCACGCGGGGGGACCTAGTGAATGAACTGCAGAGAGCTGGGACCAATGTAACAAGGCTTACCGTAAGTAACACACTACGCCACCATGGACTCAGATCCTGCAGTGCCAGACGTGTCCCACTGCTTAAGCCAGTACATGTCCGGGCCCGTCTGAAGTTTGCTAGAGAGCATTTGGATGATCCAGAGGAGTTTTGGGAGAATGTCCTATGGTCTGATGAAACCAAACTGGAACTGTTTGGTAGAAACACAACTTGTCGTGTTTGGAGGAAAAAGAATACTGAGTTGCATCCATCAAACACCATACCTACTGTAAAGCATGGTGGTGGAAACATCATGCTTTGGGGCTGTTTCTCTGCAAAGGGGCCAGGACGACTGATCCGGGTACATGAAAGAATGAATGGGGCCATGTATCGTGAGATTTTGAGTGCAAACCTCCTTCCATCAGCAAGGGCATTGAAGATGAAACATGGCTGGGTCTTTCAACATGACAATGATCCAAAGCACACCGCCAGGGCAACGAAGGAGTGGCTTCGTAAGAAGCATTTCAAGGTCCTGGAGTGGCCTAGCCAGTCTCCAGATCTCAACCCTATAGAAAACCTTTGGAGAGAGTTGAAAGTCTGTGTTGCCAAGCGAAAAGCCAAAAACATCACTGATCTAGAGGAGATCTGCATGGAGGAATGGGCCAACATACCAACAACAGTGTGTGGCAACCTTGTGAAGACTTACAGAAAACGTTTGACCTCTGTCATTGCCAACAAAGGATATATTACAAAGTATTGAGATGAAATTTTGTTTCTGACCAAATACTTATTTTCCACCATAATATGCAAATAAAATGATAAAAAAACAGACAATGTGATTTTCTGGATTTTTTTTTTCTCACTTTGTCTCCCATAGTTGAGGTCTACCTATGATGTAAATTACAGACGCCTCTCATCTTTTTAAGTGGTGGAACTTCCACTATTGCTGACTGACTAAATACTTTTTTGCCCCACTGTATATAAAGCCAGTGAAAACAAAGTATCAGAGCTCCCTTCAATTGCATAAGAGTTACAGCTTCTGCACCTCTTTACATTATTAGTCTACTCTACAGCAAAACTTTCTATTAAAATAACTTTCTATTTAAGAGTAATTTGAGTGTTAGACATTAAGTTGCAGCAAAATAACCTCCAATCTGTTCCAGGAATGAAAATGCTCCTCATTAACTTAAATGCGGCACACAGCCAAGGCCTCGTGCCAAAACCTCCTCCACAGTTGAAACCATACTTTTATTGTATGGAGCTTTGATGAACAACCTCTCATAATTAAGTGATGAGAATTGTCATTGGTGAGCGGGTCTTTCAGCTGAATTTGCACTTCTAGTCATTCTTTCCAAAATGCTAATGAAGTTGCTTGCAAGCAACTTTACAGTATACAGTATAGATACACACGCACATATAGGATATACAGTATGCATATATATACAGTATAATAATGACAATAATAATAATGGTCATTTATATTTCTGTAGCTCCAACATAATCCACAGAACATTTTTCTGCAGCTGGTATTGTATGGTCCAGCCATCGATATAACAAATAGGGTATTCACATAACATTGCATGAACAGGTACCTGTACAGTACAGCTGTATTAAGTACATGGAGGGTGGGTTAACAGGAACTATGAGGGTCCTGATTTTGAAAAAAAATTTGTAAGGGCAAAACAGGAATAGTTAGAGAAGTGAGGTAAGGCGATAGGCCAGTCTAAAGAAATTTGTTTTTAGGACACACTTAAAACTGTTCGCATTGGGAATTACCGGAATTGAATTGTCATTGGTGGTGCATTCCAGAGAATTAGTGCAGCACGTGAAAAACCTTGGAGATGGGAGTATTTTGGATAATTGAAGATGTTAGTCTATATATTTTTATATATACAGTCATGGCTGAATGTGTAGGTACCCTTGAAATTATTCCAGAGAATGAAGTATTTCTGCTAGAAAATTATTTGCAATTACACATGTTTTGTTATACACATGTTTATTTCCTTTGTGTGTATAGGATCAACATAAAAAACTGAGAAAAAAGGCAAATTGGACAAAATTTCACACAAAACCCACAAAATGGGCATTCTCAACTTAATATTTGTGTGTACACCCCATGATTAAATAACTGAAATCAATCGCTTCCTATAACTATCAAGAAGCTTCTTACACCTCTCAGCTGGAATTTTGGACCACTCTTCTTTCACAAACTGCTACAGGTCTCTCATATTTTAAGGGTACCATCTCCCAACAGCAATTTTAAGATTTTTCTACAGGTGTTCAAAAGGATGTAGATCCGGACACATTGCTGGCCTCTTCAAGAACTATCCAGCACTTGCTTTCCATCCATTTCTAACTAGGTGCTTCTTGAAGTAAGTTTGGGGTAATTGTCCTGCAGGAAGACCCATGACCTAGCTCGCAAACCCAGCTTTCTAACACTAGGCACTACATTGTGACCCAAAATCCTTTGGCAATCATCAGATTCCATGATGCCATGCACCCATTGACTGAGGCAGTAAAACAACTCCAAACATATTTGAACCTCCACCAAATTTGACTGTAGGCGTTGTGTTCTTTTGTTTGTAGGCCTCATTTCATTTTCTATAAACAGAAGAATGATATGCTTTACCAAAAAGCTCTATCTTGGTCTCATCTGTCCACAAAACAGTTTCCTAGAAGGATTTTGGCTTTCTCACATACATTTTGGAAAACTGCAGTCCAGCTTTTTTATGTCTCTGCGTCAGCATTGCGGTCCTCCTGTGTCTCCTGCCTTAGCGTTTCATTTGATTAAAATGTCGATGGATCATTTGCACTGACACTGAGGCACCCAGAGCCTGCAGCACAGCTTTAAATTCTTTGGAACATGATTGAGGCTGCCTATCCACCACCTGGATTATCCTGCATTGCATCCTTTCAAACATTTGTATCTGCTGTCCACATCTAGGGAGATTAGCTAAAGTGTCATGGGCTGTAAACGTCTTGATTATGTTGTGCACCATGGAAAAAGAAACATTAAGAACTCTAGAGACGGACTTGTAACTTTGAGATTGTTGATAATGTTCAACAATTTTTGGTTTTCAAGACCTCAACTTTCTTATCGTCTTAAATAGTGTTGAGCATTCCGATACCGCAAGTATCGGGTATCGGGCGATACTTGCGGTATCGGAATTCCGATACCGAGATCCGATACTTGCCGCATATCGGATACCGGAATCGGAAGTTCCCAGGATTCAAACTGCACGAATTCAGCCAATGAGGAATGATTCCAAGTGTGGGCACATCCTGTTCAGCATGGTGGGCATGAAACTACTGGCAAGGCTGTGATTGGCTGCTGAAATGATGTCATGCTGCAGTTTAAAAGTCGCTGGCGCCATTTTGGGCTCACTCTGCTGTGAATTCAGTTAGTGACAGGACGCTGTGTCTGACTGAGGGCAAGTTGAGATAGCGATTTGCTTCTTTGTGCTTTTCCCAGGCTAATTTAGCAACCGCTGTGTGTTCACCTTGCTTTTGCCTTGCAGTGCTGTTTTCACAGCGATCTGCAAGGTCTGTGTGTGTGTGTGTGTGTGTGTGTGTGAGTGCAGCCCACTCTGTAGTCTGTGTGCAGCCATAGCTGGTTGTATTCAGGTCAGGGTGGTTCACTGCCTCATACTGTTCTATCCATTCCATTGTCCTTTTTTGCAAGTAGTGCAGGCTGCTGCACATTTTTTTCAAATAATTCCTATTAGTGACTTTCCACCCGTATCCAGCTAAATTGTGGAAAAACACTACATAGGATAACGTAGAGGAGGTTTTTGGGGCCTTGCAGCGCCGTTTACGGCTGTCTGCACGGTCTCCGTGTGAGTGCAGCTCGCCCTGTAGTCTGTGTGCAGCCACAGCCGGTTGTATCCAGCTCAGGGTGGTTCACTGACTCATACAGTTCTATCCATTCCATTGTCCTTTTTTGCAAGTAGTGCAGGCTGCTGCACATTTTTTTCAAATAATTCCTATTAATGACTTTCCACCCGTATCCAGCTAAATTGTGGAAAAACACTACATAGGATAACCTAGAGTAGTTTTTTGGGGCCTTGCAGCGCTGTTTACGGCTGTCTGCACGGTCTCCGTGTGAGTGCAGCTCGCCCTGTAGTCTGTGTGCAGCCACAGCCAATTGTATCCAGCTCAGGGTGGTTCACTGACTCATACAGTTCTATCCATTCCATTGTCCTTTTTTGCAAGTAGTGCAGGCTGCTGCACATTTTTTTCAAATAATTCCTATTAGTGACTTTCCACCCGTATCCAGCTAAATTGTGGAAAAACACTACATAGGATAATGTAGAGGAGGTGAGTGCAGCTCTCCCTGTTGTCAGTTAATCCCCCAAAAAATAAATAAAGAATAAAGTTCACCAAACACACCACTTTACAGTTGTGTAGGCCACATTAGCTCATATTAAAGTCTAGTCCACACTTTAGAAAATTAGTGTTTCTTATACCTGTTAGGAGCTGTTCAGGAATAAGCACACTAAGCTGTTAGTACTTTTCTGCTTATCTTTATCAGTCAACCAAGATGAAGAAGGCAGGGAGTAAGGCACGTGGGCATGGGCGCGGAGCAGGGAGAGGACGTGGGGATTCTGTGCCTGCTGCGGGCACCGGTGACTCATCATCACCCAGTTTCAGCAGGGAACAGTCCTTCATGCGCAGCTTTGTCGGAGAACGCCGTACACCGCTGCTGCATGAAGACCAAATTGAAGCCGTTGTCGGATGGATGGCAGCTAAGAGCTAACGCATTGACTTCAATTAGTGCCACATCCTCTCAGACACAGAGCACTGGAGAGCACCCATCTGTCTCTTTGCCACCTGCCAAATTGCCCAGGCAGACAGAGAGCCCAGGACAGGAGCCGTCTCTACTTCTGTTCTCTGAATCTCTTGGCTTGGAAACAGGGGGCCAGCCAAGCAGCATTGGAGAAATGGAAGAAGAGGCAGTGTGCAGTGATGCCCAACAGCTTTTTCTCTCTGAGTCTGAAGAGGCGGGTGGGCCAGTGCCTCCGGTCACCACACCGCAGAACGCATCCACTGATGACACTCAGGTGCCACTTTCTGGTGCGTGCTCTGCTGCTGAGACTACCCAGGAGGAGCAGTTGGTGGCAGAGGGTAGTGTAGATGATGAGGTCCTTGGCCCATCGTGGCGTGAGGGACAGGAAGGTGGTGGGAGCAGCTCTGAGGAAGAGATTCCCCGAATGGGCCAAAGAGGGAGAGGGAGGGGGAAGACTGCGGATCCTGTAGCCTCCACTTTGGCACCCGTTAGGAGCGTGTCTCTTCCAAAAGCCAAAAAGGGCGCTCCCAAGACTTGCAGTGCCTGGTCCTTTTTTGACACAGTTGCAGATGACATTTGCTATGTCAAATGCAAGGTGTGTCATCACAAAATCAAAAGAGGGAGAAATGTCAGCAACCTCAATACCTCCAACATGTGGAAACATGTGCGGACCAGGCACGCGGTGGAGTTACAGAAACACACTGAAGAGCTAGGCCAACCAACAGCGGCAGCTACCACCTCTTCAGCTCGTGTTGCCTCTTCCTCCAGCTCACACACAGCTGGTTCGGCTTCCTCCCAGGATCGCCATGGAAGAAACTCTGGCACTGATGTCCAGAGACCCACTGTAATTCCACCCGCAGCACCACGTTCCCAGTCATCCTCACACTCCCAGCCCAGTCTACAGCCATCGTTAGTACAGGCATAGGAGAAAAGGCGGCCTTTCTCGGCAAACCACCCACGAGCACAGGCTCTGACTGCAGGCATTGCCAAACTTCTGTCACTGGAAATGCTGTCATTCAGGCTGGTGGAGACTGACAGCTTCCGTGACTTGATGTAATTGGCAGTCCTACAGTACAATGTGCCCAGCCGCTTTTATTTCAGCAGGCAAGCCGTCCCTGCCCTGCACAAGCATGTGGAGGGACACGTAAAACACGCGCTACTGAACGCCGTCAGTAGCAAGGTCCACCTCACCACCGATGCGTGGACCAGTCAACATGGACAGGGGTGATACCTTTCCCTCACTGCCCATTGGGTTAATGTTGTTGAGACGGGTACAGATCGTGCGAGTGGCGCAGGACGTGTCCTGCCCACCCCAAGGGTTGCAGGAATCCAGTCTGTATGCATTGACTCCTCCTCTTACACAAGTTCCTCAGAATCATCGCTGCAGGAGCCGTCACAGTCCACCTCCACATGGACCCGTGAACGTTTACCTGTTACGACCGACATGAGCACAGCCGTGGCCAAACGTCAACAGGCCATCTTAAAATGAATTTCTTTGGGGAATCGAAGCCACACAGCGCAGGAGCTCTGGAATGCCATCAAGCAGGAGAGCGATGTGTGGTTTCTGGCAGCGAATCTCCAGCCAGGCATGGTAGTGTGTGATAATGGCCGAAATCTGGTGGCAGCTCTGGGCCTCGGCAACCTCACTCACATCCCATGTCTGGCACATGTGCTCAACTTGGTCGTGCAGAGTTTTTTGAGGGACTATCCGGATTTTGATGCACTGCTGCACAAGGTCCGCCTAGAGTGTGCTCACTTGCGGCGTTCCAGCACGGCAAAATCGCGCATTGCGGCTCTGCAGCGCCGTTTCCGCCTTCCGGAACATCGCATCATATGTGACCTACCTACCAGGTGGAATTCCACGTTACATATGTTGGAGCGGTTGTGTGAGCAGCAGCAAGCAGTAATGGAGTACCAGCTGCATCAGGCGCAAAGAAGTCGCACTCCGCGCCGTTCAGACTTCACAACCACAGAGTGGGCCACTATGAAGGATGTCTGCCAGGTTTTGCGTCCCTTCGATTATTCCACGCGGATGGCGAGTGCAGATGATGCACTAGTCAAAATGACTGTCCCCCTTATCTGCCTGCTTGAAAAATCACTGCAAACGCTAAGGGATGATGTTGTGGAAGAGGTGGAGGATGAGGATTCACCATTTCCATCATCTTCTGGACAGTCAGCGCCACGTGGTTCCTCACAAACGCGTAGGCAGGGGACACTTTGTGAGGAGGATGAGGAGGAGTCAATGGAGGAGGAAGACATCCATCCAGAGGAGGGAGTTACACAATTGTCCAGTAGTCAGTATGTACAGCGAGGGTGGGGTGATGAAGAGTGGGCAGAGCTCACACCTCAAGCAGGGGACAGCGTTTCTTGGCCAGTTGGCAGTCTGCAGCACATGGTTGATTACATGCTGCAGTGCCTGAGAAAAGACCGCCGCATCACCCACATTCTCAACATGTCTGATTATTGGGTGTTCACCCTCCTCGATCCTCGCTACCGGGACAACGTACAAAGCCTCATCACACCGTTGAACCGGGAGCGTAAAATGCGGGAGTACCAAGACACACTGGTGAATTCCATCATCTTCTCCAGTCCAACTGAGAGAAGTGCTGCTAGTGCTTTACAAAGCAGCTCAGTGCGTCCAGGCAGTGGAGGAGGCTCTGCACAAAGAGGGAGCAGAAGCAGTGCCTCTGCCCAAGGCAAGACCAGTATGGCCCAACTGTGGCACAGTTTTGTGTGCCCGCCACAAATGTCTACACCATCACAGACGGCTCCAGTCAGCAGGAGGCAATGGTTCCGTCAGATGGTGACAGACTACATGTCTTGCCCTCTTGCTATACTCCCAGACGGCTCTTCCCCTTTCAATTTTTGGGTCTCTAAGCTGGATACATGGCCAGAGCTAAGCCAGTATGCATTGGAGGTGCTGGCTTGCCCTGCGGCTAGTGTATTATCGGAACGCGTCTTTAGTGCTGCAGGTGGTGTACTAACTGACCGTCGCATGCGACTATCCTCCGATAACGTTGAGCGGCTTACTTTCCTGAAAATGAACCAGGCCTGGATCTCGCAGGAATTTGCCACTCCTCTTCCTGATTAAATAATTGGGTGACTGTCTACAGTATCCAGGTCTCCTGTTGTGTTCATCTTTCTACCACTTGAACTGTTATTCCTGGGCTCCAACACCGCCAGTTGAGGCTCTGAAGTGCCGTCTGCACAGTCAAAACATACGACCCAGTGTTATTGGGTGTCAGTAACGTCAGCTGATCCCCAGCTGCGTAGCCGGCAATGTGTCCTGTGACCGCCACGCTGACACAACAACTGAAATGTAAGGGAACCTGTCCCCCCCTCCCCCAGGCGTTTGTTACTGAAATAGCCACCTTGTGCAGCAGTTATGCTGCACAAGGAAAAGGTAACTATTTTTGTTTAGCTCCTTGCACACGCAGAACTTAACACTTTTAAAGTGTGTCCACTGATACCGTAAAACCATCCCAGAGGTGGGACTTTCCTTTGTAATGTGACGCAGAACACCCATCATTCCTACCCCCTTGGCGACGTGCGCCGCCTCCTCCGCGTTGTTTAATTCTGTCCCGGAGCCAGCACAGTTATGTTATCCCTTGGCCAGGCACACTTTGCGGTGCCCGTCTTCTGACATCATTTGGTGTCAGGCTGGCTGCGCCTGTGCGGCCGCGCTGGCTGAGATCCCGCCTCGCAGTGTCTTCTGATTTAATCACACTGCAGGCCTGGGATCCATGGGCATGCGCAGTGCATATCTTCACCTCCGCCTCTCACTCATCTCCCTCCACCTTCTTCAGACTGTGCGCCGTCAGCTGATCCCTAATAGCATGCCACGGCCGTGACACCGCACAGTCTGAAGAAGCCGGAGGGAGGGGAGTGAGAGGCAAGGATATGCACTGCGCATGGCCATGGATCCCAGGCCCGCGGTGGGATTACATTAGACGACACTGCGAGGCAGGATCTCGGCCAGCGCGGCCTCACAGGCGCAGCCAGCCTGACACCAAATGATGTCAGAAGACGGGCACCGCAAAGTGCGCCTGGCCAAGGGATAACATAACAGCACAGGCTCCAGGACGGAATCAAGCAACGCTGAGGAGGCGGCGCATGGCACCAAGGGGGTAGGAATGACGGCTGGGCTGCGTCACATTAGAAAGGAAAGTCCCACCTCCGGGATGGTTTTACGGTATCAGTGGACACACTTTAAGTGTTTAGTTCGGTGTTTGCAAGGAGCATAATGAAAAGAGTCACCTTTTCCTTTGGCATCCTTTGTGATGCAAAAGCTGGCTCTTTCATCTACAAACGCCTTTTGGGGTGTGGGTTAAAGGTTCCATTTCGACTTGCTCCAATCAGGCTTCGGCCTAAACGGTGTTCCTCTGCACCTCCTGCTGTCCCTGGGCTCCAACACCGCTAGTTGGTGCCTGGAAGTGCTGTCCGGACAGTCAACAGTCGCTCCTCTGTTATTGGGGTTCAGTAACGTCAGCTGCTCCCCTGCTGTGTGTGCTGCAATACCTCCTATCTGCTCCTCCTGCTGTCCCTGGGCTCTAACACCACCAGTTGGTGCCTGGAAGTGCTGGTTGCACAGTTAACACTTGCTGCCGTGTTATTGGGGTTCAGTAACGTCAGCTGCTCCCCTGCTGTGTGTGCTGCAATACCTCCTATCTGCTCCTCCTGCTGTCCCTGGGCTCTAACACCGCTAGTTGGTGCCTGGAAGTGCTGTCCGCACAGTCAACAGTCGCTCCTCTGTTATTGGGGTTCAGTAACGTCAGCTGCTCCCCTGCTGTGTGTGCTGCAATACCTCCTATCTGCTCCTCCTGCTGTCCCTGGGCTCTAACACCGCCAGTTGGTGCCTGGAAGTGCTGGATGCACAGTTAAAGGGCCACTGTCACCCCCCTCCAGCCGTTATAAACTAAAAGAGCCACCTTGTGCAGCAGTAATGCTGCATTCTAACAAGGTGGCTCTTTTAGTTTTAGGTTCAAGTATACCCCAAATAAAGCGTTTTTATACTTTGCCACAATTCCTGTCTCTAGCCAGGGAGGCGGGTCCTCACTCCCCAGCTTGGCCAGCTCCTCTGCCGTCACTCACATCTTCCTGCGTTTTCGGCGCCGCCCCCTCAGCGCTGTTATAGTTTCAAATCCGGCGCCTGCGCTGTGTACTAGTGTCCTGCGCAGACGCAGTAAGCTCAGAATATTCCGTGTAATGGCTGATACCAGAGAACAAAAGACATCCACAGAAACCAGGATGGATCTGCTGCACAGCAAATAGCTGTAGGACCTGCGATGATGTCACTGCCATGTGATTAGGGCAGTCACATGGCAGTGACATCATCGCAGGTCCTACAGCTATTTGCTGTGCAGCAGATCCATTCTGGTGTTCTGTGGATGTCTTTTGTTCTCTGGTATCAGCCATTACATCAGACGGCCAGAGCTTACTGCGTCTGCGCAGGACACCAGTACACAGCGCAGGCGCCGGTTTTGAAAGATAACAGCGCTGAGGGGGCGGCGCCGAAAGCCACTGAAGATTGGAGAGACAGCAGAGGAGCTGGCCAAGCTGGGGAGTGAGGACCCGCCTCCCTGGCTAGAGACAGAAATTGTGGCTAAGTATAAAAACGCTTTATTTGGGGTATACTTGAACCTAAAACTAAAAGAGCCACCTTGTTAGAATGCAGCATTACTGCTGCACAAGGTGGCTCTTTTAGTTTATAACGGCTGGAGGGGGGTGACAGTGGCCCTTTAACACTTGCTGCCGTGTTATTGGGGTTCAGTAACGTCAGCTGCTCCCCTGCTGTGTGTGCTGCAATACCTCCTATCTGCTCCTCCTGCTGTCCCTGGGCTCTAACACCGATAGTTGGTGCCTGGAAGTGCTGTCCGCATAGTCAACAGTCGCTCCTCTGTTATTGGGGTTCAGTAACGTCAGCTGCTCCCCTGCTGTGTGTGCTGCAATACCTCCTATCTGCTCCTCCTGCTGTCCCTGGGCTCTAACACCGCTAGTTGGTGCCTGGAAGTGCTGTCCGCACAGTCAACAGTCGCTCCTCTGTTATTGGGGTTCAGTAACGTCAGCTGCTCCCCTGCTGTGTGTGCTGCAATACCTCCTATCTGCTCCTCCTTCTGTCCCTGGGCTCTAACACCGCCAGTTGGTGCCTGGAAGTGCTGGATGCACAGTTAACACTTGCTGCCGTGTTATTGGGGTTCAGTAACGTCAGCTGCTCCCCTGCTGTGTATCCGGCAACGTGTCATGCGACCGCCATGCTGGCACAACTAACAGACATTTACATGCCTCCAGTGCAGGCTTCGGCCTACACTCTGCTCCTCCAGCTGTCCCTGGGCTCCAACACTGCTGGTTGCTGCCCGGAAGTGCTGTTTGCACAGAGCCAAACACCTCGCCATTGTGTTAGTGGGGTCCAATAACGTCAGCTGCTCCCCTGCTGTGTATCCGGCAACGTGTCATGCGACCGCCACGCTGGCACAACTAACAGACATTTACATGCCTCCAGTGCAGGCTTCGGCCTACACTCTGCTCCTCCGGCTGTCCCTGGGCTCCAACACTGCTGGTTGCTGCCCAGAAGTGCTGTTTGCACAGAGCCAAACACCTCGCCATTGTGTTAGTGGGGTCCAGTAACGTCAGCTGCTCCCCTGCTGTGTATCCGGCAACGTGTCATGCGACCGCCACGCTAGCACAACTAACAGACATTTACATGCCTCCAGTGCAGGCTTCGGCCTACACTCTGCTCCTCCGGCTGTCCCTGGGCTCCAACACTGCTGGTTGCTGCCCGGAAGTGCTGTTTGCACAGAGCCAAACACCTCGCCATTGTGTTAGTGGGGTCCAGTAACGTCAGCTGCTCCCCTGCTGTGTATCCGGCAACGTGTCATGCGACCGCCACGCTGGCACAACTCAAATTTAAGGGAACCTGCCCACCCCCACCCCCCCAGGCGTTTGTTACTGAAAGAGCCACCTTGTGCAGCAGTAATGCTGCAGAAGGAAAAGGTGGCTCTTTTAATTATGCTCCTTTCAAAGGCTGAACTAGACACTTATGAAATGTGTCTTCTCACACCGTTTAACCATCCTAGAGGTGGGACTTTCCTTTGTAATGTGACGCAGCCCAGCCGTCATTCCTACCCCCTTGGCGCCGTGCGCCGCCTCCTCAGCGTTGTTTGATTCTGTCCCGGAGCCTGCGCTGTTATGTTATCCCTTGGCCAGGTACACTTAGCGCTGCCCATCTTCTGACATCATTTGGTGTCAGGCTGGCTGCGCCTGTGCAGCCGCCCTGGACGAGATCCCGCCTCGCAGTGTCTTCTGATTTAATCACACTGCGGGCCTGGGATCCATGGGCATGCGCAGTGCATATCTTCACCTCCGCCTCTCACTCATCTCCCTCCACCTTCTTCAGACTGTGCGCCGTCAGCTGATCCCTAATAGCATGCCACGGCCGTGACACCGCACAGTCTGAAGAAGCCGGAGGGAGGGGAGTGAGAGGCGAGGATATGCACTGCGCATGGCCATGGATCCCAGGCCCGCGGTGGGATTACATTAGACGACACTGCGAGGCGGGATCTCGGCCAGCGCGGCCGCACAGGCACAGCCAGCCTGACACCAAATGATGTCAGAAGATTGGCAGCGCTAAGTGTGCCTGGCCAAGGGATAACATAACAGCGCAGGCTCCGGGACCGAGAATAAAGCAACGCTGAGGAGGCGGCGCACGGCGCCAAGGGGGTAGGAATGACGGCTGGGCTGCGTCACATTACAAAGGAAAGTCCCACCTCCGGGACAGTTTAACGGTGTGAGGGGACACATTTCATAAGTGTCTAGTTCAGCCTTTGACAGGAGCATAATTAAAAGAGCCACCTTTTCCTTTTGCATCATTAGTGCTGTACAAGATGGCTTTTTCAGCAACAAACGCCTGGGGTGGGGGTTAAAGGTTCCCTTTCAACTTGCTCCAGTGCAGGCTTCGGCCTACACTCTGCTCCTCCTGCTGACCCCGGGCTCTAACACCGCCAGTTGGCGCCCGGAAGTGATAGCTGCACAGAGAAAAACACCAGCCAATGTGTCAGTGGGGTTCAGCACCGCCAGCTGTTCCCCTGCTGTGTAGCTGGCAACGTGTCCTGCAAAAGCCACGCAGACACAAAGCTGCCGCCAGTGCAGGATTCGGCCTACACTCTGCTCCCTCTGCTCCTCCTGCTGACCCTGGGCTCTAACACTGCCAGTTGCTGCCCGGAAGAGCTAGCTGCACAGAGCCAAACACCTCACCAATGTGTCAGTGGGGTTCAGCAACGCCAGCTGTTCCCCTGCTGTGTAGCCGGCAACGTGTCCTGCAAAAGCCACGCTGTCCTGCAAAAGCCACGCAGACACAAAGCTGCCGCCAGTGCAGGCTTTGGCCTACACTCTGCTCCCTCTCCTCCTGCTGACCCTGGGCTCTAACACCGCCAGTTGGCACCCGGAAGTGCTGGCTGCACAGAGAAAAACACCAGCCAATGTGTCAGTGGGGTTCAGCACCGCCAGCTGTTCCCCTGCTGTGTAGCTGGCAACGTGTCCTGCAAATGCCACGCAGACACAAAGCTGCCGCCAGTGCAGGCTTCGGCCTACACTCTGCTCCCTCTCCTCCTGCTGACCCTGGGCTCTAACACCACCAGTTGGCACCCGGAAGTGCTGGCTGCACAGAGAAAAACACCAGCCAATGTGTCAGTGGGGTTCAGCACCGCCAGCTGTTCCCCTGCTGTGTAGCTGGCAACGTGTCCTGCAAAAGCCACGCAGACACAAGAACTGAAATTGAAGGGAACCTGTCCCCCCCCAGGCGTTTGTATGTATTACAGCCACCTTGTACAGCAGTCATGCTGCATTTGTGCAAGGTGGCTCATAAACTTATTCTCCTTGCACACGTGGAACTGAACACGTATAAAATGTGTCTCCTGAGACCATGAAACAGTCCCTGAGGTGTGACTTTCCTTTGTAATGACACGCTGCAACCCCCTTGGTAGCGCTGCCCGTCTTCTCACATCATTGTTTCGCTGGCTGCGCCTCTGCAGCTGCCCTGCCCGACACAACGCCCCTCGGTGTCTTATTTATTTTGACTGCGAGGGTGTGATTGACGGGCATGAGCAGTGCACATGTTCGCCTGTCACTCATCTCCTTCCGCCTTCTTCAGACTGTGCGGCTTCATGGCCGTGGCATGCGATAAGGGATCAGCTGACGCCGCACAGTCTGAAGCAGGTGTAAGGACCCGAGTGAGAGGCTAACATATGTATTGCGCAAGGCCATGAATCCCAGCCCCGCAGTGTGAAACAATGTAAAGACACTGCTGGGCTGGGATTCATGGGCATCGCGAACCGCACCAGCCGACATCAAATGATGTCAGAAGACGAACAGCGCATGGCCAAGGGATAACGCAACAGCGCAGACTCCTGTACAGCAAAATGCGATGCTCAGGAGGCCGCGCCAAGCACCAAGGTGGTATTTTTGCCAGCTGTGCTGCGTCTCATTAAGAAGGGAACTCACTGCTCCAAGACAGTTTTGACTGTATAAGGGCCTAAATGTGGTACGTGTTTCATTCAGCGTGTGCAAGGAACAAAATTAAAAGAGCAACAAGGTGTGGCTCTTCTAGTTTGAAACACCTGAGGGGGGGTTAAAGGTTACCTTTAAAATTGGTTCAATTAGGCTTCGGCCTACACTCTGCTCCCTCTCCTCCTGCTGTCCCTGGGCTCTAACACTGCCAGTTGTTGCACGGAAGTGCTGGCTGCACAGAGCAAAACACCCTCCACTCTGTCAGTGGGGTTCAGCACCGCCAGCTGTTCCCCTGCTGTGTAGCTGGCAACGTGTCCTGAAAATGCCATGCAGACACAAAGCTGCCGCCAGTGCAGGCTTCGGCCTACACTCTGCTCCCTCTCCTCCTGCTGACCCTGGGCTCTAGCACCGTCAGTTGGCGCCCGGAAGTGCTAGCTGCACAGAGCAAAAGACCCGCCAATGTTTCAGTGGGGTTCAGCACCGCCAGCTGTTCCCCTGCTGTGTAGCTGGCAACGTGTCCTGCAAATGCCACGCAGACACAACAGACCTCCAAATGCCTCCAGTGCAGGATTCGGCCTACACTCTGCTCCCCCTGCTGACCCTTTGCTCCAACCCCACTAGTTGGGGCTGTAAGAAGACAAGCTTGAATAGGTCCCCATCCTGGTTCCAGTACCGTCAGCTGGTTCCGGGCAGAGCCTTTGGCTTAGGTGCCTCCCTCTGGGTATCCGAGTTCCACCAACGTCAGGTGGTCCTTGGTAGTGCTTTCAGGCACGGGTACCTCCTGCTTAGTAACCGGGTTCCAGTAACGTCAGCTGGTCCTCGGTAGTTCCATTGGCTCTTGGACCTTCGGCTACCCATCCGGGTTCCAGTACCGTCAGCTGGTTCTCGGCAGTGTCTTTTGCTCTTGTACCTTCTGCTCCCCATCCTGGTTCCAGTACCATCAGCTGGTTCCAGGCAGAGCCTTTGGCTTAGGTGCCTCCCTCTGGGTATCCGAGTTCCACCAACGTCAGGTGGTCCTTGGTAGTGCTTTCAGGCACAGGTACCTCCTGCTTAGTAACCGGGTTCCAGTAACGTCAGCTGGTCCTCGGTAGTTCCATTGGCTCTTGGACCATCGGGTAGCCATCCGAGTTCCAGTTCCATCAGCTGTTTCTCGGCATTTTCTCAGCCTTCTTGTACCTTCTGCTACATTTCCAAGTTCAAGACCCTAAAGACGATGACCCGGAAGACTACCCCTAAGATGACGACGACACCAGAGATGACAACCACTGAGATGACGACGAC
The DNA here is from genome assembly GCF_051348905.1 of Ranitomeya variabilis. Lineage (NCBI taxonomy): Eukaryota > Metazoa > Chordata > Amphibia > Anura > Dendrobatidae > Ranitomeya > Ranitomeya variabilis. Next base: position 672,490,361 of record NC_135233.1, on the reverse strand, counting down.
CCTGGAGACGATGACCCTGAAGACCACCCCGATGACGACGACCCCGGAGACGACGACCCTGGAGACGACGACGACATGGGAGACCGAGAAGCAGAAGAACAAGAGGCTGCAGAACAAAGAGCAGAAGAACATTAAGCATAACACTAAATATCAGAGCAAAAGATATTATCTAAATTATAAGCAGAAGAAGACTAAGCAGTGTATGGGGGTGAGTCCGTTCCTCCTCGTGGTGCCCCTGGATAAAGCCTGATGCTGCAGGCCAAGCTGAACACGGACAAATGTAACTCTTTTGTGACAGGCAGAACGGAAGGTGTAATCTTCAAACTTTTATAGATAACAACTACGGGAATGCCTGTCACAAATAAGAATATGATGAAGAAGTTGAATATGAAGAAGAATAATAGTTAAATGAAAAGAATATGAACAATGTAACAAAAAAAAATTATAGGTAGATGATGAAGAAGAAGATGAATAAGGTGAAGAAGAACTTGATGTCAAAGATGCTGATGATGATGAAGAAGAAAGTGTGGGAGAAGTAAAAAAGAGGGTGAAGGGTGTGGAAGTAGTGAAACATCAATATCTGACAAAATAAAAAAAATCTTAACATAGTCAATATCTTTGTAACTCCGAACGTCTTAAATTTTTTTTTAAATTCCTGCTATTCTATTTGATTGGGCTAAACCTCTGTGCCTTTAATGTCTCCGCCACCTCCCCCAATACATCCTACATTATTCTTAGTTGTTTTCCTTCATGTAGAATGAACCTACAAGGAAAGAAAGGGTTTATTTTAATTCCGATATTTTCGTCCCATTGACTTGCATTGGTATCGGGTATCGGTATCGTCAAGATCCGATATTTTGCTGGTATCGGCCGATACTTTCCGATACCGATACTTTCCGATATCGGAAGGTATCGCTCAACACTAGTCTTAAATTCTCCATGCTTAGTATGGCACACACAGACACACAATGCATAGATTGAATCAACTTCTCCCCTTTTTATCTGGTTACAGGTGTGATTTTTATATTTCGCACACCTGTTATTTACCACAGATGAGTTTGAACAATCATCACATGCTTGACACAATGTTGTTTACCCACAATTTTGTCCATCCAATTTTGGGGGTTTTGTGTGAAATTATGTCCAGTTTGCCATTTGTTTTCTTGTTTTTTTGTGTGTTTTTCCAATATACACAAAGGAAATAAATATATGTTTAGCAAAACATTTGTAATTGCACTAATTTTCTGAGAGAAATGCTTCATTTTCCAGAATCATTTCAAGGATGCCAACAATTTCAGCCATAACTGTGCAAGCATACACATATATACTCATATATGTGTATATGCGTTTGTACTTTCATGGAAAGAATTTTTTTCTCATAGTCTATTTTAGACATGGCATCTCATATTCATTCAATAATAATAATGGTGGTTTACACTTTTGTCGTACCTTTAGACCAATCAGAGTAAAGGAATACCATTGGTATACTTCCTCTCCTGCACAGCATATTCCAGGTCATTTCCACATTACCTTAAAGGGAATCTGACACCCCCTAGCATGAATAGGACCTATTAATATGGGCATACAGGTAATGGAAATGTTAAGCTAGTCCTAACTCTAAGCCTCATATTAGTAGTATTGCTGCTGAGAAATCTTATATTCTGTCTTTATGTTAATGATTTCTTCCAGGCTCCAGGGTGTGTGGTGCCTGGAAGAAATCCCTGCCTCCTGTTTAAAATGCAACTCCCCTCCCATGCACGGCCGTTACGGCTCCGGAATATTGCACCTGCACCATGCACTCCCTCAGAAATACATACCTCTTTCTACCCTCTATGGGCGCTATATGTTTCTATTAACCTTTTAAGGACTGGGGGTATTTCCGTTTTTGCATTTTCCTTTTTTGCTCTCCTTCTTCCCATGGCCATAACTTTATTTTTAGTCAAAATGGCCACGTGAGGGCTTGTTTTTTGCAGGACAAGTTGTTCTTTATGTTGGCAGATATGCAACTGACACAGACTTATTTGTGTGCAGGAGGAGTTTACAGTTTTCTGACAGCAGATGGTGATGTTCTTACTGTTATATGCTTAGTTGAATGTAATGCATATACTTGTTGTACTTTGGTTTCACTCTCTCTCTGGTAAAAAGATCTTTTTAGACTTCCTGTTATGCTGTATTAAGAAGCTGTACTTCATGTTCTTTGCAGATAAAAGTTGAATTACCCCATATAATCTACTCTTACAAATTTCTTCTGTGACCAAACTATGCAACACTTTTGAACAACACAATTGGTTTTGCCATGTTGCGTACTACAAAAAAAAGTGCAATCCCACAGTTGTTTTTTGTTTGGCTTTTTACTAGGTTCACTAAATGCTAAAACTGACCTGCCATTATAATTCTCCAAGTCATTATGAGTTCATTGACACCAAACATGTCTAGGTTCTTTTTTTATTTAAGTGGTGAAAAAAAATTCCAAACTCTGTTAAAAAAAAGTTTGGGTGGCGCTCACAGCAAGCTGGCACTGACAACCATTGTGGTCTCCAGGAGACCTCCGGTTGTCATGCCATCACACCGGTGACCTGCGATCACGTGACAGGTTCACTGGTGTGCGTATTTCTGGCGCGATTGCCGGAAGTGCGATTTAAATGCTTCTGTCAGAGTTTGACAGCAGCATTTAGCTGGTTAATTGCTGCGGGTGGATCGCGATTCCACCCGTGGCTATTGCGGGCACATGACATGTCACCGGAAAGATGGGGGCTCAGTGCCAGAGCCCACATCAAAGGGAGGGAGTCTGACATCAGCGTAAATATACTCCCAATGTCGGACAGGGGTTAAACACATCCATTTGTGGAAATTATTATTATTCTAAGATCTACTAATTAAAATCTACTTTGTTAGTGAACAAACCCCTTTAATGTATACTAAGGTGTTCTTTTCAATGGCAGCAAACTAATATCTTGAATGCAAAGAAAAACAAGGTATAACATAGAAAATATTTGTAGAAGCCCCACATCAGTATTATTATACTACAGTATTAAAGATATCTTCATTTTATAAAGCAATAAAACTATTCATTAAATCAGAGAAACACTGGCACAATATAAATATAGGCATAGTGCGAGATAATGGAAGGACAATACTTACTGTGGGCTTTGCCTAACAGTCTGAAACCAAGCACCAGATAATAGGATCAGCCGTATGATTTAAATATGTTTCTCCTTATTGCTGGGATTCATTAAAATAAACATAAACATTTGTGTATAGAATCAGGTGATGATCGGCTTGTACTTGTCTCAAGGGGGACAGGATAACAGCTCATGCACCTGCCACCTAATTCAGTCTAAAACCTGACAGTTTCTACGAGTGGAGCAGCATAATGAAGTTCATTCAAGCTGTCACTGAAGTCAATAACTTATCCCCAACTGCTTTTGTCTGAGACGAGGTTGTGCCTCCAATCGGACAGAGGTACTTATTCAAGAGAAATTTATTTTCAATTGCAACCCCTAATACCACTGGCACATGCCTGGCTTTGACACAGACTTTGGCTCAGGGCTAAACTATTGTGAAAGTTAGTACCCATTGTATGTGGTCTTTGATCTAACAAAGCCGCTTAACAAGATGGTTAAGGACTGTTCCAGATAACAGGTGTGTCCTTTGACGACACGCAGACATTTTTCAACGAGACCATGGGACAAAGTCAATAAGTATCTACATTTGTATACTTGTTTGGGTTGATTTATGAGGAACACTAGATCTGCCTCCTGCTCTGCCTGTGAAACTCAGTATCTCAGTGTTGCTTGCCTTGGCTTATGTCAATGTGTACAAACAAATTTTTGAACTGTAGAACTATTAAAACACTATTCCTCAAGTATCCATTAAGTCAGAATCAACTGTCACTGTTTGGCTAGGAACACATGAGAAATCAAGGAAGATTACCATTAAAAGTCATAAAATACAAGGGCTCATTCAGACATCAATTTTTCTCATATAAGTTTTATCCATGTTTTTCATAGATATATCTTGTATCTATTATAGTCTATGGAGTTTTTCACATGTATTTTTGAGTGTTCTGAACAAAATCACGGAGTCTTGTCTGATTTTGATCTGAGTCTTGGCTCAGTCTTGCTAATGCAAGTCCATGAAAACATCTTACCAGACTCAAAAACCATCCCTAAACTTTCTATTTTGCATTGACTATTTAAGTGTTTGAAAGAAGAATCTTGAGAAACCTCCATCAGTTTTCTTCATCAAGAAAAACTGATGAAACTCTGATAGTAAAAACTGACGCACCTTAAACTGGATCTATGATACTTTATTTCCATGAGGCAAGCTGCTTCTGACTGAATCATTTCATTGCTTTGAATGCCCAGTCTGCAAAAAATTTCTGGTACGGATGTGCCTTTAAGATGTTAATGCATGAATATCAAGGAAATTATGTCTGTTTGACAATTTCTACAACTGCTTTTTGTTTTTCTGCTCTTCGCTGTAATCAATGACTTTAAACTCCTCTAGGTAGTACCCAATGTAATTCAGTAGCTTTATGTAGTAATAATAATAATAATAATAATTTTTATTTATATAGCGCCAACATATTCCGCAGCGGTTTACAACTTATAGAGGGGACTTGTACAGACAATAGACATTACAGCATAACAGAAATCACAGTTCAAAACAGATACCAGGAGGAATGAGGGCCCTGCTCGCAAGCTTACAAACTATGAGGAAAAGGGGAGACACGAGAGGTGGATGGTAATAATTGCTTTAGTTATTTGGACCAGCCATAGTGTAAGGCTCGGGTGTTCATGTAAAGCTGCATGAACCAGTTAACTGCCTAAGTATGTAGCAGTACAGACATAGAGTGCTATTAACTGCATAAAGTGTATGAGAACATGATGCGAGGAACCTGATTATGTTTTTTTTTTTTTTAAATTGACCACACAGGGATAGTTAGGTTAATGCATTGAGGCCAGTCTCAACAAATGAGTTTTTAGGGCACACTTAAAACTGTGGGGATTGGGGATTAATCGTATTAACCTGGGTAGTGCATTCCAAAGAATCGGCGCAGCACGTGTAAAGTCTTGGAGACGGGAGTGGGAGGTTCTGATTATTGAGGATGCTAACCTGAGGTCATTAGCGGAGCGGAGGGCACGGGTAGGGTGGTAGACTGAGACCAGAGAGGAGATGTTGGGTGGTGCTGAGCCATGGAGTGCTTTGTGGATGAGGGTAGTAGTTTTGTACTGGATTCTGGAGTGGATGGGTAGCCAGTGTAATGACTGGCACAAGGTAGAGGCATCGGTGTAACGGTTGGTGAGGAATATGATCCTGGCAGCAGCATTCAGGACAGATTGGAGCGGGGAGAGTTTGGTAAGAGGGAGGCCGATTAGTAGAGAGTTACAATAGTCCAGACGAGAATGAATAAGTGAGACAGTAAGAGTTTTGCAGAGTCGAAAGTAAGAAAAGGGCGAATTCTAGAAATGTTTTTGAGATGCATTTTTGAGATGTATTTCTCAATCAATGACTGCTCTTCTGGGGTCTGAAAATATTCTGCTTATGAACAATCTAAGGCTATGTGCACACGTTGCAGATTTAGATGCGGATCAGCAGCGTTTTTGGCTGTACGGATTCGCATCAAATCGGCAGATAATAGATAGATAAATAGATAGATATGAGACATAAATAGGTAATAGATAATAGATAGATAGATACATAGAAAGATAGAAATCTTTAGATACCTATGCTTTTAGATAGATAGATATAAGATCGATAGATAGATAGATAGATAGATAGATAGATAGATAGATAGATAGATAGATTGATACGGGATAGATATGTAGATAGATAGGGGATAGATAGATAGATAGATAGATAGATAGATAGATAGATAGATAGATAGATATGGGAAAGATAGATATGGGATAGATAGAGATAGATAATAGATGATATATTGATAGATAGATAATAGATAGATAGATATATAGATAGATAGAAGATAGATAGATAGATAGATAGATAGATAGATAGATAGATAGATAGGGGATATAAAGATATGGGATAGATAGATAGATAGATAGATAGATAGATAGATAGATAGATAGATAGATAGATAGAGGATATAAAGATATGGGATAGATAGATAGATAGATAGATAGATAGATAGATAGATAGATAGATAGATAGATAGATAGATAGATAATATAAAGATATGGGATAGATAGATAGATAGATAGATAGATAGATAGATAGATAGATAGATAGATAAATAAAGATAGATAACAGATGATATATTGATTGATTGATAGATATATAATAGATAAATAGATAGATAATAAATAGATAGATAATATAGATAATAGATAGATAATAGATAGATAGAAAATAGATGATAGATAGATTAATAATAGATGATAGATATGAGACATAGATAGATAATAGATGATAGATAGATAGATAGATAGATATTAGAAAGATAAATATGGGATAGATGGATTGTAGATAGATAATAGATAGATAGATAGATAGATAGATAATAGATAGATGGATAGATATGAGACATAAATACATAGATAGATAATAGAGATAGATAGATAGATATGGGATAGATAGAGATAGATAATAGATTAGAAGGCGTCTGTACCATCTCAAGGCACCAGTAACCATCTGGCTAAAAATCTTTGACTCCATCATTGCCCCAACCCTTCTGGACGGTAGTGAGGTCTTGGGCCCAGTCTCATACCCAAAGTGGGATGCTGGGCCGACAGAAATATTCCACCTAGAGTTCTGCAAGCATCTTCTCCAAGTCCATCGGAGCACATCAAACAGCGCCTGCCGAGCAGAGCTGGGCAGATACCCACTACACATTGCAATAAAGAAGAAGGCACTGTCATTCAAGGCTCATCTACAAAGTAGCAGTCCCAGCTCCTACCATCACAAAGCCTTCCTACACCAGGAAGCCTCCCAAGAAAAAGTACCCAAAGCCAGTCTGACCAAGCCATCAACCTACATGGCCTGACAAAAGGTGAAATCCAGAAGATGGTACACAAAGTCAAAGAGGAATATCTCAGCATCTGGAGGAACGACATAAACAAATCCAAGGATCTGACAATATACCAGAATCTACAGAGGGAGTACAAACTGGCCCCATATCTAGAGAAACTAGAAAACCCCAAAGATCGACAGATCCTGAGCTGGTACAGACTGAGCGCCCACAGCTGTTGTGAATTCTGCTCTTGGGCTCCCTCCGGTGGTTGTTGGTGGTTGTGCAGTTGTCTTGGGGTTGTAATCCAGGGCAGGTGTTTCTGCTGATTGCAGCTCTACTAGGTATTTAGGTGTGCAGGATCCATGAGTCCTTGCCAGTTGCCCATTGTTCTTGGAGGGATTGCATCTCTCTCTGGTTCCTCATGCCCTGCTGCCAATTCAGCTAAGATAAGTGTCTGGTTTTTTGTCTCTGCACACATGCAGTGTGCTTTGCAATTCAGTGCAATTCATTGTGTTTTTGTCCAGCTTAGACTTTGTTTGGATTTTTCAGTCATGCTGGATTCTCAGGAGATGCAGATATACTTTCTATGTCTTTAGTTAGATGTAGAATATTTGTATTATCTGCTGTGGATATTTTTTGGATTTTAATACTTACCGCTTAGAATTTTGTCCTATCCTTTTCTATTTAGCTAGAAGTGCCTCTTTTGCTAAATCCTGTTTTTCTGCCTGCGTGTGTCTTTCCTCTTATACTCACAGTCAATATTTGTGGGGGGCTGCCTATCCTTTTGGGTTCTGCTCTGAGGCAAGATAGAATTCCCATTTCCATCTATAGGGGTATTTAGTCCTCCGGCTGTGTCGAGGTGTCTAGGACGTGTTAGGTACATCCCACGGCTACTTCTAGTTGCGGTGTTAGTTTAGGGTTTGCGGTCAGTACAGGTACCACCTACTCCTGAGAAAGTCTCTCATGCGGCTCCAAGGTCACCGGATCATAACACACAGCCTACTCATCGAATCTGGGTGGCACCAACAGAACTACAAGCCCCGAGAGAGCAGACTCTGCCAGCAGTGCCCCCAGGAGGCCGTGGAGGATGAGGCCCACTTCCTGCTGAGGTGCCCCAAATACTCCGCAGTGAGGGACACTCACTTCAAGAGACTGTCTGATCTCCTCCCAGACTTCACCTCCATGGAGGAGGAAGAAAAACTGCCGATAATACTGGGGGAAGAGGAAAGTGCAGTGGCCGTAGCAGCGGAATATGTCAGTGCCTGCCACAGATTAAGAGGAGCCTGATATGTCATGGACTCCTGTACCCCAACACTGGACATATCCCTATCCCTCGACTAAAGAGCCTGATATGTCATGGACTCCTATACCCCACCCTGGAAACATCCCCTATCTTTTAAAAGGAGTCTGATATATCCTGGATCTCTATATGCCTCCCTCCCCCACCCCCGTATTTTTACCATATGCTTTGGCAATGCTAACATGTACTTAGTCCTGCCAATAAAGCTCATTTGAATTGAATTGATTTCATATTGATAGATATATAATAGATAGAAAGATAGATAGATATGGGATAGCTAGAGATAGATAATAGATTATATATTGATAGATAGATAATAGATAGATAGATAGATAGATAGATATGGGATAGATAGATAGATAGATAGATAGATAGATAGATAGATAGATAGATAGATAGATAGATATGAGATAGATAGATAGATAGATAGATAGATATGGGATAGATAGATAGATAGATAGATAGATAGATAGATAGATAGATAGATAGATGGATAATAGAAAAAAAGGAGGAAACAGCACCACAAACTTCCAGAAAAAAGTCATGTTTATTGCCCAAATGGCGTGGCGACGTTTCAGATACAATTCTTTCTCAAGCCATGGCTGGGGATGCGTGCACTCTGTTAAGGTACTGTGTTTAGTGCTGTTCCAATTTTTTTACTTTAGATAGATAGATAATAGATAGATAGATATGAGACATAAATAGATAGATAATGATGGATAGATGGATAGATATGGGATAAATAGATTATAGATACTGTAGATATTAGAAAGATAAATATGGGATAGATGGATTGTAGATAGATAATAGATAGATAGATGATAGATAGATATGGGATAGATATATAATAGATAGATAATAGATAGATAGATAGATAGATAGATATGGGACATAAATATATAGATAGATAATAGATATAGATGAATAGATAGATGATAGATAGATAGATAGATAGATAGATAGATAGATAGATAGATAGATATGGAGAGATAGATAGATAGACAGATAGATAGATAGACAGATAGATAGATAGATAGATTTAGGCATGTGTGGGAAAAAAAGGCAAGAATAGGTTTCAAAAGTAGGAGTGACAGTTTATTTTTATCAATTAGCAAAATAAAATCAATATTTAGTGTGACCAAAATTTGTGTTCAGAATGCCATAAATTCTTGCACATAGTCATGTCAGTCAGTAAGACACAACATTTCAGCTCCCTTACATATAAAGTCTTACAATTTGTGTAACTATTGAGTACAGACCTAAGAGACTAAATATCACACAAAAAAATGTTCAGTTACATAAAAAATGATAACATATGAAATTGGCACATGACATTTTTCCATCATTGCTGTCTGTCTGGTGGATGACTGGGCGGTGGAAATGCTACAGCAACTATAATGAACTCACTACAATGAAAAATGTGTGACATTAATATGCAAGGAGGAAAACAATGTTTGTCTTAACATAAATAGCTTTTAATGGTGCGGTTTACAGCATATGCTCATTTATTTTTTCACCTACTGATATTAAAGTGCTAATTAAAGAGGGAAATCCTTATGCTCATCATGGTAAGTTCTTACCTAGTATTCTTAAGACTTTAAAAAATTAAGCAAAACTCCTTTTCATGGAAAAGAAATAAATGTTTCTATTTAAGCAAATATATGTAATAGTTTCATTAGAAAAAGTTACGTATTCTATGTGCTTAGAACCAACGATGGTTTGGTTGGAGTGATATCCACTGTCAAAAACACGATTTCTTAGGGCTGTCGATGCTTTACTTTGCTAACCAATAAATACACTATTATTGTGAGTGTTAAATGATTAATAATACAGTACTTAATTGAATAAATAATTCTTTAAATGTTCAGCATTTAATTTAAACCATTTTTATAGGTCAGATACATTTCTATATATGAATGTCTGTCTAGTATAACAGATGAGAACTCTATTTAATGTGTAGTAAATGTGCAGCAATAATAAAAAATAACACCATTATCAATTACCATATATAAAATGCATCTCTATTTTTTCTATTTATTTTTTCATACCTTTTTTTAAAATTATCTTCAGTTATTAAAATGTTTTCGTTCGTTGAAAATTAATCAATTAATTTCATTAAATTTGTCCTAACAAGTTTCACATTCAATTAAAAAAGCTATATATTAAAAACAAAGTGATTAAATATTATTAGTTAAATATGTCAAAGCAAATTCTAAGTTTCATTTTTAAAATAAAAAAAAAAACTTGAGGGTTTTTGTTATAACCAGTGTCTCCCTAAAGTCTGCACACGTACAAATTCTCATTAACTAGAATGAACGTGCTGAAATTGACAACAATGTGGATTTATTAAATCGATTTCATGTGAATTTTGCAAAGCACATCAACGTTTGCATTGCAAATGATAGAAATAACATTGAAGAAGTTATTTAATATTCTAACTGAATAAAATGTTGATAAGAGATTTCATTTCTTGAAAATATGTATTTTTGCCTATGTGTGCAGACTTTAGGGAAACCCTGTATTTTATCGTTATCTATTCTGCTTGTACATAATTACGTCCTACTAAAAAACATTAAAGTAGATCTGAACTTGAAAAATTGAAAAAACTAAGATTATCCATAACTTATAATTCAACTTAAATTATAAGTGAAGTTCAAAAATCTTGAAATGGCATAAACTTGAATTATAATTATGTTGAAAATAATTAAGTTTATCTGTACATTAACTTATAATTCATAATCATAACTTTAGACAAGTAGACAGAATTTTATAGATTATTCCTGGAGAAACAGTTGTGTAACTCATTTTAATTAAAAAGAAAGACCAATAGGTAATGTCAATATTAAATTAAGTTTAATAAATTCAGTAAAAATACATTAAGTGATCATATAAAACTAATATGTTTATTTCTTGATCCTATTGACAATAAAGCACATATTTTAAATACAACATGCATATTTAATATATGTGACAATTTATGCAATATGATTATATATTCCTGTTACTTTGTAACTCATATATAGTTTATTTAATTTAAACTGTAGTATCAATTATTGGATGCTAGTACATTTTCAATTTCTATGTTTTTGGATATTTTGTCACAATGCTGATTATTCTAGGTCCCTCATAAGAACTTTTATGTGAGTCTATGTGAGCCCCAGGTTTGATTTCAGTGATTTTCACACCATCTATCAATGTGTTGGTTATAACATTAACAGAAAGTAGCCAGCCCTCAGCTTCCTATAATATAGACCATTTATCTGTTCATTTGCACAAGTGTAGAGAACTTCTTTAAATGGTGGGAAAGAGCTGAGATGACTTTGTGCCTTCTGGCAGTTTAGGTGAAATCACCCTTTATTCAATTGCTAGTCATTATGCTCCCAAAGAGAAATTGAAATTCAGACTGTGCTCCATCAATTTGTGAGAGATCATAAAATGCAGATGTGGATAAACCTTTGTAATGTGTAATGATGAGGAGGTTCGGCACAATAGAGTGTGGCGCTCAATTTAGTGATATCCCAAGAAGAGATTTCCGCATTCAGGTACTTGGTAGTTTAGTGGTCTAATGACATAAAGAATCCAGTGTCACAGTCTCCAGAAAACATATCTATTACAACCCTTACATCATAAAACATCACCCATTATGTGGAATAGTTTACAACAAATATAAGGCACATAAATGTGTGAATGACACTGATCATGCTAAAAAGCAAGATCTTCTTTTCCTGACTCGTTTCATCAGTCATCCAACTTCATGACAGTTAACCACACAAGCATTGTCAATGTTATTAAATATATAATTTCTATGATGAAAATTTAGATATATGTAAGAAATATGGATTACGTGACACTAATTGGATTCTTAAGAGAATATTCAAACTATTTTATTTTTGCTACAATTTCGGGATATTTGATAATTACGCCAAAAATTTGGGTAGGCTAATAAATGCTGGTAAGATGCATGTGTCCTAATTGTAAAACTGAGCAGAACAAAATTGCATTATATTGCAGGGGAATGAGCTAATTGGTGCACTCTAATCTTTCACTGAGAACATAATCATCACCCAGCAATTAATTACCACTCTAGGGGGAAGATATGGAGTTAATTACTACATTTCCTTGTGTCATATACTGGATTCTGAAAACGAAAAAAAAAAAAACCCTTTATCAGACCTGCAGAAAATGTGTTATTTTGACCGGTATTATTTTGTTTGGAGCACGAAATAAGGACAAGTTACATTCAAATATTTATTTTTTATTTGAAACAGAGCAAGTTCATAATAAATAGATTTATACTTATCAAGAATATAAAAAATAAAGACACACGCTCTCTTTGAGGCCTAACAAAATAGTTTCAAGCAAAAGCCTAGAAACTAAAGAGACGATAAAAGAATAATGTAGAAATGTAAAATGTTCAAATAAAATGGTTCTGAACTGTGATCTTTTCATAAACCTGCCACAATGTAATATATAGACCAAGTCTCTGTACATACGAAGAGTTCAAGAAGTCCATAATGACAGTTAGAAACTGGACATCAGGAGAGAATTGCTTCTAGAACTGGGAACAGATGCTTCTAGAGTCTAATGTCCTTCTAGAATGTACAGTCATATTGACACCAAAAAAATCAGATTTCAAAGAATTCACTAATAAAATCCTTGTTACAAGGAAAATTGTATGGTTGCCAGGCAAATGTTTCCACAAGACTTACTCCTAGCATGCATGGATCTTTTCAGGCAGAAATGGCATAGACAAGTATTGGACAGTCTTCACAGATGGGCTTGATACCTTGCTAAAGACACTTTTGGTAACTATCCATTTACCATACATACACATTATGACAACAAATTTACATGTAACATCAAATCTTTTAGAGATTAGTTGATGAAATATTTTGTACAAATCAAAAGAGTTGATGGGAGAAATAAAAGAATGGCATAGAAAAAAAAAAAGAAGCATGCATGCAAACAGGATGTGTCTGCGTTTTCCTGCATCATCACAAATACATATTTATATATGCAATTAATAATCATGGAGGAAAAGTCTCAACTCTTAAGTCTCTTATGCTATAACCAGTGAATGAGATTATTTTAGCAGGTCCTTATTTTCTGTAGCGATCCTGTTCAGGCTGCTTGACAGAGTAGACAGCTGAGGTGGTGGCGGCATCTGACAGATAGTACAAGGACAAGGGAGACCTGCCCAGTGTTGGAAACTGTTGCCAAGTGGGATCGTAGGGGTCGGTGTAGTTTTGAGAAGTGAATGTGCAGGCCTAATACTGCCAAATCCTGGTAGGGATGCAGAAAGACCGGATGCGTTATTAGAAGACAATGCACTGCCCAGAATGGGATGCATCTGATGGACGACATTAGGTGGGTGAACCTGATGTGTGGCAGAATGTCCCACAGTCCCACAGTGAAATGCAGAGTGATGGCCCCCATAGATCTCACCCACTAGCCGCTTCATTTCCTCCAGTGAACTTGTTAGCATCAAGATGTAGTTTCTTGCAAGTAGAAGAGTAGCAATTTTGGAAAGTTTTCTCACTGACGGTCCATGAGCGTAAGGCATGACTTCCCTCAGGCCGTCCATGGCAATGTTCAGATCATGCATCCTTTTGCGCTCCCTGCCATTGATTTTCAGCCTTAGTTTCTGCAAATCTTGTTCTGTCAGTTGCTTCTTAATTTTATATTTGCTGTTTTCTCCTTCGGATTTAGAATTGTGCCTTGAGAGGATTTCATCTGACATTTTCTGCATGATGTCATTCTGGGTAGAGGAAACAGAGTTCATTCTGCTCTCGTCGTGATGATGTGGGTGATGGTGGTGTTGGCCTCTGAGATACATGTCCTCCATGTCTGGAGATGAGGCTCTGCTGGACATTGAGCTGGAATCAGAATTCATAATATAGATATTTTAGATTTAGAACTGTTACTCTGGTCTTGATAAAAGTTATTTGTCTTCTCTGAGCTGAATATCGAGAGTGGGAAAGAGAATGAGACTTTCTCCCTTAGCTCTAGCAAGCTGTCTTTCCTCCAGGTAGCCAATGTGAGCTGTGAATGCACGGCACACTGACTGAAATCTGGAGCATTTATACAGCTACTTCACAAGAGACAAAAGAAGCCCTCCTATCTATAATGGTCTTGCTAGGATGACGTGCCATTATTCAGGGCGGCGCATTTGACTGTCTCATTAAGCAAGAAGCCCTATTCATATTCATTGAGATGCCACCCTGGGATATCTTGGTTGGGGAAACACAAAACCCCTTGAGTGACAGACTACAAGACATTGACCACTGCAGGAGCTTCCCTTCACTGCCTCCTACTAAAATCAACTTATTATACAGATGTACGAGTGTAAAATGTATGTCCATCAATACTTAGATACCTAATAAATCACAGTAATACTTTTTGTAGATAAATAATACAAAAATACAACTTATATTAATTATCATATTTTAAAACAACAAAACAACATATTAATAGCAGAAATTGTGAATAAATGTACATTGTGTGTACATTGTTTGTATCTACAAAAGAAATCTTTTTAAATAAAAGAAATTTCATACACAATCCAAACTATGAATTAAAATTTGCTGTTTGACCTGTCGAAATATATAAAAGCCAGGACAGAAAGGATCGGCAGAGTAACTTATGGATCTAGATTCAACTATATGTTTGTAGTGTGACTTCTTATTATATCAAGAAGAATATACATCTGTAATAAAACCTTCCAGAAATACGCACATTAAAAATAGGCTGTAAGAAACTTGTCATCTGTATCTATTTCCATGCAACTCCAAATCGCTTAGTACTTGTTTTTAAAAAAATGTACGTAACATATTGGCAAAGTTTTGCAATTTTCTAATGTATGGGCTTATATATCAATGAATACAAGTATGTGTATACAGTATGTGACTGTAAAGGTGTGAGCAGATAACTCTTTTTTCCAGATATATTTGAACAATTAAAACAAAAATGAAGAATTGCTTCTAAACATAAATAATAACTTTAATGGGATACAAACAACAAATGACTAAACAGCACAGTTTTAGTTTGATAGTTGATACTTTAACTCCTTATTCTTAACAATTATTCCTATGTGCCATATGTAATGAATAAACTTTAGCAGTCTACTCAGAAAATATCACTATATTTTAAATAATTTAGGGGAAAACTAGGAATATGAAAAACTATTTTTCACTCTATTAGAGATTTTATTTGTTTATCACTTCTGATCGCCTAAAAATGGTTTGAGGGAAGTGTAAGACGCAGCTCATGATACAAAACCCGGAGATAGTGAGTTAGATCCTGTACTGTATAAGGACATAGGAGATTATTTCATTCTTTTATCACTGAATGATTCAGATTGATATGTTCAAAGAGACAATAAAGAATTTGTTAAATTACATTGGAAGCTTATAACCATTAAATGATAATAAAACTAGAAGTAGGCAGATATATCTGGAGGTTAAGAGACCTAGAAAAATGTTAGATAAAGCTTTTTTTCTATCATCTGGTAACAAATGTAGCAATATTGCACAATAGTTGGATTAAAGTTAAAAAAAGTTAGGTAAAGTTTCCTACTATTTGATGAACCCAACTGTGCTCTAAAGATTATTCTGCTTGGGACATTCATACAGACAAACAGTATAATCGTATATAACTTATATTGTATTGTTTGCATGTATAATCTTCTCTTATTGCTGATAAATCCTGAAAAAGTAGTATGTTAATAGAGAGACAACCAGAAGGCTCTGATAACAAAGCAGCAGGACTTAGGGCATATTCACATGATGACATATCTAACATTCTGTACTGAATTTACCAGCCGCTCATGCACTAATATATTTTTCAGACTGCCTTAGTCTAACTTTACCTCATCTATCAGTTGGCGTACTTTTAATTGACCACTTTTTACACGAA